>NC_080546.1:48268408-48585408 GCF_028640845.1 Ahaetulla prasina | reverse complement strand
GCATCATTCATGAGAAAAGATGCACTTTGGCACAATCAAAGTGCTAGTGAATACCTAAACAGCCAGATGCATCAGGCATTGCGTTGCCAGAACTGAAATAATCTGACTGGTTATAACATCTAGAAAGGAGTTGCTCTCACAAGATTTATGTAAGGCAGAGACAAACATCTGTTCTTTTCAATAGTTGCCCCTATATTGCTATTATTAACTGGTCAAGTATCTTGACTGCCTTGATTATTTATTTTTGATGTTTTTAAAATTGTTTTTTTATTGTTTTAAAATGTTTTTGTTTTAATTGTACTATATTTTTTGAATTGTAAACTGCCCAGAGTCATTGACTGAAATGAGCAGCTATAGAAACTGAATAAATATATTGGAACCAGTGGTGGAATTCAAATTTTTTTACTGCCGGTTCTGTGGGCGTGGCTTGGTGGACATGGTGTGGCTTGATGGACGCGGCTTGGTGGGTGTGGCAGGGGAAGGATACTTCAAAATTTCCATTCCCACCACATTCCAGGGGGAATAATACTGCAAAATCCCCAGTCCCTCCCCACTCCTGGGGGAAGGATTTTGCAAAATCTCCATTCCCATCCCACTCTGGGGCCAGCCAGAGGTGGAGTTTGCTGGTTCTCCAAACTACTCAAAATTTCTTCTACTGGTTCTCCAGAACCTGTTAAAACCTGTTGAATAGCACCCCTGGAATAGCAACCTTGGAACATACTTCAGATGCATGAGTACTACATATTCTCTCTCTCATTCTCTCTCTCTCTCTTTCTCTCATATTCTCTCTCTCTCTCTCTCTCTCCCTCCCTCCCTCCCTCCCTCCCTCTTCCCCCCCTCTCTCACACAAATGTATATTCATAAATAAAACAATAAATTATCCAAAAGGGATTTAAGAATTATAATGTCTTACAGATCCCTGTCAAGCCTGAGAAAAATGTAGTGCAATACCAACAACATGTTTACCCCAAAGCCAATGGTAAAAGCTGAGCCTGAGCCATTTAACATTTTAAAAATAAGATAAAAATAACATCATTCCTAGATTACAAAAATAAGTATGAATTTGAGAAAGCAACTATGCTAAATTTCAGAATTATGTAAGCCATTTTAACCTTAAAAGGGGTTAAAAAAAGCTTTAAAGAAAGAAAAAATAAATTGAGCCAGTCACATTTATTTATAGACCCTTTTTTTCCAATCACTTCACTCCAAGTAAAGAATTTAGTCACTTATGATATGATTGTGGCTGTAACCATGGTGAACTTTGTCACATTAATAGTACTAGCTGAGAATAAACGATTAGCAAACACAATACGGTATAGAACCCAAAATGATGCATTAGAGGCCAACCTTTGTGAAAGGATTATAAGTGCATCTTGATCTCCCATTTTTCTGCCGATGAATGACTTAAATGTTTCTCTTTATCCTCCAAATATGCTCGGTAAACAAAGCACTCATAAACTCAATTTTTAATAGTGAGCTGCTCTTTGGATATGTTCTTTAGGCAGAAGAAAAAAAATGGTATCTCTACATCCATTTTATCTACTTTTCATTTCCCAGAAAAAAAGTGATAGTGTGTGAATTGAACTGTACTGTTTTATTGATTTCATTAGGGTGTTATCATTATTTTCTCTTATTTTGTCTGGGCTTGTGCTGGATCCAGTCCATGAAACTACAGGGCATGCAGGAAGACTTACATTTTCTTTCTAGCTTATGTATACATGAAGCACCATTAAAGCTGGCATTGGAAGTCATGTATATCATTGTATTAAGATTTGCCTTAATTTAAATATTGATGCATCCTATTAGTTGATGTTTGTAATATTTAACTATATTTACTTTATTCAATTTACTTTATTCCACAAAGGCAATGAGATTGAAAGTAAGGCGAGTTAGAAAGTTATTGTCCAGAATATGGATCTTTAAATATGAGAAAAATTCCAGAAGGAGATGAGAGTTGCTGGAGCTATTTGGATCTGCTCATGATTTGGATGTGCCATTTTTTCTATAGAAGTAAAGTCAATGTAGATATGTGAGAGCCTAGCATTTCCTCTATACAAAATGTCTCCTCTGAACAATTTTGGGTGGGAATGGAAATGTTGTATACATCAAGTAAATTGTTTTCTAATGAACCTATTTTTGTATGCAACTTTGGGTTGAGAACTGCATTCACAAGAAGTCTAAGAGTTGTAAATGTCCAAGGATATAATATTCCAGTAAATACTAGGCTAGGTTTTTATAAATCTCTAGCAGTTAAGTTTGGTGGATCTAATCAAATTCATTTTAAATGTTTGGGAAAATTTTCACCCTAATTTTTTAATATAAAGCTATAATAATAACAACAGAGTTGGAAGAGACCTTGGAGGCCTTCTAGTCCAACCCCCTGCCCAGGCAGGAAACCCTACATCATCTCAGACAGATGGTTATCCAACATTTTCTTAAAAATTTCCAGTGTTGGAGCACTCACAAAGCTGTCAAATTGTCAGTGAAATACAGTAAATGTTTTTGTGCTTTAAAGGTTAACAATGTATTTGATTTTTGTATTTGATTTTTTTCTTGCAAATTCAACCTATCTCCAGAAACTGTTGTTAAGATGAAAAGCTACCATGATACATTAATCTCTCTAGGGCTTTGGCTTTTTTCCTTAATCTTCTAATTTTTTTAATTAAACTTCTCTATAAGAATATGAATAACTCAGCCACATTTTTTATAAGATCAGTGCATTTCTAATAGTAAATGAAGCACGCTACAAGGAGCTATTATGCTACTTTCTTTTGGGGTAAGCAAGATTATGTAAAATGAAACAAAGGAGTATGAAAGACTAAGCAAAAAAAAGTATCAAAGTTATGAGATAAAAAAGACAAGAAACCAGAGCTAAGTCTAGTTTACACTAACACCATTCTCTGCATCTCTTCATACCTTTCTAATCTTGCCAACTATCCTTGTTCCTATCACGTCCAATTAATAGAGCTGGAAGGTCCTTGGAGGTGTTCTAGTCTCTGCTGAAGCAGGAGATTCTATATCAGTGTTGGTGAACATTTTCGGCACCGAGTGCCAAAACAGGAGCGCCTGCAAGAGGGAGCCCCAGAAACTGTAAGAGCAGCTTCCTGGTGTGCACACAAGGGAGCACTGGAAACTGGAAGAGCAGTTCCTTGGTATGCATGCATGCGCCAGGAAGCTGAGCTTCCAGTTTCTGGTGTGTGCATGCATGCTGGTCACTTGGTCTTCTGGTTTCTGGCACACATGTGTGTGCGAAGACTAGCTGACCAGTACACATGTGCACAGCAGAAATCGGAAGCTCAGTTTCCCGCCGTGCGCATGCATGCCGAGGAACTGCTCTTCCGGTTTCCAGTACTCCCACATGTGCGTACCAGGGAGCTGTTCTTCCGGTTTCTGGTGCTCCTTCATTTGCAAAGACCAGCTGGCTGGTGTGTATGTGCGTGCTGGAACCCAGAAGAGCAATGTGCAATGGCTGGCGTGCCCGGAGAGATGCTTTGTGTGCCACTTCCTACATGCGTGCCATAGGTATGGCTCTATATCATTTCAGACAAATGACTGTCCAGTCTTTTGTTTCAAATCTCCAGTGATGAAACACTCACAACTTCTGAAGGCAAGCTGTTCCACTGGTTAATTGTTTTCACTGTTAGGAAGCTTCTCTTTAATTCTAGGTTGCTTCTCTCCTTGAGTAGCTTCCACCAGTAGTGGGTTTCAAATCCCGGTGCTACTGGTTTGGTATCGGTAGCGTATGGGGGCGCTCGCTCATTTTGTGAGTATGTGGCAAAGTGAGCGAGCATACGAAGCTTCTGCACATGTGCAGAGTGTTTTTGATGATGTCTGGGCAGGTGGGTGGAGCCCCCCGCCACTACTGGTTTGCCTGAACTGGGGCAAACTGGGAGCAACCCACCACTGGTTTCCACCCATTGTTCCTTGTTCTGCTCTCTGATACTTTAGAAAGTAAGTTGACCCCCTCTTCTTTGTGGCAGCTCCTCAAAAGCTGCTATTATGTCATCCCTACTACTTCTTTTCTCTAGACTAGCCAAACCCAAACCCAAACCCTGCACCTGTTCTTCATGTGTTTTAGTCTCCAGACGTTTCATCAGCTTAGTTGCTCTTATCTGCACTTTTTCCAAAGTCTCAACGTTTTTTTTGCAACGTGGTGACCAAAACTGTATCCAGTATTCCAGACGTGGTGTTACTAAGGTTTTATAAAGTGGTACTAATATTTCATGTGATTTTGATTCTATGCCTGTTTATACAAATTTTTTGGCTGCTGCCTTACACTGCTGGCTTAGATTTAATTTTTCATCTACAGACCTTCTTCAAGAAATTCTTAGTGTCATGTTAGAATACATCATAGCAGGGGATGCTTCAAGATGGTCACATATCATCGTGGTTACTTATAAACAGCAATTCCTTCCTTCCACAGTATCCATACCCCACTCACATATTGACATGTATTCTATAAATTCCTATATCTTTTAGAAGCATTCATCAACTCCATCTGATCGTGACTTTCTAGTTTTTCCCCTCCTTCTTCCTCATTCATTCTTTCTTAAAATTGTTCTGCAATTAACACCTGTTTAAATGATATAGCACTATCTGCATATAAAAATATTCATACTTTTTGTTCCCAACCAACATACCTTATATATCCATAAGAAATATATATCTATATTTCTCCATGGATATACAGTATTTACAAGAAAGATCATACTTCCTTGTGTTACTCCTGATTTAGTGTGCAACTAGTCACTAAGCTTCTTATGTATATTTATTTTCATCATGTTCTATCTCCGCAGATTTTTTTTAAAAAAATATATCTTCTCCCAGTGAGCAGAACTCAAGAGATATTTTTTTGGGGAAGGAAAAAGATGATTTCTTGCCTGGCTTCTAGAAATTCTAAAAAGCTACGTTTTATACAGATCATGACATAATTACTTTTGCAAGTTATGGGCTAGTGATACCACAGAGCAGGTCCCACTAAGAATAGTAAGTGACCAGAATAATTTTAGAGAGTTTTATATACTCTTGTGCCTTTGAAACATGTGTGAAATTGTATCTTTCCTTATTCTTTGCTCCAGTCAGTAATCACTGCAATGTTTTAATCCTCTCTTTTCTATTTTGCAATAATCAATCAAAGCTCATCATACGTTTTATCAGAGTATCTCTTATAACTTCCATGTAAAGTGAGAATAACTACCTTATGCTTGTCACAGACTTAAAAAGATGCAGGTAGCTTGGCTAAGACTCTCAGTAAACCACCTGTTTGCAATGCAGGTAGGGATAATCAAAGTAGTTGCGTTGAATCTTTTGAAGGATAAGGCTGCTTTAACACTCCCGGCAGAGAGGTATTGCCCTACTTGTTCTGACCCATGTGGCCAACTTCACTTTCTCATTGATTTGGCTAGCCTTAATACCCATATATTCCCTCTCAACTGGGTGAAAGCAACATTGATGTAATGATTTAAGATAGCAGGCTAGAGCCTGAGACCTAATTCAACCTTAAGGCAGCTGGGTGACCACTCATTTTGTCTCAGCCTTTGAAAAATGCAAAAGAAAACCACTTTCAAAATCTTGCCAGGAGGCAATAATAATTTGAAGCTTCTCAGATACAAAAAAGATATCAGAACATGTAGTTGTTTCAAAATATTCAAAATGTTTATATATGTACGTTATGTGTTTGTTGTTGTTGTTAGTTGCAAAGTTGTGTCCGACCCATCGTGACCCAATGGACAACATTCCTCCAGGCTTTCCTGTCCTCTACTATCCTCTGGAGTCCATTTAAGCTCACTCCTACTGCTTCAGTGACTCCATCCAGCCACCTTGTTCTCTGTCATCCACTTCTTCTTTTGCCCTCAATCTTTCCCAGCATTAGGCTCTTCTCCAGTGAGTCCTTCCTTCTCATTAGGTGCCCAAAGTACCATCTTCAGGATCTGGACTTCTAAAGAGCAGTCAGGGTTGATCTCCTCTAGAACTGACCGGTTTGATTGCCTTGCAGTCCAAAGGACTTGCACGAGTCTTCTCCAGCACCATAGTTCAAAGGCCTCAATTCTTTGGCACTCAGCCTTTTTTATGGTCCAACTTTCACAGCCATACATTGCAACTGGGAAAACCATAGCCTTGACTATACCCACTTTTGTTGGCAGGGTGATGTCTCTGCTTTTTAGTATGCTGTCTAGATTTGCCGTAGCATTCCTCCCCAGAAGCATTTATTTAATTTAATTAATTTAATTTATGTGTATTAAATGTAAATAAGCAAGCCTCAAAAATAATATTACATCATGAGCATTCAGTTTTAATTTTCCAAAATATTTATTTGTATGAGCCCTTTAGTTCAGGATGACTTACATGAAGATTTTCCTTTCATTTTATCTCCACAACAACCTATGATGTAAGTTGAACTTAGAGTGAGTGATTGGATCAAATTTCCCCTGGGAATTTCCATGGCTGAGGGTAGATCTGAATTTAGATCTCAATCTTAATCCAAAACTTTCACTGCTACACTATACTAGCTCTTATTCCAAATTTGGAGGGGGGAATAATTTAAATCTTTTCTCACAAATTTTCCATTAACAGAAACCGACAAGATGGTGCTGCTAATCAGGCTCTTTTGACATTGTAAACTGGTGAACTGCAGAATGTTTAGGTCTTCTGCAAGCTTGCTCAGAAGCCTAGCAGGTGGAAACAAGGAAGTGAATAGTCTCTCCTTCGAGAAGAATAGTATAACAATAGCTGGAATATGTCCCTTCTTCCTTCCTGTACTTTTGCCCGTGTTTCTATTCCTCAGCTCCTTGTAGCTTGCTGGTCTGAATCCATCTCAACTCTGTTTTTATTTACTTGCTATGCCAGCATTACAAATGGGTACATTACTTCTCATTTTGCAGTACTGACCTCCTCTCCTCTGTAAAGAGCCCAAATTTATCATTATTCTACTTTGGGAGGGGAATAAAAAGATTGTCTCAGTTTCATGAGCTCTGTTCTTGAGCTGCTGAAAAGGTCAGCTCAGCCTGGTTAGTATTATTTTCTACTTCTCCTTTGCTGTGATGAACACAAATACCACTTGGAAACTGAAGATGAAAACTCACCCCCATGTTTTTTTCCTCCTGGACTTACAGTACATAGCCATACGTTTTATCAGAGACCAAATGTGTTACTCTCATAACAAGACAAGGCTTATAAAAGTCTTAGAATCTACCTTGTTCTCTAAACTCTCTGACCTGGATACAACACAGTGCTTAAACTAAATCAGTTCTTCAGTGATGTCTACTGTATTTTTCCCACCATGGTGTTTAAAGGCAACAGGTAAAGGCTTCCCCTATTCAGTCGTTTCTGATTCTAGGGGGTAGTATTCATCTCTGTTTCTTAGCTGAGAGAGCCAGCATTGTCTGAATATATTTCTGTGGACTCATGTGGCCAGTCTGATTATAGGTTGAGGGTCAAAGAATGCTGTTGCCTTCCCACCAAAGTGGCATCTATTTATCTATTTGCATTTGAATCTTTTGAACTGCTAGATGGGCAGGAGCTGGACCAAGTAACAAGGGAGCTCACATCCTTGTGCTGTGCTCGGATCTCAAATCTAGGCTGTCAGCTTTCCAGCTGAGAAGCTCAGCATCTTTAACCGCTGAGCCATCATGTCACCACCTTGGTGTTTATAAGAACTGAGTTAGGTGGATAAAGGCATATATTGAAATCAAAAATTTTAGCAAGGGTCCTCTGCCCAATTGCTGGGTGGACATGGCCATGGTGGGCATGGCCTAGTAGGCCTCCTGCACCAGGGCAGGGGAGGGGGCATTTTTGCCCTCCCTGGGCTCCAGAGGCTTTCTTCGAGTCTCCAGGAGAGCGAAAATTGCCTCCTCGGGCTCAGGAGGCCCTCTGGGGGCTCATTTACAGCCTTCCTGAACTTCCGGTAGACCCATTTTTCACCCTCCCCGGGCCTCCACACGTGCTCTGCACTTACCTGCATCCAGAATGGGCTGCGTGGGGACTCCTGGAGGGACAGGCTGGGGTGAGTGGGGCCTGCCAGGAGTGAGATTTGAGGGTTCTCTGAACTGCACAGAATCTTAGCTAGAGAGTCTCCTGAACCCCTGCGAACCCCCAGCAGCCCACCCCTGATTAAAATCCAAACTTCCAAATAATGTCATATATTCTTTGTGAAATTCTTATATTCAAGTTACTGAATATAGCATAATTAGCCAACTCACTGCAATAATTATCAAGAAAAATGACCTTTGAAGATGTGATTGTTTTCTTTGGTTACAAAGAGATTAGAAGTAGATGGCTGGATAGAGGATTGACTTTTGGGATGATCAAGATATTCTTCAATTATAGAAGCACCAGCTGGACTTTCCCATGGTCTGTTTGAACTATTCCTTCTGATTTCCTACTCCCAGATATCTTATAGGATTAATTTTATCAGCCACTTTAAAAAAAAGGGGGCTGTTTTTTAAGTGACTGACTAGTTAGATCTCATTATCTGAGAAAAGTAGAAAACAATTTATTTGTGATCGACTGCGGGGTCAAATGAAAAGAAAGCCCAAAGAAGAGAGAGGCTTTTATTTCAAGTTGAAATTGTCTGGGGAGAAAAATAGAAAGAGACTAATTTCTTAGAATGGTAGAATAATAGAATTGAAGGATAGAAGGGACCTTGAAATAATTTAGCCATTCTCCTACCCAAAGCAAGAATCAACAGAATTTCTCTTGCCATTAAATAAACTCCTGCAAAGCTCTGATAAAATTAAAGGGAAGATACCGTCTTAAAGCTTTTTCTGAATCTCAATGTGAGAGAGGGAAACTGTTCCCAAGAATATTCACATTTACCTGGACCCTCGGTGACTCTCCTAACCAAAACCAAACCAATGGCACAAAAGATAATATTAAGGTTGTATTAAAAGCAATGCTAAAGAATACACATTATTTCTCTTTTCTTTTCCTTGTACTTTTACCCCCATGATTAAACTCTGGGATACTTCCCAAGAACTCAGCTTGGGAAGCAGTTATTGAGTATTTAACAGTACTTTCTCATGCAGGAGTTGCAGTTCAGCGGTGCCTGGAAGTACTCCACTTCTCATCCCTGCATTATGCCAACAGCTTGCATGCTGTGGTTGTGATGTTGATTGTTTTCTCATGTCATGCCTCTTATTTATTCTTTTGTAAAAGGTTCAGACAGCCCCACAAGCTGTTTAGCTTCCTTGGTAGTTTGGTCTAAAATTACTCCAGCTTTTGTAATCTCTGTTCTACATGTAGCAGACATTTAGCAGCTAGGAAATAATATTGTTATATTCTCCTGTGTGAAATCTCTCCCCCTCCCTCCTTAAAGAAATTTGTATAATAGTCGTAGACTTGTACTTTTTATAATTCTAGGGGATACACTTATTTTCTTCCTGTTAATATACTGCAGCTTGAGTTTCCCTAATCTCTTGAATGCCTCAAGTTATACATTAAAAATAAACATTTGGGCTGCTCCTGTTCCTCCTATTCCTTTTTCTCATCTTTAATTGTTTTAGTGCAAGGGTCTCCAACCATGGCAACTTTAAGCCTGGAGGACTTCAACTCCCAGAATACCCCAGCTAGCTACCCCAGTTGCCAAGGTTGGAGACCCTGTTTTAGAGTATACTAGCAAAAGGAAATGAACAATCCTACTTTCTTTAACAAAGTTTGTTCTCTTTCTTTTTCAAATCCCCTTTTTCTATTATTTGTGAGTACTGAACCACAACAGCAGTATTCTCAAGTGTGACACATGCTTATTCATTTATAAAATAAGAAGCTCCTCAAAATGTCCAAAATTTGCTAAAAGTCCATATTTTTTCTACATTTGAAACGGAAAAATAGTACTGATATATTGAATATATATATTGTGTGTGTGTGTGTGTGGTTTTTCTTTTTTCTTTTTAAGTGAGCTTAAACATTTGCTTGGATAATGTGAGCAGGTAGAGGAGTCACTTCCAAAGAAAACCAATATATTAAGGGTTGCTACAATAGACACTGTAAGGTTTTATATTATTTCATTAGGGTTTATATACTGGATGTATTCTTCAGGATATCTGCATTTTACCTATTGATTTCAAATAGCAGGTGTTGTGATGGTAAGTGCACTTGAACTTCAGCAAGGATTTTGCGTTATTCTAATCCGTGGATTAGAATAACAATTATTATTATTAGAAACTGCCAACCTAGCAGTTTCGAAAGCACGTAAAAATGCAAGTAGAAAAAATAGGGACCACCTTTGGTGGGAAGGTAACAGTGTTCTGTGCGCCTTTGGCATTGAGTCATGCTGGCCACATGACCACAGAGACGTCTTTGGACAGCGCTGGCTCTTCGGCTTTGAAATGGAGATGAGCACCACCCCCCGAGAGTCAGCAACGACTAGCACGTATGTGCGAGGGGAACCTTTACCTTTACCTTAATCCGTGGACATTTTCTCTCTGTCTAGATTACATGACAACCATTCCATGAGACCAGTGCAATGATTTCAAAGGCAAATAGGTACTTGAAAGCATATGGAAACTTCTAGGTAGGACCAATTTCAATTTCTTTAAGCATCCATGTCTTTTTCTAGGATTACATGGTTGTTCCCTGTGCAATCCTGGAAAAGAACTCATTTGGTTCAGGAAGCTATAGATATGTTGAATGCACACTCTGAAATACTTTTTTGTTTTTCAGTCTGAAGAGATGCACAACCTACTTTTTATACATATCATTCTTTCAGATGTTGCAGAATTTTAACTCAAAACCAATCATAGAATTTGGCATGTGATAAACCCAAATGTCAGCCTTTAGCATCATATTTGCAATAAAGCTGAATGCCATTACAATTCATTGTATAATTGGAGATATCAAATTCAGTTCCCTCCACAGCCATAAAGTTCAATGGATGACCTTCAGCCAACTGTTATCTCTCAAAGAAAGAAACTAAGAAAGTCCTGGCTTTGTAGCTAGTTGCTATGGAGTCAGAGTCCATGAATTCGCTTTTTAATTAAAAAAAAATTAACAATGAAAAGCAAGAATGGATCACTTGAAGGCTCCTAGTAAATGAGTGTGGTATAATGGAAAAAAATGAGATTGAGTTGAGACAGAGAACCATGAGCTGAAATTTCTGGACAAATATGTGAAGTTTCGGGGAGCCTAGAAGAAGTCTTTTATCTGCTATACTAAAAAAAGATAATTTGTAAGAAGCAAATAACATGGATTACAGTCTTTTAAGCACCTTTGATAATAGTCATATAGGATATGATCAGATACTGTAGATAAATGATCTATGCTGGAGATCATTTATATACCCTTTTTAATGTTGGTTGATGCTAGGTAGAATACTGCTAGGGATTTAGCAGAATTTGAAATAACCCTCTTCCAAATGACATTTTTTAAAGGAAACTTTTCTCATATAGTAAATGATTTACAGTTTATCCAAGTTAAAGTACAGCTTAATGAATATGGAGTGGTCAGAATCTGCAATGTAGCCACTGCTTACAGTATCATCAATCAGTTATTCCTATACACTAAGGTGAAACTTTATTTTACTTTAGTATGTTTTTTTAACTTATCATTGATGGATGAGACATTGTCAAGATTTGTTAGCAGTAGGACTTACTATACTATATTGTGATGGACATGCTATTTGTCTGATTTCTAATCATACATGTATAGATCTATATCATTTAAAAACAAATATTCAATTCATAAGAGAATAGCTGTAATGTGTGCATAATGTGATAATTCCATTGTACCTTTTATAATACAAGCTCTGCTTCTATTGCCTTCATATAGACTTTGGCCACGGAGTAATGGTTCATCTACATAAATACTTACTCTGATTGTTTGTTGACATTGCATTATACATATACAGAGAAATTATGGTTGTTGGCTTCAGTAAACCCATTTTAACACATAAATAGGCACATCAGATGGAAAGATTCTCACATCAATATACTGAACCCTAATTAATAACATGAATTGTAGTATCAGAGCTTCATAAAGCTCTTTTTCTGATTTTGTCCCCTTTACACGTTTCTTCAAAAAATTCTTACCTCTCATTGCTTAATCTATTTTTAAATCTCATTTGCATATAAATATATGTGTATATGCATCTATTTAAATATAATGTTTCTCAAAGAAAATGTAATGGAACCAAATTTGAGCAAAAATTCTCTTAGAACAGTCAAGAATTATGAAAACCAATGATACTATAATGACTATATTAGAACAGGATACTTGAATTTTTATTCCGTTTCCTAACTAATGCTTGATAACAACAATTTTTATGAGGGTAAGTAGTCTTTTTAGTAATGTTAATATTGTATATCTAGGAGAAGTCAAGGTAAAAGGGCTGAGCAGTCCCACTCTCATGGTGAATTAATATCAATAGTAAAATCTCATTCAACTAACTTAATGCATCCTCATTAATTTTCTTGACCTGGAATGGAAATGACTGTATTTTTCTTAGAAGTTGATTTCCCAGACTAGTCCCCAGACCTGGAAGTTTATAATGGTGTCTCATCCAAAACCCAAACAAATTTCAACTTTTTGAGATTCAGTCTAGGTTAAAGTTGGTTTCATGATGTAATCTAAACATTGATTCATGGCAACTGGACTTATTTATTTATTTATTTATTTATTTTTATAAATATAATATTTATATATATATATAAATAAATATTTATTTATTTATTTGTTGTGACAAATAAAATAAAATGTTTCAGTGCTTATCCATACAGCTTCATTAGGCAGAGCAAGTTAATTAGGCAGAGAGTTATTGCAATGTACTAACTCCTCTCAGACCAACCTCAAGCATGTCAGGCAACTTTACCTGGATGATTGAGGATCTTCAGTGACACATTCCATGATGTAGCTGACCACTCATGTACATTTCTTGCCATGGGTGGACTTCTTGATCATTTCCAAAGATGAGCACCACAGAAACCTATACAGATAATACAATATATGTTTTGCAAATCTGCTGATCAGGGAAATAAATAGAAAGCTGGAAAAATCATAGGAGGGCTCCTGCTTGCAGATTGTCAGTCTCTGGTGTAGGATATAATTGAAGCTGTGCTTTATATAGTTCTAACGTTCCTTATGTTTCATTCCTTATTTTGTATGATTTTCAGTAACTGTCTTATAATTCTTTATATCTCCCAGATGATCAGCAAGTTGGCAGGTGTTTAATAGTCTGTGTAAGGTTGTTAGGTTTTTAAAAAAATCTTGTGTTTCCTCCTTAGTGTCCTGGTCAAGAACTTGGCTTTCACTGTCTTAAACTCCTTAGTCCAACAACCAAGGAAGCCCTGATGTTCTCCCGTAGCAGCCTTTTTGGTTACTGAAAGATGATTTTAGTAGTTTACCCAAATATTTCATCAAAACTAAGCCTCTATTTTTCACTTTTTAGTCTCACAGCAGCTCCGAATTATTACAATGTTAGAAGCCACCTGGATGCACTACTATGCTTTTGCTTCAGTCTGCGTGCTGCTGTGCTTACAACACTTGCATAGTTCCCTTTGGATATTACAGTGACCGTACAAGACTTACAAGTGCAAAGCCATTGAGTATTTGAGGGGCTATAAATGTTCTCACATCAGGAGTTGTTCTCGGTTGTAAACTGTTCCCCTCCTTTCCTTTTAGCAGCATCTTGTGAAAAATGAAAACTGTCAGCTTTATCTAATCTTCATTTTGTTCTCCCTAAACCATAATATCCATCCATCTCAGAACTAAATTAAAAATAGGCTGAGATTGATATAATAACAATTCAAAAAACAAAAACCTGAATCTAGCTAGAAAAACTCTAGCTTTGACTTATTTACAAAGGAATGATCCAGGAATAAAGCAACTTGTTTCTCTTTCTCCAGCAGTCTCCCTTTTCTCTAATACACCTTTATTTCTAATGAGTAACCTGTGTGCGTTGCTGTGAGTATCCAAGGGCCTGACCTTCTTCCAATAAGATGAGAACAGTCAAAGGAGAATTCTAGTCACTTAGACTAATTTGCCCTATGGAATTAATTGGCCCTGCTTGAGGAGTTGCTTGGATTTATACATTATTAACTTGCTTTTCTGTTTGTGTAAAAATTCAAGGTAGCTTGACGTTAACATCTGGATAACAGGACTAGAATCTAGTGTTCTAATTATATGATTAAGTAATAATTCCAGATATAGTGGTTGTTATGATGGGTCCTTGGTGCTTTCTGAGCTTTGTTGGTTTCTTACAGACTACTCATTACCCAAACAAGTTTGCCTCATCAGTGCTAGTAATGAGTGGGCTTTGCTCTCAGTTTATATTCTAGGGGCTTGCCCTGTCAGTGTTGCTGGAGTGATCTTAGAGGTTTTTTCATTGGGCTGTTTACTGTTAGTTTGTTTGATGACAGTTTTTTGATTGAAGTATTGTTTGGTTCTTGATTGTTGGTCTGATGTTAATCTTGGAGGTAATCTATGCTCATCTGGGTATTGATTGCTCCAGGGGAGATATTTTGGTCGTTTTGTTGTTAAAATATTCTAGCAAAAAATGTGAATGATGAGCTCTTACAATAGTTTATAGCAAGGGATCAGTAAATACTACTACCACTACTACTACTACTACTACTACTACTACTACTACTAATAATAATAATAATAATGAGGCAATAGGTGGCAGTTTATCTGGCTGACTGCATGAGAAACCATAATAATTCCAGCCTAAACACATGACTATTCTCTCTTCAGGAACTTATCTGGCCAGATTTATACATTATTCTTGCACATATTGGCTGCCATTCCATAATTGTTTCCATGTCATTCTGAATCATGCCTGAATTTTCTATTCATATTATTGGACTCAACAATACATGGTGAGATTACATACCAGTGCCTCATCATCTAGCAGTCAAAATATTTTATTACAAACTTTGTCAGCTGATACGATATCAGGAAAGACACGATTATAAATAATACATAATTATAAATTATAAATAAATAATTATAAATTATAAATAAGCAGTTGAGCTACTGGCAAAATTCAAGGGCTCTTTACCACAAGTGCTGTTTTCACTTTTTTAAAGCAGTAGACATTATTTATTTATGAGGTCTATAAGGCCACCCACTCAAATTGTGAGCCTCTGAATGGTGTACATCCTAAAAAGCAAACACCAAAACACCAACAAATGAAAAAAACCCAACCTTTCCAAATCATGTAGTATTAAACATATAAAAGGTGGTGCCATTTAAGATGAAATTTTATGTCCACATTGGGTTTTGTTTCAAACTGATGCCTAATTTTTTTTTTTTTTTGCATTTATATGCAAAAGTCTCCGAAGACTCAGGGCGGCTTACACTATGTCAAGCAATAGTCTTCATCCATTTGTATACTATATACAAAGTCAACTTATTGCCCCCCAACAATCTGGGTCCTCATTTTACCTACCTTATAAAGGATGGAAGGCTGAGTCAACCTTGGGCCTGGTGGGACTTGAACCTGCAATATTGCAAGCAGTTGCTGTTAATAATAGGCTGCATTGGCCTGTTGCGCCACCAGAGGCCTAATTTTATCTGGGTTTTATCTCCAAATTTTAATTGTGGCCAATTTAAATAAGTTTTTTAATTGTATTTTAATTGTATTTATAGTGTATTGTGTATTTTTACTTGGCTGTGAACCGCCCTGAGTCCTTCGGGAGAAGGGCGGTATACAAATTTAAATAATAAATAAATAAATAAATAAATAAATAATTGATACTACAATTGCCTATTTCAGTTATTTAAATATAAAATGTAACCTGGAGAATAAGTAATGTAACAAATCAACCAAAAAAACGGATTGTTACTCAATTGACTTCCAATGCCTGGGGTTGTAGCAGCTTTCTAAAAGTTGAGCAGAATTGGGGATCTTTCATATCTGTCATATCCCAATATGAATATCAGAAGGATATTCATTCATTCAGGAAAAAGTTTCTATACAGTAGATTAAGAGAAAAGCAAAAAAGTTTATTTATTTATTTATTTGTTTGTCAACAAGCATAAGGAAACAAGTAACAGTATAGACATAGGCATGGACACATGAAAAAAACTGGCACACAAAAAAAGGATATAAATATAGCAAAACCTAGCTATAAACACATAGAATGATTACATATAAATGGGGACAGTAGGATAGGAATGGTAGGCATGCTGGAGCGCTTATGCACACCCCCTTAAGGACCTCTTCAGAAATCTCTTCAGTAAGACCTCTTAATGAAAGGTCCACGGTAGACAGTTTAAGGTAAAAGGTATGGGGATTAGTGACACTAACAACAGGATCAGGTAGAGTGTTCCAGACATTTACTACTCTATTTTATTTATTTATTTTTATTTATTTATTTTGTCACAACGGTATATATAAGCATAAGCATGAAATAACTATACGACATATATATATATAAGTATAAGCATGAAATAATTATATGAGTTGGATACAATCAAGGGGAACATTAGGACAGGAACGGTAGGCACGTTTGTGCTCTTATGCACGCCCCTTACAGACCTCTTAGGAATGGGGTGAGGTCAAAAGTAGATAGTCTTTGGTTAAACCTATGGGGATTTTGGGAAGAGACCACAGAGTCAGGTAGTTTATTCCAGGCATTAACAACTCTGTTACTGAAGTCATATTTTCTGCAATCAAGATTGGAGCAGTTCACATTAAGCTTAAATCTATTGTGTGCTCGTGTATTGTTGCGATTGAAGCTGAAGTAGTCTTCAACAGGAAGGACATTGTAACAGATGATTCTATGAGTTAAGCTCAGGTCATGCCAAAGGAGTTCTAAATTTTCTAAGCCCAGGATTTCAAGTCTGGTGGCGTAAGATATTTTGTTATATTCAGAGGAGTGGAGAACTCTTCTTGTAAAATATTTCTGGACATGCTCAATTATATTAATATCCGAAATGAGGTGTGGGTTCCAGACAGATGAGCTGTATTCAAGAACTGGTCTTGCAAATGTTTTGTATGCTCTGGTTAGTAGTGTAGTGTTTCTGGAGAAGAAGCTATGCAAGATTAAGTTTACAACTCTTAAAGCCTTTTTTGCGATGTAGTTGCAGTCGGCTTTGGCACTTAAATCATTTGATATGAAAACTCCAAGGTCTTTAACGGGGTGGGGGTCATCTAAAAGGTAATGTCCATCAGCTTGTATTTAGTGTTCTGATTCTTTTTTCCAATGTGTAAGACAGAGCATTTGCTGGTTGAGATTTGGAGTTGCCAAATTTTTGACCATTCTGACACAAAGTCAAGGTCTTTTTGATGGGTAGCCATATTGTTGGTAGTGTTAAATAGTTTAATATCATCGGCGAAGAGAACACAATTACTTATAATATGGTCACAGAGATGCTGCCTTGGGGGACACCACTATTGACAGCAGCAGGATTTGATAGGGCACTGCCTATTTTGACCACTTTTTGTCTGTTTGACAGGAACGCTGTTATCCAATTATGGAGGGGTCTGGAGATGCTGTAGGATTTTAGTTTTAGAAGAAATTTGTCATATACCACTGAGTCGAAAGCTTTACAGAAGTCTATGTAAATTGCATTGCCCTGATCAAGATTTGTAGGCCATGTATTTTTGCATTGTAGAAGTTGTAAATTACAGGATAATTTTTTTCTGAAACCAAATTGTTTATTAGAGAGTAGGTTGTTTGTTTCTAGGTTTCTAGGTGGAGGTGATGGATTGGTTGATGATTGATTCCATTACTTTGCAGGTGACGCAGCTTAAAGAAATTGGTCTCTAATTTTCGACTAGGCTGGGGTCTCCTTTTTTGAAGGCAGGGATGACCGTGGCTAGTGACCAAAATTTGGGAAGGGAGCTGGTCATGAAAGATTTTTCAAAGATTATGCTTAGGGGTTCTGCTACATTTGTGGAAAGTTTTTTAAAGAAGTATGCACATAGACCATCAGGTCCAATAGATAGAAATGGTTTCAGTTTGGGAAGAGCCTTTTCAACATTAACTTCTGTGAAATCTATTTGTGTTAGGTCTTTCTAGTCATTGTTGGTACGACTGGGGAATGTTGGGTATGAGCCATTACTGTTAACAAAGACTGAGCTGAAGAATGTGTTAAAGAGGTTTGCTTTAACTGTTTCATCATTACATCGTTTACCGTTTGATTCTTTTAGGGGTGGGATGGATCTCGAGTCTTTAAGTTTTTTGTTCACAAAATTATAGAAAGCTCGATTGGATTTTGTGCGCAGAAGGTCTTCTTCTTGTTTGATGTGGTAATTGGTGCATTCAATCTTTATTTGGCTGCATATATTTTTGTAACGGTTTCTGCAGTTGGCTACATAGCCAGTTTTGTTTTTTCGCCAGAGGCCTTTTTTTTGATTGGAGCTTTTTTATTGATATGGGTAATTTGTTTTTCCTGATTTTGGTGGTGGTTTATGGTACGTATAGTTTAATAACTCTATTGATTTCAAGTAAGAAAACTCTATAGTGGTCTTCAGCAGTGGTACAGTTAGAGAATAGATGTTGCCAGTCAAGAGATGAGAGGTCGGTGTTTATAAGATCATAGTTGGCTTTTTTGAAATTGTATTTTGGAATGCCGTTTTTATGGAGATTATTGTAAGGTCGCATATTGAGACAAAAGTCTATCATGCTGTGGTCACTATTGGAAAAGGGTTCTTTTATTTGTAGTCCATAAATTGTGTTTGAGTTGTTGCAGAAGATGAGGTCAAGGCAGTTGTTGCGTTTCGTATTGTTAGTTATTAGTTGATCAAGACCTAGATTTGTAACAGCATTGTACAGGGTACATGGTAGTATGATACAGGGTAGAATTGCAGAAGTCATATTTCCTACAAAAAAGATTAAAGCAATTTACAGTGAGTTTGAATCTATTGATAGCCCTTGTGTTATTACGATTGAAATTAAAGTACTCATTTACAGGTAGAATGTTTTGGTAAATAATCTTACGAACTAAGCATAGGTCAGAACATAGACGGCATAGTTTGAGGTTATTCAGACCTAAAATTTCAAGCCTGGTGGGATAGGGAATTTTATTTCAAGCAGAAGATTTGAGTACTCTTCTAGTAAAATATCTAAGTTAGACTCGTTTTACAGCTAAATCTGTGGTTTATCCAATATTAATACATAATGTCCACTTAAATGTAGTCTTTTCAATAAAGTGAGGCAACATGCCTAATATACTTGCAAGTAATTGCAGACTCATTAACTATAATTAGAGATAAATAACATTTTTGAAGAGTACAGGACAAATGCTGGCAGATGCTAAAGAGACTTGGAAGAAAGTTTTCCTCTTTTTATCTTTGTTTAGTAGGCCTCTAGATTTAACAGCCATGCAAAACTTATATTCACTGTGTTTTTTCCCTAAACAGCTGGTTGGGAAGGATATTTTTAAAAGGAAGCAGCTGTATAGAACTGCCAGATACAGTGTAATAAAAATAATTTGAGGCATCTCCTTGTTTCCTTGCTCCCCCCACCTTTGTTGGTCTTCAAAATAAACACCTTTTGCAAGCAAAAATTTGAGGGACAATAAGATGGGGGGCGGGGGAGGAGAGGATTGTTCAATTAGGCCTAAGTTGTGGAAATGAGTTCCTAATATAAATGCAAAGAATTTATGTGCATTTGCTTTACCAAAACGGCCTCAGGTTTTTACACTTGGAATTGATTTTATTTAAAACGTTGCCTGAAGCAATTGCTCAATGAGTTGTTTTCTCCCTGAAGGTCTCTTTCTACCATTTCACACCACCAACTATTCTTCTAGTAAAGAATATAAATCCTCCTTTTTACCTTTTTGTGGCCTCTCAAGGACTAACAACCCTATAAATCTGTATAGGATAAAAATACCAATAGTTGTTGTATGTAATTTAGAGCCTGAACTTTTTCTTGGAGTAAAAACAAACCTACAAACTCGTGATGGTGGGAAAATAAGTTATTGTTCTTGGTTTTTTCCCCAAAGACTTCAAAGAAAATTGAAAAAAATAAAATAAACTGAGCTCTCAACAGGCGAAACCTTCTTTCTTGAAAACAGATTTCCACATTATTCCTGAATGTTGGAAGACCTTGTTTGATAGAGGCTAGGATTGCTAAAAGTAATCTCAGAAAATGAGCAAGCCTACTCTTTAGCATTTCCTGTGGAGGATGCAGCCAGAAACGTCTGCTCTCTTATGCCTTGTTATACAGTACTGTAGAAAGCTATTGCAGATCCTTTGCAATTCACTTAAAGGCATTAGTTGACTTTGAAACCAAGGTTCATTAGGGAATCCCATTTACAGAAATGGGCAACACAAGACCATTATATACAAATTACTCCAAGGCACTCACTAAGTCTCTGTAAGGATGCAGTGATTTGTCTCACTGTTTCTAAGAACATTTGTATCACATTTTTTAGTTCTGTTAAACAAACTACAAAGTGTGCCTATCTTAAGGCATAGAAAAGGGAGACAAAATATCTTCTTTTTCATATGTTTCCTGGAAGTGTACAAGTGACTAGTTAGAGTGGCAATTCTGTTTCTGTAAAATGAATAACACATTTTTGTTTCTCCCAATGTGTATATACATGCATGAGATAGGGCAGGAGAGAGGGAAGGAGGGGGAGAGAGAGACAGAGGGGGTGGGAGGAAGAGAGAGAGGGAGGGAAAGAGACAGAGAGAGATAGAGAGGGGGAGGAGGGAGGGAGAGAGACAAGAGACCCAGAGACCCAGAAAGAGAGAAAGAGACGGAGAAAGACAGATAGATAGATGATAGATAGATGATAGATAGATAGATAGATAGACAGACAGACAGACAGACAGGCAGGCAGGCAGGCAGGCAGGCAGGCAGGCAGGCAGGCAGGCAGGCAGGCAGAGACAGAGAGAGATAGACAGAGAGAGATAGACAGACAGACAGATATTGGAAGAAATATCCATCTGGGTTCTGTTCCAAGTGGGGATAAAGACACTAGAAACATGGAGACTGCTTGGAAAGATGGTTTAATGGTGGTCAGGATCACATGGCTTGAGTTCCTGAACAGAAAAGGTGGGTCACATTGTTTCAAGGTGCTGGGTGAAGAACCAGAGAGAAGAGGAGAAGTGGAGAGAGAAGAAGGGGAAGAGAAAGACAAGATGCTGAGTGCCTGAGTTTATACTCTCTGTGGGGCCCCTCTTGGTGTTTCCTGTTCCTGTATAAGAAATGTACCTTGATTGGTTGTCAAACTCCCAGGTGGTCTAGGGGTCTTAGCTAACTTTGTAGGTTGTCTCTCAAGCTTACTTGAGCCTTGCCATGTGGTGAGTTTCTGTTGCTAGATGGGTCCTATTGTGTTGCAGATGATGGTCCATTGACAAAGGTGAGGGGAATGAGTGAGCTTGGCTGAAGCCTTAATGGCCCATTGACAAAGATGTGAGGAGGCAGGAAGCTGCAGGGAGCTCCTTTGTCCTTAAAACATGTTTCTCCATTTCTCATCCAGGGAAATATATTCTGCCTTTTTAATATTTTCTAAAATATTTCATTCTTCTAGGAGGCGGGTAGGTGCTAACTTCCTATACAGAGACAGAGAGAGATAGAGGTAGAGAGAGAGAGGGAAAGAGAGAGAAAGAGGGAAGGAGAGAGAGAGAGAGAAAGAGAGAAAGAGAGAGAGAGAGATCAGTTTGGTGTAGTGGTTAAGATGCCAGGTTAGTGACCATAAAATCCAGCCTGATGACCTTGGACCAGCCATGCTTTTTCAGCCCTATGAAGCAATGGTGAAGCATTTCCAAAAACATTGCCATGGAAATTTAAAGGACTTGTCCAAGCAGTCAACAGATTAATTTGAAAGTGAGCTCCCTCTCCCTCTCATTTTTTTTCTATGAGGAAAGGCCTAATCGATGGCAGGGCATGTGATAACAAGGCGTAAGTTTCAGATTCAATCTTGACCTAAGTTGTATTATATCAATCAATGTTTTTGAATGTAAGCCTACAAGTTTCCCCATTCTTTTGAAAGTTGAGTGAGGCTGTTCTTTGCTTCTTTGAGGACAAACTTGAAAACTAATAAGAGCCACTGTGGCACAGAGTGGTTAGAATGCAGTACTGCAGGCTACTTTTGCTGGCTGCTGCCTGCCTGCAATTTGACAGTTCAAATCTCACCAGGGGCAAGGTTGACTTAGCCTTCCATCCTTCCAAGGCAGTAAAATGAGGACCCAGGTTGTTGGGGGCAATATGCTGACTCTGTAAAGCCAGTTAGAGAGAGCTGTAAAGCACTGTGAAGCAGTATATATGTCAGCCTCTATGATGCTTGCTTGCTTTCGTCTGCCATTGTAATGGAAGGGGGGAGGTATTGTAGGTATTTTTTTGGCAGGGGGAGTGAGCTAGGGGAGATGTCTCGGTAAAGGGAGAAAAATTCTCATTGTCTTCGTAACAGCTCCAGAGAGAGCTGATAGCTGTCAAGGCCAACCGTCTGGCATACCAGATAGATGGGGCCGTCTGAAGAAGCACCCCACATGACACCTTGGGGAGATGTGGATTGGACACTCAACTTGGGTCTTTGGGGGAAGGATTTGGGGATGCTTTCAATATGCAATTTTTGCACCTATTGCCTCAGACTTTGCTTTTCTTTCGTTGCGTTCCATTCATATTCAGTTAAAATACCTTTCTCTACAAATATGGAGTTGGGGTTTTTCTTTCTTGAGTTTTGAATGGAGGCACCTGACAATATAAGTCTTAGTGCTATTGCTATTTCTGTTAATCTTTCCATTTTAGGGAGCTATACTAGTCAGAGGACATCCAGCCTTCAAAAATCTGGATGAATGCTAAATGGTAGCAAAAAAGTTAAGAGGTTTATGTATCTCTTTATTCCTATGCATGATGGCTCAAACATTTGCAACCCCAAATATAGATAACTATCTCAATGGATTGAATAGAGTGTTCTCTAACGCAGGGGTCTCCAACCTTGGCAACTTTAAGCCTGCAGGACTTCAACTCCCAGAATATTCCAGCCAGCTGGCTGGGGTATTCTGGGAGTTGAAGTCCTCCAGGCTTAAAGTTGCCAAGGTTGGAGACCTCTGCTTTAAGGAGTGCAACGCAATTGCATGTTGCCAAGCATTCATGTCACTTTTTAACTGAAGGCTGCTAAAGGAGGAAAAGTTCCTATCTATAACCACTGTTCTGTGAAATAAATTTGCAAAACAGAATGATTGGCCCAAAGTCACCCAAGTGAGTGAGGAATTGAACCTGGGTCTTTCTGGCCAAGTATATGGTCTCAACCACCTCACAACACTGATACCCAAAGATATCTTACTTTTTGGACTGATGGAGAAGAGAGTGCCTCCATCTTATTTCTACATATATAGGAATGCACTAAGAAATTCCAAGTTGGTTATTTACATAATTTTTCTTGGTTTTGAAAAAAAACCCCTAAGATTCTTACTTTGTTTAATTAATAATTAGTGCTTACATAGCACCTTCAGATATCTCCTAACTGTATGTTGAATATTTGATGTTTTGTTTTTGAAAGAATAATCTTTTGTCTCATATGAGTTTTATTCGATAGATTAGCAGGCTGACTTTTCATGTCAATGTGCACCAACTTGCTTTTTCACTTCAGTGAATCAGCATATTCTTCTATTGAAGGTCCTAACAATACAAATTACCTTTGCCCTTACTAAAGTTTGTATATTGGCTGATGCTGAACAAATAACCCTTAAGACAATAAACAAGTTTATTAGAATTAATTACTACTCTACTTTGTTGATTTCTTCTCCCATTAAATGTTGTAAGTAGTATTGTATTGAGTAGAAATTACTCTTGGTAATTCTGTCCAAACTGTTGCTAGTCTATTTCTTTTCTCTTCAGCAATTCAGCAACATATAAACAAGTGCAAATTTAAAACTACAAGGTTTATATGCTGTTTATTCATGCCACCCAAAATATGGTGCAAAGTATGTAAAGATCTGAACTCCCTAGCCTTAAGGAAGATGATTAAGACTTGGCAATTCCATAGGGATAACAGCAGTTAGTATAAGAACTGCCTTAGTAGCTCAGTTAGCTAGTGGATTTTGCTTTATATTGTGAATGTATGTCATTCAGGTTGATGATCAGCTGCCTTATGTGCATAATATATTAAATTTTGTAATCAGTAAATATCACATACTGCCACATAAATTTTAACTCATAATCTAATTGTCCAGTCTGTTTGAATTCTAGGAGTTCAGTTCAGATTCTTATACACTATAGACACATCTCAGCATTCAAATATCTTGATGGCTACTCTACCAAGTACTAATCTGTGGCATATTTCTTGAGAGCTGATAATGGTGGACCCTATCCAGTGCTTCTATATTTTCATGCAATTCCATGGCTGGTGGTTCTACTTAGTTTTGTCAAACACATGTCATAAAGATATAGATTTTTTTTTTACTATACTATAACTTTTTATAATGATTGGCATTAAATGCTAATGGCAATATACTGTATTGATATATTGATATAGAGTTCATTAAATAATACTTTAATGGTTATTGTGTCCTGACAGAGTGAAATACTAATGACATTGGATGTGTGCCTATTTTTACATTATTTTTAAATTTTCTTTTACTGAGTTCAGGTTGATTTAAAACTGAAATAACAGCATAAATTTATTGAATGAGATTATATACTGATATTTCATTATAGTCATTATATTGAAATAATAATATTCATTATTTTTAAATAAATAGTCTTCCCTCTATTTCCCTATATTATAAGCCAGTTTTGTGAAATTTCATTAGTTAGATTAGCTAAATCACCACTGTATTGGAAAACTTACACTGAAGTAGCTCTGGAAATCAAATAAGTTTATGATAAAATATACGAACAGTTATGAATAATGCTATTATAACAGTTATTACCCAATGCCTGAATTGAAATAAAATTTGTCACATTTATTCTTTCTTAACATAGCTGTGGATTTTGAGGAACACACTCAAAGTAAATAAAAACTAACTGATTCGGAGTGGAGGGCACAGTTGTGAAAAAGACTGTGTGTTGGACCAGGGTTTCCTTAATTAAAGCAAAAACTGACTATGAAATATGGTATCAGAATCTGATGGCTAGGTTTATAAGGCAGAATCTGAAATGTTTTCATGTCCGTAATGCTGATGAAATATTTCTGCTCTTTTGCTTAAATGATTCCAAACATTTTACATGTATGAAATCTTTCCTTCCACCCAAAATATGGTATCCAATGTTGCCAATTCCACTGGTGGAATTTATTTCTTTTAAAAAGTGTCTATCTTGCATAAGTAAAAAAGTTCTTGTTATAAAGAGTGTTGGTGTTAACTTGTGTAAATGTCCGCAATTAATTGCTGCTAAACACAAACAGCAAACTCTTGTGACCAATAAACAAAAACAACTTTTCCAACATGAGTTCTGTCAAGTACTTTCTTTTCAATTATTTCCTTGGCAAGATAAATATGTGTTTGCATGCAGAAGTTGATGTTATATTCAATTATCTTTGTATATGCAATACAGTGCTAAGATTTTAATTAAGAGCTGCTTTGGATTATCTCTGAACCAATCATTTTTGGAACAAATTTGCATTGCAACTGCTTTATACTAGATCCCTGTTTGATGTACTTCCCATTTGTAATTTTAAAGTCATTTTTCTTTTTAACATTATCCTGAACTTTATTACCCAAATGAATGGTTAAATCATATAAAATTCTCTTAGCGTTTACACTGGTCCTTCCATGCCTTCTGATGGCTGATATCTGATGGCTGGAACTACATTTCCAAATTTCCATTATCGTTTAGTTGCTTTTTAAAGATTAAAAACTTTATGGAATGCAAGCCTTGAAAATGGACAATGCATCTGAAATACAATACACCATTGCATTTTGAAGATAGTCCTCCCTTTTTTTGGAGGGAGAATATTTCTCCTAAATAATGTTACCAACTGTTTTCCCTAGGAAATATTATCAGGCTCCTATATTTAATAATTTTATACAAACTTGTTTTTTTCCAAGATTTTCCCACAATTGAGCCACTAGTGGGTTTCAAATCCTAGTGCTACTGGTTTGCTATCGGTAGTGTGCGCAGCGCTTCTGTGCATGCACAGAGTGTTTTTAATGATGTCTGGGTGGGTGGGAGGAGCCTCCTGCTGGTGCCACTACTGGTTTGCCTGAATTGGGGTGAACTGGGAGCAGCCCACCACTGGCTTGAGCCCTATGCCGCTGGCTATAACTTATTTCACTCCAGAATTTCTGTTCCCTCTGAGACCCTATGCTAGTTGATCTTATATTTCATGAGTTCTTATTTTATATTTTATGATGTTTTATTGATTTTATCTTTTGACCCACTTTTAGATCATTTCCAAAGATAAAGAAAGCACAATAGTGTTTATTCAAAACACTTGCCTTTTGTGCAACCCTGGAATGGAAAACTGCTCATAGAATTGACTATTTTCTATGTTCCAAATTTATTGGTAGGCCTAAAGGGCTATCTTTAAGGGAGCAGATTTGGGATGTGAGAGGTGTGCAAAAGGGAGAGATGACAGAAAGGAGTGATGCTATACAAAGGAAGAAATCTATTCACATTATATACAAGATTTATAAATTTCAACCAATCTGAAAGACCGGCCTCAATATAATAAAAGTGTAGATCAAATTATTTTGCTTTTCATGCAGCCCACTGAAAATGTATGATCAATTTATTTTTTTATTTTTGCCAAATTTAAGTAATTCAAAGTGACTTTAGCAAAAAAAAAAAGCAACTAATGTATGCTGTCTTGTCATAGCAGGACTAATGCTTCTGATAAAAACAACTCAAAATATGCATAATGTTAGCATGTATTGAAATGTGGAGATCCTAATGATAAATGCTAGGCTATTGGTCACAACAAATCTTTGACATAGGAAGCTATTGGTTTTGCAATTCTTGTGGCTACTATTAATGATGAGAGAATGTTACTCTTTTTAAGGAAATAGTATCTGACTGGGATCCAATGACTTCCTATAAGCTCCACAGCTTACAGATCTATACATGCATGCAGATTTTTCATTCAGGCTTCTCCATATCTTCCACAAAGAAGCAAATAGAAGATCAGCAAATAGGCACTGAAACATGAATGAAAGTCATAGCCTCATAGCTGCTAAGCCATAATTTATTTGTAGAAAGCTACAGGAATTCTTGTTTGCAAGGTAAGAAATGTGTTAATGGAGAACTTTCACCAACCTGTAAATATTAGATGATCCACTTGGTAATGGTTGGTAAATTACAATATTAGTGCCTGTCATTTGATACGATGGCTCTTGGTTTCTAACCTGGTACCTTAACTGCTACATCAAACTGATTCTCACAAATCTACATCTTAGGTTTGCCTGATATGACATGACAAAGTTAAACATATAGTAAGTGGGTAAAAGCAGTAGTGGGATTCAAGGAATTTAACAACCAGTTCTCTGCCTTAATAATTTCTTCCAACAACCAGTTTGCCAAACTGCTCAGAAAGTTAACAACCAGTTCTCCTGAAGTGGTGCGAACTGGCTGAATCCCACCACTGGGTAAAAGTGAGTTGAGTTGCTAAAGAGAGAAGGCCATATCTCCTCTGGTTTAATTGGTCAATCTTCTACATGCTACCTATTCCTAAATAAAAGCCAAGCTTGCACTGTATAGAAAAACTCATTGAGAAAGCGGAGAAGAGTTCTCCACTCCTCCGTAACCAATAAAATACCTTATTCCACCAGACTTGATATCCTGGGTCTAGAAAACTTGGAACTTTGTCGCCTTTGACAGGACCTGGGTTTAGCTCATAGAATCATCCGTTATAATGTCCTTCCTGCCAATGACTACTTCAGTTTCAACTACAATAACACAAGAGCTACCAACAGATTTAAACTTAATGTCAACAGCACCAGTTTAGATTGCAGAAAACACGATTTCTGTAACAGAATTATTTATGCTTGGAATGCATTACCTGACTTTGTGGTCTCTTCTCATAACCCCAAAAGTTTTATTAAAAATCTATCCACTGTTGACCTCACCACAATTCCTAAGAGGACTCTAAGGGGCGTGCATAAGAGCACAAATGTGCCTACCGTTCCTGTCCTATTGTTTCTTGCCCTATATATATATATATGCTTATACTACCTTGTTTCTCCTCATATATATGTTTATATATTATATAATCTTTTGTGTTATGCTTGTTATGCTTGTGTATATTGTTATGACAAATTAAATAAATAAATAAATAAAGCTCAGAAAATGTGAAACAATGGGAACTCAGAACAACTGGGGCATGTCGTTGGAGGCCTTCCTGCCAACAACTTCCATGGTTATTAAGAAAAAGGCTGGACCCTGATTTTTCACTGATTAAATAATGGTGCTGATTTGCTGTGACAATCAGCTATTTGTGAAAGAAAATGACATCTACACCAAATAACAAGGCAGCAGGCAGGACTAAGCTACCTATCCATCATTTTATACCTTGGTTAATAGCTTTGTCTAGCTTTTAGAAACTGTTGGCACACAAACAATGTGATAGCAACACTTTTCAAAGCAAGGTTTCAAACATCATGAGCTGTACCTGACAGTAGAAAATTTAGCTTTCGAAATAAGTCCTGAAGTCAAGAAAAGTTCTGGAAAAGACTGGCAAAAAATAATCTATAAAGCAGACATTTTGAATGACCTTGCAGTAATATAAAAGTGTTGATATAAAACACATTATGAACAAGACCTGAACATTTGGGTTGTGATCTTTATTATTATTTATTTTCTACCTATTTAGCACAGAAAGAAACTTCCGGCTTTATTTTCAATTCTTTTTTTCCTAAGCAGCAGGCAGTTCGGTCATTAATGTGCGTAGTTATGAAAACACACTCCTATTATTGCAAGAATTGGTGAGCTACTGTTACAAAGCGCATTGAAAAGCTCAAATTGGCTGCTCCCGTTGATTTATAGAAAGAGATGAGGCCTACAAATGGTATGGATTTGTGTCAATTTCATTGATAACTTGAACTGTGATAGGTCCAGTGGCCCACTGCATTTCACACTAATGTGAAATTCAAAGCCCTGTAAATTAAGGTGATTGCTTTAAAGCCATGTTATAGCTTTATTTATATGGACTTCAATTCTACAGTGAAGTTAATCTAATTTACAAACAAATGAAGCTGGGAAATGCTGATTTTTCAATTGATTTCTTCTTAATGATGTGCTAAAGTCTGTACATCAATTATTCAAAGATTCTTTCTCCAGCACATGAGGCTTCTGTTTCCTTATCTCATTCACAAAAAGATTTAAAATTGTTCTTGACGATGTTGTGAATGTATTTGTTGTTTTGCATTTGTTACCTTTGAAAAATCTTTGCTTGCCAATGCTTTTATATTTGAGAATGGTACTTGGATAAGGTGCCACCTCCTTTCTCTGGAGAGCAATTTTTTAGGTAGGGGGTGTTTGAAGGAAAGCAAGCAAGCCAGCAAGCAATTACTCACTTGATAGAAATAATATTTAAAAGAAAAATACCGGATCCATTTTTGGCATAGGACTGGTTATGCTGATGACTTGCTTGTGGATTCCAATTTTGGGTGAAGACAGCTAAATAATTAGGAGTAAACCTCCATAATTGGCATCAGGTAACAGGTACATTTTTCTACCTAGGAATAAAATAATCTGGATTGGGAAACTGGTTATTCTTTTATATGGAGTTACTTGAAAACCATTCCCTGAAAAGATGCTCTTTTGTGCATACATAAATGCTTGCTTAGCCTATCCAAAGATCGTGGGCAAAAACATTTTGATTGGATGTGTGAGGTCAATCTCTACCATAAGCTATATGAACTGCCATCAGATGTTCATGGTATAGATGAATATTGCATAAAAACCCTAGGAATTAAAGATATCACTTGAATTGTTTAATGGTTAAGACCATTCAATTAACCCACTGAAGACATTTTACTGTTAAAGGCAAAACAATATATTGTACAAACCTGTAATAAAAGGGGATTAGAAAAGGTTCCAGACTCTATTTTAATATTTCCTCTTCAACTTAAATGAATGTTCTTATTTAGTTTCTTTCGTTCCCATTTTTCGAATTTTCAGACTGGTTAGGGCTTGCCTGAATGGTTCTTCCTCCTTCAAAGTTGGTATCCAAAGCTGGAAATGCAATAAGGCAGAAACTGATGTATATTTATATTTCATTATTCTTTTTAATTGAGCTTAAGAAGGACCTCTTTGAGGGAAAGAAATAAATTAAAATAAAAAGGTTGCTTGTTGTCTTTTCTTCATATTAAAAATCAAGTATTTGAACTGGCTATTTTTCTCCATCAAATACAAAAAGTACAAATAAATGCTGGGCATAGGTTTGACAAAAAATATTTGGAGCATACGGTGGAGCTCAGATAGCATCTACCTTTGTTCAACTTCTTGAAACATCTGAGCCTTTTCCTGAGATTCAGAATGTCTAAGATGAGTTTTCAAAGTATGTTTTGCCCTTTGATCCAAAGAACTGAATTTCACTAACACAAAACAATGGGCAACTTGGCATTTCCCAACTGTTTTAAACATTCAAACTAGAAGCCACATGATTGGCCTTTTGGGCAGAGAATTCTTAATTAACATCCCAGTGCATCTGGGAAATTATGGAGTCTCCAAAAGTGTATTTTAATAGGATCATGAAGATACAATATAGACATGTAGCTTGGAAATGCTACAGAAAATTGATAAAAACGTATCAATAAAAATGTTAAATGGAAGAAAAGTAAATTACACTGAGTGTTAAAAAAATAGCTCTAAGTCAACAATTACATTTTTTAATATCTAGTTTTTTAAAAACACTTCCTTCACAAATATTGAAAGTCACTTTGTCACTTTCCCTTACTGCTTATTTAAAATAATATAGGGAATTAAATGACATCCTTTACACTCTCTTAAAGCATTTTGTTGTAATTTGAATTGATTTATTTAGCCTTGCTTTCTCTCTTATAAAAGAACTCTTTTTTTATTTTTTATTTTATTTTGTCACAACAGTATACACAAACATTGTCATAGATAAAAACAACACATCATGAATGAAATATATATATATATATATATATTTGGAAGTGTCTTGTCTCATTCGTCATCTTCAGGCTTCAGCTTTGCTTCTGGGAGCAATGTGTGATCGCAGCTGTTTCTTCCTTTAACTGCTAGTGGGGTTTGAACTGATTGGGTGGGAGCTTGGCTGTGCTCTGATTGGATGGGGCACAGCCAAGCTCCCACCCAATCAGTTCAAACCCCACTAGCAGTTAAAACGAAGAAACAGCTGCGATCACACATTGCTCCCAGAAGCACGAAGCTGAAGCCTCAAGATGACGAATGAGACTTTGTCCAAACGTCGCCAAGACACTTCCAATTTTACACGGAGAAAACCCAACAACCAAAGACCTACATACGAACAGTGAAAACCTCAGAAAACAAATATATATATATATATATATATATATATATATATATATATATATATATATATATATATATATATATATATATATATATATATATATATGCAACAGCTATGTTAATTTGATATAATGAAGGGAACAATAGGACAGGAACGGTAGGCACTTTTATGCTCTTATGCACGCCCCTTATAGTCCTCTTAGGAATGGGGTGAGGTCAATAGTAGACAGTTTTTGGTTGAAGATTTTGGGATTTTGAGTAGAGACTATGGAGTCAGGTATTGTTGTGACCCAGGTTCCTGGACCCGGACTCCTGGACTCGGATGATTCAGAAAGTGAGGGAGAAGACCTGGCCAGCCCTGCTTCTCTTGAGCCCTTTCCCTCCCTGGCACCCACTCAAAGGGAGGAGGAGGGGCCGGCAAAGCCTGATTCCATGGAGCCTCCTTCTGATTTGGCAATGCCCCAAGAACAGTTTTGGAGTGATGCAAGGTTACGTAGACTTGATCGGCGTGCGCAGCAGCGGAAGAGTTGGGACAAAGCCAAGTCATAATTGTCATGCAGTGACATCTGCAGAGACTATAAATAGGAGGCGGGACTTCCTGGTTTTTTGTCTTGGACAAAGTAATGAATTTGGGCGGGCAATCTGTATCAACGGAGGGAAGAATATATTCGTGAGTAATTCTGGCCTTATCTGTAATTTCCTTGTTATCTCCAGAAACTTGGCAGGCCCGTGGGTAGACGTAGCCAGGACATTTATATATATGTAAATAAATCAGAAAAGGAGGCCTCTGACTGACTCTTTGCTGGGAGTATTGGGGGAAGGGAAACAGAACAGGTATTGAGTTCCAAGCGTTAACAACTCTGTTACAGAACTCATATTTTCTGCAATCAAGTTTGAAGCGGTTGACATTAAGTTTGAATCTATTGTTTGCTCTTGTGTTATTGCGATTGAAGCTGAAGTAGTCTTTTACAGGAAGGATATTGCAATTGATGATTTTGTGTGTTAAACACAAGTCATGTCGAAGTAGAAGGAGTTCTAAGTTTTCTAATCCCAGGATTTCAAGCCTGGTGGTATAAGGTATTTTGTTGTTTTCGGAGGAGCGAAGAACTCTTCTAGTAAAATATTTCTGGATGCGTTCGATTGTATTAATGTCAGAGATGTGGTATGGGTTCCAGACGGATGAGCTGTATTCAAGAATAGGTTTGGCAAATGTTTTGTATGCTCTAGTTAGTAGTCTAGAGTTTTTGGAAAAGAAGCTGCATAAAATTAGGTTTACAACTCTTAGAGCCTTTTTTGCTATGTAGTTGCAGTGGGCTTTGGCATTTAGGTCATTTGATATGAAAACTCCAAGATCTTTGACAGGGTGGGGGTCGTCAGTAAGGTAATGACCATCAAGTTTATACTTGTTGATAGGATTCTTTTTTCCAATATGTAAGACTGAGCATTTGCTGGTTGAGATTTGGAGTTGCCAAGTTTTAGACCAATCGGAAACAAAGTCGAGGTCTTCTTGAAGGGTAGAAGTATTGTTAGTGGTATTAAATAGTTTGACATCATCAGCAAAGAGAACACAATAACTTGAGATAAGGTCACAGAGATCATTTATGTATAGTATGAAGAATGTTGGTCCAAGAACACTACCTTGGGGAACACCACTTTTGACAGGAACAGGATTTGATATAGCATTGCCAATTTTGACCACTTGTTGTCTGTTTGAAAGGAATGCATTTATCCAATTGTGAAGCATTCCTGAAATGCCGTAGGATTGTAGTTTGAGGAGAAGTTTATCATATACTACTGAGTCAAAAGCTTTGCAGAAGTCTATGTAGATTGCATCTATTGCTTTTCCTTGATCAAGGTTGGTAGTCCATATGTGTTTGCAGTGGAGAAGTTGTAAGTTATAAGACAATTTTTTTCTGAAACCAAATTGTTTATTAGAGAGAAGGTTGTTTGTTTCAAGGTGGAGTGTAATGGATTGGTTTATGATAGATTCCATTACTTTGCATGAGACACAACATAGAGAGATAGATCTGTAATTTTCAACAAGGCTGGGATCTCCTTTTTTAAAGATAGGGATGACTGTGGCTAGAGACCAGAGTTTTGGAAGGGAACTAGTTGTGAAGGCTTTATTAAAGATTATGCTTAGGGGTTCAGTTATATTAATTGAAAGTTTTTTTAAAAAGTATGCGCATAGATCATCTGGTACAATAGATAATGATGGTTTCAGGTTGCGAAGGGCTTTTTCAACATTATCTTCTGTGAAGTCTATATGTGTTAAGTCATTGTTTACATTTTTAGTATGATTGGGGAATGTCGGATATGAGCCACCGCTTTTTACAAAGACTGAGCCGAGGAATGTGTTAAAGAGGTTTGCTTTAACTGTTTCGTCAGTACATTCTTTGCCGTTTCTAGGAATGGCTGTTTTTCTTTTACAATGCTTCTTTTTGTATATATATATATATATACATGGAAGCAGATGAAAGCATTTAGCTGATCTCAACAGATTTCTCCCTGGATGGGAGACCATCAGATCAAAAAACACCAAGCTCCAGGCTAAACTGGGGAATTGGAAAAAAAAATGACAGAAGAAGATAATACCAAGCCAAGAAAACCATGTGGTGACTCAACACACGGAATCTTATTTTTTTTTTATGCAGCCATGTTTTTTGGCAAGAAAACACCTATGTATTTATTTGATTAAATCTTGACCTTTGTCCTGCTAAATGGTTAAGGTCCCAGCCTAGAAACCAGGAGACTATGAGTTCTAGTAGAAAAACATGTAGGAGGCTATACTGAAAAACAATACAGTATCTGCTTTAAAATTGAGCAATATAAAATCATCAAGATGCTTTTTCTCCCTGTTAGGCAATTACTGTACTTTTAAAATTCAACATTTTGCCACTTCTTATTCATATAGTGAGTTGGCATGAAGAAGAATCATTTGCAGAAAGTCTGCTGACTGTAGAAGTCAAACATGTTTTTGCAGAAGCAAGCACATCTTCAAAGGATCTGCGGCTTTGCACTTTACCCTCCCTGGCTGCACTACCTAGTCCCTGATGTGCTCTTACCTATCATCAGTCAGTAGAGATGATGATGCTTTCTCTCTTTCACTGTATTGTCATCCCTAGGGTGCAAATGAAGTAATTACAGTCATTACGGTGTCATCACAAGAAGCTTTCTTTTACTTGGAATGGAAGTCAAAAGAACTAAAAGTGCTAACCCTATTTATGTGTTGTGTGCCTTTGAGTCAGTGGGATTCCTGGATAAGTCCCGGCAGTTTTCCTAGCAAAATTTTGGAAGTCATTCCCCTTGCCTCCTTCCTAGGCTGAGGGGGAGTGATTGGCCCAAGGTCACCCACCTGGCCTCTCTGCCTAAAGTGGGATTACAACTCACAATCTCTCAGTTTCTAACCTGATACCATAACCACTATACCCAACTGGTCTATAACCCTTATTGTAGCATTGACATAATACTTACAGTGTCCACAATCTCTGATACTTCTGCAGAAATCCCTTCCCTATCGGCTTTTATTTTATGTTATTAAACTTTTATGTTGACCACTGATACAATGACTTTCAGTGGTTTACAATAGAATAAAAAGTAAAAAAAAAGTAAATGTAAGGCAATTAAAATTAGGAGAGTTAAATAGGAAAGTTAAAAACCAAGACAATGGGCAATCAGGAAATGAGAACCTTGTCTACTCCAGCAGCCATTCTAAATGTAGCAGGTCTCTGTCAGGGTTCCAGGCCAAGTGGCAGACTGAGGGTGGGGGCCACACAGAAAAGGCTCTTCTCCTGGACTCCACCAGCCAAAATTCTTTGGCAGATGAGATCCAAAGTAGGCTCTTCCATTGGAAGTAGTGGGGCAGGGTAATTAAATACACTGGACCCATTCCATAAAGGGCTTTTAATATGTTTCTTGGTCCACATATGTATTTTTAGAAAATGATACCTATCTGTAGGTGCCTAATGTTTAAGGGAGAGCAATCCATGTCTAATTCACAAAGGCAGTTTTGTTTTCTAGATATTTACTATTTTATAAGTACATATTCTATTTTCCTAACCCTTTTGTGAATCAGAAGCACCATCATTTTTTTTTATTCTGAAGCAATTTAATGTCCTGCTGTTTTTAAAACAACAAAACAAAACAAAACATTCCACAACCCACACAACAAGCTATTTTCAACATAATTAGGAGTTGGGAACATAATAAAGCCTATTAAAAAAGTTAAAATGCTTGCTGAGGACAATGCAGGAATAAATTTTCCTACCCTTTACCTCTTTGGTCTTAATTATATTTCTAGCATCCCTAAAACTTTTCAAAAAATGTAGCAGCTCTTGAGTTTTCAGCAAGTTGAATATTTGTTGTATTATTACTCAGAATGAAGTTTTATTCTAAAACTTTATTCTAAATTGAATAAAATGAAAAATTGGCCCTTGAAATCTATGAAAATGAAAAATTGGCCCTTGAAATCTAATTCTGAAATAAGTTAGTAGGGTGTCAAAATAAGTCCCCCCAATCTATTATAGTGATTATCTAAAATTTCCTACCCATATTTAAGTGTGGAACGGGCAGCACAAGCAACAAAACATATGCTATATCATCATTGTGCAAATTCCACCCTTTAGGTATTTGAGGAAATGTCTTTTCATGCAAATGCAAAAGAGTGGAGCTTGCATAGTGACATATAACATTCATTTATTTATTTTAGCTCCATGTGGTTAGGAAGTTCTTGTTTTAATTCAAATTTAATTTCTCCCTAAATTGGAGTATGTCCTAGATTCAGTTTAGGGTAATGACAAACTCAGGCAGAAGGCATGGAATTCTTGCAACCAGGGCTATTTTTATTATAGAAATAAAAGATTTTACATGCCGATTGGAAGTTTCAGATTCATTCATCCTTAGGCAATTTACAAGAATGGTATGTGTTATCTCTTATACTCCTATTTTCTACCTTAAGATTCTATGTTATATCTGTATAATCTATATCAGTAGGTTTTTTGCCAGTATCTTATCCTCTTCTACTCCCTTATCTCCTACACTTCATTGCACTATCTTCTTAACCTATAGCCTCACATAATTCTCTGTTTTATTCTTTCAGTCTTCAATTTATATTCTGTTCTGTACTATACCCAGGATTTCTTACACTATTTTTAAATTTTCCCTTCGCAGCCACTTTGGACCCAAATCCACTTGTCCACTTAGGTAAAACGGGCAATCTGATGCTTGAGTCAGCAGTTGGTATGTATGTATGTATGTATGTATGTATGTATGTATGTATGTATGTATGTATGTATTTAAATTTCTACCCATCTGTCCACAACTCTGGGGGGAGCTTACCACAATTGTGAACAGCTTACAATATTAAAATGAATAATTAATATATGTATAAATCTATAAACAAATTAAAATTACAATAAAATACAAGTTATAACTAAAGATGTAGAGGAAGGGAAAAGAATATATGGTGGGGGGGGGGGAAGGTGGGAACTGCTATTAGTCAATCAACTACCTCCAGTGTGAAATTCTCTCATTGGGTACCTAAATCAACTGGTAGAGCCAGGTCTTCAGCCTCTTGCAGAAGGTCAGGAGGGTGGGAAGCCAGTCTCATTTCAGGGGCCAAGATGTTTCAAAGGGCCAAGGTAATGGCATGGACCCCATCAGCCAAAACTCCTTGACTGATCTGATGGGATCTGCAGCATGTGTCCTTTGCTGGTATGTATGGGGCAGGCCTGTCCTATAGGGGTGAGACAATTCCTTAAATAACCTGGATACACGCCATGCATGGCTTTATAGGTAATAACCAACACCTTGAATTGCACCAAGAAGCAAACCTATAGTCAGTGCAACACTCAGAAAAAGGATGTTACGTGGGCCACTCTAGGAGTCCTAAAGACTTCCTGTGCTGCCACATTCTGCACCAGTTAAAACTTTGATTGCTCTTCAAGCAGTGATGGGATTCAGCCATTCGCACCACTTCGGGAGAACCAGTTGTTAACTTTCTGAGCAGTTTGGTGAACTGGTTGTTGGAAAAAATCATTAGGGCAGAGAACTGGTTGTTAAATTACTTGAATCCCACCACTGTCTTCAAGGGTTGCCACATGTAGAGCACATTATAATAATCCAAGTGGGAGTGACTGAACACAGGAACTCCTGATTCAGGAAAGGTCACAACTAGTGCACAATCTGACGTTGTACAAAGCTGCATAGTGCTACCTGTATACTAGGATTCTGGAAGGTCCTTCTCATTACGCCTGTCTCCCAAAACTGCTAATCCTTCAGGTCTTAAAGGTATAATGGTGGCTTGCCCTCTGATTCTTTTGGTTGATTGGCAAGGCTTAGAACTGCTTTGCTGGCATTCCAGGGTGTTTTGAATCAGGGGTCTCCAACCTTGGTCCCTTTAAGACTTTAAGACTTGTGGAGCTTTGCTGGCTGAGGGACTCTGGGAGTTAAAGTCCACAAGTCTTAAAGGGACCAAGGTTGGAGACCCCTGTTTTGAATCATTTGCAAGCTAGCTATGCTCCTGGTTGATCTGCTAGAACTTTGGGTCTCTGGAAGGTTTATGAACTGTCAGCCTTTTCATCAGATGGTCACCCCCATCTGATATTTTTGGACACCATTGTTTCCATCACTGATGCTCCCCCGATTCTTTTCTGCCCCGCCTGTCACTTTGGGATTTCAACCATCATTGTTTTGTTCATTTGTTTTTCTTTCTTTCTTCCACCTGCCTTCTTTTTTCACTTTTTTTCCTACTGGTTTCTTCCTCACAACCCCCATGTGCCTCCAAAGTCAAGCTGTTTTTTAAAGGGACAACTTATCTGATTTGTAAGGGTTGAGACCTGAAAAGTAGGAGGGACTGGAGGGCACTCTATCCTCCATATTTCCACTGAGAGCACCATCATTTTGCTAAAATGCCACTGAATTACTGTCAGATCCTGCTGGTTCTATCATCTTCCCTCAAAATAGCATCTCCCCTCACTTATGTTGAAAGCAGGACTGGGCACTGAACAGAAACAAGTGGAGAATTAAAGTAGAATTCAGTACTGATTATCTGCCATGGAATGTGGAGAAAGGAAGTCAAGAAAAGGCTATTTTAAAACTCCTAATATTTCCATCCTGATACTTAGATGGAAGCAAGATCTTTTGCTCTCCAAGGACATGGATAAGATGGTACATATCTGTCACTATGCATGTATAATTCAGTAGACATGAAGATAAATGTTACTGTACCATGAATGAAGGGATATTATCTTCCTTACACATGTCACTTAGTAAAAGCAAAACAGTCTGCATGTGTTTAAAAAAAAAGGCACTACCAGGTTTTTAATTAAATAAGCAGAGCCATTTACTGGCTGGTATCTTCTGGCTGAGATGAGCTCCTTGCTATCTTGGAAGGAAATGGAGGGTCATGACCTTAAATTTTGGATTCAAGGTGAATTCTAGGGTATGGGTTCCAGGGACTTGTTTTTGGCTCAGATGCATTTAAGATGGAAGGGAGATTGCAGGCTTCATGTGTGCATTTATTTGAGGTAGACTTTCTAAGTTCCCAAGGTGAGTATAGACTTATACATGAGTAAGTGTGCTGGAATCCAAATAGCCCCTTGACACCTATGTATGGCTTTTACAGAGAGGTTTGTGTTCACTTAACTTTCCATGGTTGAAAGAAGATGATTGTACTGAGTGAATGTGAATTGGTCCACTGAACCTACCAAATCTTTGCCATAATTTGTCCACTTAGAGTTGACTGATGGAAACTTCTGTTCACGGAGGAGTTACTCTATACAAAATTTCCAGTTATAGCAAGCCCATTGCTTCAAATCACAGAAAGGGCAGTATGAAATAGGAAATATGCTATGAGCAAAGCACAGACTCTGTGCAGTTAGATTTATAGTGACATTTTGAATCCACCACTGCTTTAAGCATTCATTTGGGCTTGGCCAGGCATCCAGTCAGAAGCTGAAATGTCAGCGTGTGAGAAAGGGAAAAGTCTGGGAAGGATCTCAGTCTGTATGCAACAGCTGAAAGAGATGCTTCTGATAACTGAGAAACTCAGATAACAGGAAAGCTATTTACTTAAGGCTCTTACATGACAAGAGATGTACTCCTTATTTTCCCTTTTTAAGTTAGTGGTTTAAAATGGAGGAAAGAGTATTTAATGTATGGCTGAGCTTTCCAGGCAAGTCCAGGCAGGAACATACATTATTTGATGGCAGCAACTTTTACTACCTGCTTTCTCTCCTCTTTGATTCTCTTCTGCTCACTGGGGCATTCTGGGGGAAGGAATTGGGGATGGATAGCAATGGAAGAAAAAAGATGAGGAATGATTACTCTTTCTCCTGTGTCCTGATCACACAGATGAGAAGAGGCACAGCTAGAGCATTTAGCTTCTTGTTCACCAGAAATTTATGAGAGAAAACTTTCTTTCGGGACCAGATGAATTTTCTTTTATCTGCTGCTCAATCAATCAAAGTGGGGCATGTTATATACTTTTATGGATTTAAAGAATCATCTACTTAACAAAACTAATCCCAGATTCTAGTGATGCCATTGGAAACTTGTCTGATGCCATGAATTTCAATAGAGAAGGGCCATGCCCAGAGTTGCTGGAAGTTGGGCAACACATACATTTAATAGATGTTGTTGATGATGATGCATGAATCCCATCCCTTACTCTGAGCTACTGTAGATGTGCTCAGCTGTTATCTATTCATATGGTCTACCGTTGTAATTAAGGAGGTTATAGTGGATAGCTGAGAGCCATCTTCATTATGCCTTTGTATGGATATAAAAACCTGGAAGATGATAAAGATTGCATTATGATGCAATCCTCATCTTTTTGCACATGCAGTGTTGATGCATATGCAAAATAATGGAGCTTGGATCCGGGGTCTCCAACCTGGGCAACTTTAAGCCTGGAGGACTTCAACTCCCAGAATCCCCCAGCCAGCAAAGTTGGCTGGGGAATTCTGGGATTTGAAGTCCTCCAGGCTTAAAGTTGCCCAGGTTGGAGACCCCTGGGTTGGATCACATCTCCATGCAGATGTAATAGAAGTTGAACTTTTTCTTAAAGTACCAGACTGAATGCATTGTGGCCATAAGCAATATGGATAGGTCACATACTGGCTTCTCTATCTATCAGCCCTCCAAGGTAAACCAGAGAGGAAACAAGACAAGATGGACTGCTGCTTCTACTTTATTATGAAGCTGCATTAACAGAATCTTTGAAGAATTAAAGGTGCACATTTCTCACCTGTACTTCTATTTGTTTTGATCCATTAGGGCGGGTCAGAGAAATGGATCAGAGAAAATTTCTTTCTTTGATTTGCTGGGCTCCTGCCTCTCTTGTCTGATTGTTTCCTAGGCAGCAACTCTTCCCCTTTCCCTCCAAGGTCATTCATGCTTTCCTTTGTATTAAATCCACTTGTAAACCTTTCAGATGTCTGAAAAGGCTAGTTATTTTCCAGAAAGTGGTGTTATACATTCTATGAAAGTGTAACAATAAAAATAAATCAATGTTTATGGATGACAAAGTCTGCAATTAAAAAGAAATCCTAGTGATATTTTGCTCTGATTTTTCAGACTAAGCATGTTGGAACTTAGTCCTAATATTTCTAAATTTTCTAAATCAGGGGTCTCCAACCTTGGTCCCTTTAAGACTTGTGGACTTCAACTCTGGGAGTTGAAGTCTACAAGTCTTAAAGGGACCAAGGTTGGAGAGCAAGTCTTAAAGGGACCAAGGTTGGAAGCTTCTCTTTTCAGGAGCATCATCTTTGAGATATAATCCAATTATATAATCTCTCCAAGCAGATTGGTTAGTATTATATTGGGTGTGTTTTAATATGTATTTTCCACAACTTCTTAAAATTTCTTAAATACTCAATAGTGATTACTCTGGGAAAAGAGATGTCGCAATGACTTAGCTTTGAGTATCCATTTTTTTGAATACTATATTATTTCAAAACCAATATGCAAAGGGAAGCTTTCTTTGAATAGTTGAGATGCAAAATTGCATATCTTCTTATTCTTATTGTATGAAATAATATGTTCGGAATTTAATGAATTAAATAATGATGAAAATAATCAGCTGTCCTATATCTATTTATTCCTTGATGCTAATGGATGATTTAAATAAGGGCAACCATTAAAAACTGAAACCATGAGAAAGAAGAATGACAGATGGCTTATTACTTAAAACCTTATTCTACAAATGAAACCGTATTAAAACTAGCAATAACTGCAATCCTTTCATATTAATTGGCTATTAAAATATTGTGCTTAGTATTACAGACTTGAATCTATGTATCTTCAGAGGTGGATATTACTTTATTTATTTGACTTTTACAAAGACTAACAAAGATAAAAAGTGAAAGGTACGCAGAATACTTTGAACTATTATTTTTCCACTGGGAACCCTTTGCAAAATTCTAAACTATTTATATTTCTGCATAGAACAACCAGCCCACTTACTTACTGAATTATGTTTGTTTTTAATGCTGCCTGAATGCCAAACGTCTGCTTTATATGTTTTTGATCTGGCTGTAAGACTAATCATTTGTCTGTCTGTCTGTCTGTCTATCTGTCTCATCCATCTATCATCTACCTACCTACCTATATACATACCACTCTTAAATGAAAAAAATAGCTACAAAATAACTTAAAAATCAGAGGAAATAAAAAATAGGCCTATTACCTTATTAAAAATGGGACCAGAAGGAAGCAAATAAAGTACTTTGAATCCTTTCTAGACATACAAATTAACTGCAATTCAGCCACAATGATGGGGAAATGACTATACGCACATGGTGATGTCATTTCACAAGCCCCATCCTTTGTTTTAATATTCCAGTGTAAATACAGGGTGTCCTAAATATCTTTTAAAGCTTTTCAAGTTAAAACTATAGTAAGACTCTTGAGATACCCTAGATCAGTGATGGAGATCCTTTTTGTTGTTACGTGCCGAAAGCGCATGTGCGCCCACACCCATCATGCAATGTGCATGCGACCACCCCCGCGTGCCCTCCCGTGCATGCATGTTTGATTCCCCCGCCTGTGCATGCGCTGAAGAGCTGGCTGGCAGCAGGTGCACGCACATGTGTGGTGGAGCTGAGCTGGGGCAACGGCTAGCATGCCTGCAGAGAGGGCTCTGTGTGCCACCTGTGGCACGTGTGCCATAGGTTCGCCATCACAGCCCTAGATAAAAGATGTGTGCTTTTCACATAATGTCATGATACATATTTCATCTTTTGTCCCCTTTCAAACCCCATGCATGTCTACATTTACCTAAATATAAACTAAAATTGTTCCTGCTCCTGATTAATAGTTAAGAATGTAGGAACAACATAATTATTAAGTGATTAATAAGTGATTTCTACATGGAGCAGCCTCACGAGATAGAAGAACTAGAATACAAAAGTTATGTTTTTCTTCTGGTGGCCTCCATTAGGTAGAGCAGCCTCCCCCCAAGTGATCATGTCTAAGTGAGTAAACTTCTCCTTTCGACTGACCTTGGGAAAATCATGACATAAGAGCCTTTCAAAAAGACAAATTTTGACAACGTTGATGCTCCCAATATGACATAGTTCACTAGCCAGTTGAAAAAATCAGGAATCATAGCTGAGTCCTGCCAGTCACATTAGGACTTTTAAGACAAATATACTTGGAGAGACTATATAATTGGATTATATCTCAAAGATGATGCTACTGAAAAGAGAAGCTTTCATTTAGAAAATTTCCCTTTTACTTAGAAACTGTCAGCCCACTAGCGGGATCACACTAGGAAATTGAATGTACAGGAAGGCTAAAAGTACTTTTATTGACATTGACTATAATATAAAATCTTGAAAGTCTGATTGCTCTATCTTCTCCCTCTTATAGTCCAGTGAATAAGAAAGTATGTAACTGAATTGCTTTCCAATGTTATCGTATAAAATTGTTCTTCTCCTTTTGTCTAAGTAATAATTCTTGCATAGTTCGGTGAAGGTCATCTTCTATACTGTCTACAAAAACATGGCTTAAAATAGTATAGAAAAGTACAAATAAAGGCAGGAGTAATTTATTTATTTATTTATTTATTTATTTAATCAAATTTGTATACCGCCCTATCTCCCGAAGGACTCAGGGCGGTTCACAGGCCAATAAAAATATATAAATACAGATTAAGATCACAATTAAAAACTTATTCTAAAGCCAAATTAATTAAAATGATATAAATACTAAAACCAATTAAAATCAATACAAATTTAAAACCTAGCCCAGTCCTGCGCAAATGAATAAATATGTTTTAAGCTCGCGGCGGAAGGTTCGGAGGTCCGGAAGTTGACGAAGTCCTGGGGGGAGTCGTTCCAGAGAGTGGGAGCCCCACAGAAGGCCCTTCCCCTGGGTGACACCAGACGACACTGCCTAGCTGACGGCACCCTGAGGAGTCCCTCTCTGTAAGAGCGCACGGGTCGGTGAGAGGTATTCGGTAGCAGTAGGCGGTCCCGTAAGTAACCCGGCCCTATGCCATGGAGCGCTTTAAAGATGGTTACCAAAACCTTGAAGCGCACCCGGAAGGCCACAGGGAGGCAGTGCAGTCTGCGCAGGATAGGTGTCACGCTGGAGCCATGGGGGCTCCTCTATCACCCGCAGCCGCATTCTGAACTAACTGCAGTCTCCGGATGCCCTTCAAGGGGAGCCCCATGTAGAGAGCATTGCAGTAATCCAGGCGAGACATCACGAGGGCGTGAGTGACCGTGCATAGGGCATCCCGGTCTAGAAAGGGGCGCAACTGGCGCACCAGGCGAACCTGGTAAAAAGCTCTCCTGGAGACGGCCGTCAAATGATCTTCAAAAGACACCCGTTCATCCAGGAGGACGCACATGTGTGGTGGAGCTGAGCTGGGGCAACGGCTAGCATGCCTGCAGAGAGGGCTCTGTGTGCCACCTGTGGCACGTGTGCCATAGGTTCGCCATCACAGCCCTAGATAAAAGATGTGTGCTTTTCACATAATGTCATGATACATATTTCATCTTTTGTCCCCTTTCAAACCCCATGCATGTCTACATTTACCTAAATATAAACTAAAATTGTTCCTGCTCCTGATTAATAGTTAAGAATGTAGGAACAACATAATTATTAAGTGATTAATAAGTGATTTCTACATGGAGCAGCCTCACAAGATAGAAGAACTAGAATACAAAAGTTATGTTTTTCTTCTGGTGGCCTCCATTAGGTAGAGCAGCCTCCCCCCAAGTGATCATGTCTAAGTGAGTAAACTTCTCCTTTCGACTGACCTTGGGAAAATCATGACATAAGAGCCTTTCAAAAAGACAAATTTTGGCAACGTTGATGCTCCCAATATGACATAGTTCACTAGCCAGTTGAAAAAATCAGGAATCATAGCTGAGTCCTGCCAGTCACATTAGGACTTTTAAGACAAATATACTTGGAGAGACTATATAATTGGATTATATCTCAAAGATGATGCTACTGAAAAGAGAAGCTTTCATTTAGAAAATTTCCCTTTTACTTAGAAACTGTCAGCCCACTAGCGGGATCACACTAGGAAATTGAATCTACAGGAAGGCTAAAAGTACTTTTATTGACATTGACTATAATATAAAATCTTGAAAGTCTGATTGCTCTATCTTCTCCCTCTTATAGTCCAGTGAATAAGAAAGTATGTAACTGAATTGCTTTCCAATGTTATCGTATAAAATTGTTCTTCTCCTTTTGCCTAAGTAATAATTCTTGCATAGTTCGGTGAAGGTCATCTTCTATACTGTCTACAAAAACATGGCTTAAAATAGTATAGAAAAGTACAAATAAAGGCAGGAGTAATTTATTTATTTATTTATTTATTTATTTAATCAAATTTGTATACCGCCCTATCTCCCGAAGGACTCAGGGCGGTTCACAGGCCAATAAAAACATATAAATACAGATTAAGATCACAATTAAAAAACTTATTCTAAAGCCAAATTAATTAAAATGATATAAATACTAAAACCAATTAAAATCAATACAAATTTAAAACCTAGCCCAGTCCTGCGCAAATGAATAAATATGTTTTAAGCTCGCGGCGGAAGGTTCGGAGGTCCGGAAGTTGACGAAGTCCTGGGGGGAGTCGTTCCAGAGAGTGGGAGCCCCCACAGAGAAGGCCCTTCCCCTGGGTGTCACCAGACGACACTGCCTAGCTGACGGCACCCTGAGGAGTCCCTCTCTGTAAGAGCGCACGGGTCGGTGAGAGGTATTCGGTAGCAGTAGGCGGTCCCGTAAGTAACCCGGCCCTATGCCATGGAGCGCTTTAAAGATGGTTACCAAAACCTTGAAGCGCACCCGGAAGGCCACAGGTAGCCAGTGCAGTCTGCGCAGGATAGGTGTCACGCGGGAGCCATGGGGGGCTCCCTCTATCACCCGCGCAGCCGCATTCTGAACTAACTGCAGTCTCCGGATGCCCTTCAAGGGGAGCCCCATGTAGAGAGCATTGCAGTAATCCAGGCGAGACATCACGAGGGCGTGAGTGACCGTGCATAGGGCATCCCGGTCTAGAAAGGGGCGCAACTGGCGCACCAGGCGAACCTGGTAAAAAGCTCTCCTGGAGACGGCCGTCAAATGATCTTCAAAAGACACCCGTTCATCCAGGAGGACGCCCAAGTTGCGCACCCTCTCCATCGGGGCCAATGACTCGCCTCCGACAGTCAGCCGTGGACTCAGCTGACTGTACCGGGATGCCGGCATCCACAGCCACAGTAATAACTCCAATGCAATATTATACATGTACAAATCTTAAGGGATTTTAGGGAAAAAATAAAATGCAAGAGCAAAAAATATTTAAAAAGTTACTGATATTGGCATCAATCAATTATCTTACAGGCAGAGACATTTGGGACTGGATTGCCATGACCAAGGACTACCTCCTCACATAAGTGAGTAGTAAAGACTTTCCTCTCCCCAGATCTTAATGTTCAGGAGGGCACAAATATCTTGTGTACAAGTCTTACAAGTATGAATGCATGCAGATGAAGAGGTAATGTTTCTTCTTTTGTCTTTTATAATGGCAAATATACTAATAGGAAGTCTTACCTACTATGAAAGCCACATTTCAAGGAACTAGGATCATTTGTTGAGCAAGCAAAGCATGTGATATGCGAAATCTCATTCTTGTGATGTTCTATTGGAATATAGATCTTGGCATGATTTACACTGAGCCAGTCTTGTAGACTTTTTCAATAAAAACATATTCATTTTTCTTTGTTAGTTTCCATATGCTTCTCTTGTATTCAGATACCTTCCAGTTGGTGGGTAATTGAACATCCAAAAGTTCTTCTTATTTGATAATTAAAGTTTTTTTGGTAGTAAAATCAATGAGATGCCTGGTACTCAAAGAATGTAAGATTCAAAACCTATTGAGCTAGCTTTCAAGTAAATTTTCTCTTATTGATAGATCATTCAGTTGTGCTGATATGGATGGTTGATTTCATGCCAGTTAATTATTTTGCTATGTGTTCTAAAAGATGATGTGGCAAACAATGACTATGTATGACATGCAATGACAGGCTGTTTAGCTAGTGAATTGAGTTTTCAAAAAATAGTTATAGAATATTAATAATATAAAAAGTTTATATTCTTTATAGCAAAAAGAGCTTGGATAATGCCTAACTGAGAATGGTACAAGGAAATTAAGTGTTATTCAAACAAATGAAAGAATAAGAACTAGAGAATGACCCAGCTCAATAGTATACATTGGGAGGCAAGTAAAACAAGATGGTGGTCGTGACTACATAAATGAAACCTCATCCCTTGGAATATGTGCACAATATTATAGCTTGTATAAAAGGAAGAGGGATTTTAATAGTAGTATTATTATTTTGACTTGTCCCTGCCTTAACTATAACATGGAATCTTGACATTCTTAATTAATTTATAAATCATAGTTACCATAGTGAAGGCTGTCAAATAATGTTATTAAATAATGTCTTAATAATCAATAGACATTGCTTTTAAATAAAAATGTAATTCAGTTGGATGCATGGCTTCTTACAAGTATTTAATTGTTCAAAAAATATGGCCTTAGAAATTCTTCCAAAGGAGAATAATCTATAGTTCTTTACTTACTAGTTATGAAGAAGTCAATAAATTCTCATTAATGAAGAACAGTGTTCTTGTACTTAATACAAACTGGGCAGGGGAATGAGTAACCTGTGTTTCATTGTACAATTCTTTCCCAGTTGACTGCAGCATCTTTGATTTCTCATGTTTCAGGGATTTTTCAAGGGAATATGCAATGAAAATTATGTACTTGAACTTCACATTTTGCTTTTGCTATTATTAAAGCTAGTTTCTCCCTTGTGATGTTGCTGGAGAATTTTTCTTTCTGGGAAAATTCAAGGAAATTGTTCACCCAATTATTCCTCAAATTTTGTGAAGACTGAAAAGCTTTTTGTGCCAGATCTAATATTGGAACTGTGACAATAAGTTCTTTATCTTATAGAAAATACCTATGTTAAAACACAAATATAGACAATAATTATATTAAATATAAATAGTTTTTTTAAACATAAAATATAGGTTACTTCCATTCTATTGGGATAAAATGAAAAATTGAAATTGAAAAAAAAATCTATTGAAAAAGTAGCAAAACTAATTACGCCACTAAAATCTTCTTTCACTCCATAGAAAATATTAATAAATTGAAAACAGACATATCATTTCATTGTTGCTTCTTCTTAAAACTGAAGACCTAAGAACAGATATCCAAATTAGTGAGAGGGAAAACAAGTTGACCTAGTTTTCCAAATTTGTAAAAGATGTGCAATGTTTATATTATTGTTTTTAGTTATATTCAACTTTACTGTAACATTTCCCTTACATTTCTCAGTGCTATTTATTTCATCATCATTACTAGATCACATTTATTCTTAAATCTACATTGAGTTCATTGTTTCAAATCAAATGGGAATGGACATTCCTTGGTAAGTCAGAAAAAGATATTAAAATTTGTGAGGGATCAATTGGAAGTGTAGCAAACAGTATACAAGAATACATACCATCAGATTTAGGCATTTGGCTGCTTCATTCTGGTCTAGGACTCCAACTGAAGAAATCAGGATTGAAAATTCATTTAGTTCTTTCATCGATACAGACAACACAATTATATGACTTAAATCTAACTTAATTATAACATTTTGGGAATGTATGTGGCATATTGAACCGCTCCAATCTTGATTGTAGAAAATATGACTTCAGTAACAGAGTTGTTAATGCCTGGAATGCACTACCTGACTCTGTGGTCTCTTCCCAAAATCCTCAAAGCTTTAACAAAAGACCATCTACTATTGACCTCACCCCATTCCTAAGTGGTCTGTAAGGGGCGTGCATAAGAGCACCAGCGTGCATACCGTCCTGTCCTAATGTTCCCTTTGACTGTATCCAATTTGTATAGTTATTTCATGCTTATACTTATATATACTGTTGTGTTTGACAAATAAATAAATCCTGAAGGTGAATAGCTTACTGCCTCCTGTTTTCTGTATCTCTGATCTGAGGATATAGCCAGTAGTGGGATTCAGCCAGTTCACACCACTTCTGGAAAACTGGTTGTTAACTTTCTGAGCAGTTTGGCAAACAGGTTGTTGGAAGAAATCATTGGGGCAGAGAACCAGTTGTTAAATTACTTGAATCCCACCACTGGATATAGCCCTATTACATGAGTGGTGAAAGTCTGCTTCTACTCTCACTGAGTAACTAGTCTCTATTTGGCTTCTTTGAAATCCTTATTCAGATTAGGAGATGGAACCCTTATATCAGAGTACTGTTGGGATATTTGAAGAATATGGTTTCTTTTTTTTTAAGAACTGGGATGATATTCTGCTTAAATTGAATCAACTGCCCTTAGTTTAAATAATAGTTTATTGCAACAATCAAGATCAAATCTTGGCTTCTGATATAGGCTGCCTTAAATCAGTTGTGATGCTGCAGTTGCTATTTCAGATATTATGAGAATCTGGAATTAGTCCTGGAGTTCCCTTCATGGAGACAGGGAAAGAGAGGAAATAGGACCCTATTTGGACCTACAGTGGGAAGAGTAATGCTAAACTACAGTTCCTTGGAAGTTGGTAAACCCCATGCCACTTTCCTTTTTAAAGTCGGTATCATTAAGCACCTCACAAACACCTTTTGGATGATATATGACATTGGAAACAGATAGGTAGAGTTGTTGACAGCAGACAAAAAACATATATATTCCTACAGAGCAGCATGGATTGTGGATCTGGTGTTATAATACCTTCTCTCAGCAGCTTCTCTTGCTATCAGTCACCAGAAGTTACTGACTCCAATTAAATTTGGTGCACTATCTCTTGAAAGAAAGAATGAAAGACAGAAAACATTATTTTTACCCTTTTCGTGCTGATGCTAGAGAACTAAGACCTGTGACAATTTGTATGAACCCTGAAATCAATCATTCGAAACATACTTCTGTTTATGAAACCTGTTTCTGCTACTAAAACTGTCATCTCCAGAGCTAACCCCTCTACTTACCTGTAATGAATAGATGCGTTTATTATATAAAATGGAGCAATCACGTGATGCATTTATTATGTAAAATGAAACAATGATGGTGAAGTGTTCCTTCTGTGCTTCTGATAGTTAATGGTATATAATAGAGGTGGAGAAATGTCTGATGCCGAAAATCTGCATTATGAGTCAAGTGTACCTAAAGGGGCATCATTATTTGCATGCTGTTTAGAAGTATCTTCATGGTAAGCATGATGCCTGGTATTTTGCAAAGCAAAGACATGAAACTATTAGCTAGAAGTGAAATTACACAATTGGGCCTCTTGTTTGTCTTTGTAGTTTATGCTAGTAGAAGCTACTGAATTATTTTTGCTCAAAACTGGAAACAAGACAATACTCCCTCTGTCATAATCAGGGGTGAAATGCTCCCAGTTCAGACTGGCTCACGCGATCCAGTAGCGATGGCGGCTGCTGGTTCGGAGGACCGGTAGCAAAAATCCCTGGCCCCACCCCCTGCTTCTGCTGAGCCGCACCATCAGCAGAGGGTTTTTTTTACTTTTAAAGGCAGTTTTTCTTCATCCGAAACCTGCCTTTAAAAGTAAAAAAAAAAGCCTTTGAGGATCCCGCCCCTCAGCTGAGATCGGCAGAACCTTTAAACTTAAAAAAAAAAATAAAGTCTCCTCTGGCGATCTCACCTGAGTTCCTCATCAGCAGAACCTTACTTGTACACTTACTCGTAGAAAACATGTTTTCTACGAGTAAGAGTAGAGATTTTAAGACACTTACCTGATTACTGAGGAACGCATGGCTACAGCCCGAAAGCAGTTTCACTTTCAGCCCAGACAGAATCAATTGCTTAGCTAATCTATTTCCTCAGTGATCAACTAATGCTGGCTGGCTTTGCTGGCTGAGGAACTCTGGGAATTGAAGTCCACAATAAAATAAAATAAAATAAAATAATAAAATAAAATATTTGTCCAGCTTTCTGAGATTTGGTGTGTTTCTGTAGTGTTTCACTCTAACTACATATACACACAAAATCTTAGAAAGCTGTATGTGGCATTTTGTGTGTGTGTGTGTGTGTGTCAGTTGTGTTGTGTGTGTGTAAAGTGTGAAAGTTGGTTTTTGAGCTTTTTGTGTGTGAGTCAGTTGTGTTGTGTTGTGTTGTGTTGTGTGTGTGTAAAGTGTGAAAGTTGGTTTTTGGCAACTCTTATTGTTTTTTATACTTTGTTTATTATTTTTATTATTTATTGTTATTGGCCACGCCCACCCAGTCATCTGACCACCAAGCCACGCCCACCGATTAAGCCACGCCCACAGAACTGATAGGGAAATTTTTTAGATTTCACCCCTGGTCATAATGATAATAAGAAAGTATTTGAGTGTGCAGAGATAGACAGGTTAACTACGGAATTAAAGTATAGAGAAGAAACAGAATACTATAAAATTTGGAATATATGGTATAATTGGTTAGAAGATAGATGTAAAGCTGCTATATAAGGAATATGTAATATATGTATATTAAAATGAGGAAATACTGTATATATTTATATTCCTCTCCTCTCCTCCCCTCTCCTCTTTCCCTTCCATCAGCCAGATCAATATCCCTATTCTTAGAACCACAGACCAAAATAAATCTAATTTTCCACAATAAAAGTTTTATTTTATACAACCAATTGCCATTGAGCAGTAATGTGTGTTAGTGTATGGCATCCAGAATTCCTTTTGGCTTCAAATTAGTTTTTTATATTCTGATAAACTAATAAAGTTTATTAGTTTATCGTAATGTAAAATACAAATAAAAATAATATATAATAATATGTAACTTCCCACAGCAAGGAAAAAGTGGAGATTGTTAAACTGATTGCTTTAACTATAGTTAAATTGATTGCTTTAACTATTGCTTTGCTATAACTTAACTTAATTAATATAATAAAGTAATATAACATCTTTATTAAGTAAAAGAGTATCCTTTTTAGTCAAAGCCTGTAACTCCTTTTTGAAGCTCTGCACCATATTTGAGACTTCTTTATGGTTAAAGAGGGTTGCTGGAGGTAAGTTAAAATAAGGAAGTGCGGAGTATCATTTTTAAAGCTTTGATGACCTGAAATATAAGGACAGAATTCTTTTGCCAGGCATTGCCCCAAAATTTGGTGCACATAATACACACACACACACACACACACACACACACACACACACACACACTTCCATGTGCTTATTTTAGATATTAAAAAAGCAGAAGTGAGACAACTTAAGACATCAAAACATTAAAAATGGATGAGTACAGAAACTTGTTCAGCCATCTAGCTCAAATATCATTTAAGGGATCTCTGGCTTTCGCATCCTTCCTTGTGATGAGTATTTTGTAAAGCATTTTAAATCTTTGATCAAGACCATTCTAGCCTGATGCAGCAAAAGACCAAAATTAAAAAAAGACAAGGAAAAAAAAAAAGAGATGAGGTTCAGAACAAATGAGACCTGGAAAACAAATTGTCTGTATTAATATGGAAATGCGTGATTATGGTTGGATTATTATTATCCTAAATTAGGATGTTACGCAGAAAAAGCATTAAATATGAAAAATACATTTTGCTAACAGTGCTAACAGTAAATGGGGAAAATTTTATCAGCATTAAATCTCATTATATGTTAATTACTAAATGCTAAATCTACTAAAATAAATTAACTAGCCATTTCAATGGAATCCTCGATTTAATCTCAGAAAAGATACAATGGCTGCATTAAAAAAAAACCAATATGTGCAAATAAAAATTCCTGGTTTCCTAAGGCAGATTAAAAGTATTTACTGTTGATACTTTACAGTTAAAGTTAACATAATTGATGATAGTAGAGAGAATCTGATTAATTTTTAAAAGCACATTCTTCTAGAATATAAGCCATTTCATCAGGTCCTTTATATCTGAAATTTAATTTTATTTAAGCATTTATTCCACTTCTGCATCCAAGTCATTAAAAGAAAAGATTAAAGAGTAGGGAGGTCAGGACTGAACCTAGCTGATAGCACATTTGACACCAGTTTGAGGAGAAACTGATGATGAACGCTATTTATTTAAAGTTTTCAAAAACCGTTGTGGATCAGTGCAATACACAGGCAAGTCAGGATGTATTTAGATAACTTTTTAGCAGGCTTATAAAAAGCACTGCTGAAATTTACATATGTTATGCCCATGGCATTTTCATGATCAATTAAAGAAATTACTCAGTTAAAAAAAAGAAAATAAATAAAATTAACCTGAAAATACATACATGCTGACTTCTAGTGTTTCACATAATAGATAGCAGTAAGATCTCTCCTGGAAACCTCCCAGGTCAGGGTGCTATTCAGCAGGTTCTGGAGAACTGGTAGTGGAAATTTTGAGTAGTTTGGAAAACTGGCAAATGCCACCTCTGGCTGGCCCCCGAGTGGCACGGGAATGGAGATTTAGCAATATCCTTCCCCCAGGAGTGGGAAGGGAATGGAGATTTTGCAGTATACTTCCCCTGCCATGCCCACAGAAATGGTAGTATAAAAATTTGAATTCCACTACTGTCTCAGGTCATTAGTTGGATCCTGAATCTGGATCCACCTTTCCCATCTTTTTTGAGATCGGGACAATAAGTTTCCCTCCACTACTCATCTGAAGTTTCATCTGTTCTGCTTCAGATTCAGAGACCAAAACTGTAGAGAATATTCTTGCAGTACAGAAGCATGGAATTTTTGCTTTTCTATACACTAATTGAACACCTTCACTGATTCATTCATCACCCCAATATTTTTATTTGGTTGTTTATAGACAAATTAGACAGTGAGGAGGACACCTCAAAGTGTAGCACGTTAAACTGGACTGTATTTGCCATTGATTCAGGGCCAGTGGACTCAAGGTAGCCAATGTGACATCATTTTTTTTTAAAAAAACAAGATATGATCTGGAAGTTTTGAGACTGGTAGGAATAACTTGCATTCTGGACAAATTGGTAGAAATGGTAGTAATAAAAAAGTAAAACAAAGAACAAGCCTTGCTGAAGAAAAATCAGCATGGATTCTGTGACTATAAATCTTTAATTTACTTTAATTATTCCAATTCCCTTTCTAAAGTTTAAGAAATTTAGAATAAAAAAAATAAGAATATCTTCTATAGTAAAGGCAGATACAAACAATTCACTTACTTTATCTGTAATTCTCATGGTTTCCTTAAGCATCTTTCTAGCAAATCTTTGTTGTCTACCAATAATATTCCAATAGCTTTCCCAAGCAGCTGTTCCCCCCTATTTTTGTTATATTTTTGTTATATAGTTCTCCTCCTCCTCCTCCCAGAATATGAACCCCCTTTATCCTTTATATAGTTTATATAGGCTACATGTTATTATGTTATAGTTACTGTGTCCACAACACATCTCACACTGTGTTCTTTCTTAAGAGAAGAGAAGAAAAGAGAAGAAGCAGGTGAAGAAGAGCTTCTTTGTGCAGTAAGCTGGTCCTTGCAAAAATAGATTACTGATTAACCCTGAGTTCTGATACACCAGGGCATTTCTGTGTGGAGGAGTAGGAAGAGGAGGAAGAGGCAATTATAGAATATATATTGGACTTTTCTCAAATTTATTTGTTTGTTTGTTTGTTTGTTTGTTTGTTTATTTCTGCCCACATCACCACCTAGAGATCCTAGGTGATGTACATCATGAAAATATAAAATAGTAAAACATGACAGAATACATATACATTATAGTTGCTGATTAAAAGCTATTGCCGTAGATGTCAATATAGCCAAGAAACAGGATTCTGACACAATCAGGATCCCAGGCCCAGGCACATAACCAAGTCTTCACAGCTTTGCAGAGCTGGGGTCATCCTGATTTCTGCAGGGAGAATGTTCCAGAGGTCATAGGATATGGCAGAGAAGGTGCATCTCCTTGTCCCTATTGGGCCAACAGTTCTGGTTGACAGGATTCATAATATGGCCATTCTGCTGGATCAGATTTGGATGGGTAGAAATAGCTGTGGGGAAATGGTCCTTCAGTTAATTATAAAAACAACTAGAACAATTAATGGAGTCATCTATGTAGCCAAGCTTGGCATGCAAAATTTCTATTCCCAGGGAAATGAGATGAATTAAGTATGAACTGAAATGTCAAAGTTCAGCAGAATATAATAATGAATGAGGAGAAAGAATCTTCCTGTCCTTCATTTAAACATTCAATACAGTGTCTCCATGCAGAGCTTCCTGCAATAGTGTGCATGTGTGTGTTTGCGGAGAATGGAGAGAAAGTACAAGGAAGGTAAATATTGCTAGATTTGAGAAAGTGATGCAGCTGGTCCTCCAATGCCAAATGTAATTCAAGGAAAATGACTCTTTCATCTTTTATGAAGCTTTATAACAATAGACAGGGAAAGGGAGGAAAAAGATAAAAAAATTGATAAACATTACTAAAGCAGATTGCAAATGAGCACAGTTAATAGTAGCAGCAGATGCTCAATGTCTGGTCATCAGCCAGTCAATTTTATTTTTATTTTTATTTTTTATTTATTTTTATTTGTCACAACATTATATAGAAGCATAAGCATGGAATAACTATACGATATATAAGCATATATATAACCATAAGTATTTATTTATTTTTTATTTATTTTATTTTATTTGCATTTATATCCCACCCTTCTCCGAAGACTCAGGGCGGCTTACACTATGTTAAGCAATAGTCTTCATCCATTTGTATATTATATACAAAGTCAACTTATTGCCCCCAACAATCTGGGTCCTCATTTTACCTACCTTATAAAGGATGGAAGGCTGAGTCAACCTTGGGCCTGGTGGGACTTGAACCTGCAGTAATTGCAAGCAGCTGTGTTAATAACAGACTGTCTTAGCAGTCTGAGCCACCAGAGGCCCCTAATAACTATTTGAAATTGTATACAATCAAAGGGAACATTAGGACAGGAACGGTAGGCACATTGGTGCTCTTATGCCCTTACAGACCTCTTGGGAATGGGGCGAGATCAATAGTAAATAGTTTTTGGTTAAAGCTTTGGGGATTTTGGGAAGAGACCACAGAGTCTGGTAGTGCATTCCAGGCATTAGCAACTCTGTTTCTGAAGTCATATTTTCTGCAATCAAGATTGGAGCGGTTCACATTAAGCTTAAATCTATTGTGTGCTCGTGTATTGTTGCGATTGAAGCTGAAGTAGTCTTCAACAGGAAGGACATTGTAACAGATGATTCTATGAGTTAAGCTCAGGTCATGCCAAAGGAGTTCTAAATTTTCTAAGCCCAGGATTTCAAGTCTGGTGGCATAAGATATTTTGTTATATTCAGAGGAGTGGAGAACTCTTCTTGTAAAATATTTCTGGACACGTTCAATTGTATTGATGTCTGAAATGTGGTATGGGTTCCAGACAGGCGAGCTGTATTCAAGAATTGGTCTAACAAATGTTTTATATGCTCTGGTTAGTAGTGTAGTGTTTCTGGAGAAGAAGCTACGCAAGATTAAGTTTACAACTCTTAAAGCCTTTTTTGCGATGTAGTTGCAGTGGGCTTTATTTTATTTTATTTTTATTTTATTTTTCATATTTTTATACCGCCCTATCTCTCTAGGGACTTAGGGCGGTTCACAACCAGATAAAAACATACATATCAATACAAATAAAACATCCATTAAAAAACTTATTATAATTGGTCGAATAATTAGAATAATTAAAATAAAAATAATAATAAAAATAATAAAATCTCCATTAAAACCAATTTGAATTTAAAATCTAGTCCAGTCCTGCGCAAATAAATAGATGTGTCTTAAGCTCGCGGCGAAAGGTTTGGAGGTCGGGAAGTTGGCGAAGTCCTGGGGGAAGCTCGTTCCAGAGGGTGGGAGTCCCCACAGAGAAGGCCCTTCCCCTGGGTATCGCCAGCCAGCACTGTCTGGCCGGTGGCACCCTGAGGAGTCCCTCTCTGTGAGAGCGCATGGGTCGGTGAGAGGTATTCGGTAGCAGCAGATGGTCCCGTAAGTATCCCGGCCCTATGCCATGGAGCGCTTTGAAGATAGTCACCAAAACCTTGAAGCGCACCCGGAAGACCACAGGTAGCCAGTGCAGTCTGCGCAGGAGAGGTGTCACATGGGAGCCACGAGGGGCTCCCTCTATCACCCGCGCAGCCGCATTCTGAACTAACTGGAGCCTCCGGGTGCACCTCAAGGGGAGCCCCATGTAGAGAGCATTGCAGTAATCCAGACGAGACATCACGAGAGCGTGAGTGACCGTGCATAGGGCATCCCGGTCTAGAAAGGGGCGCAACTGGCGAACCAGGCGAACCTGGTAAAAAGCTCTCCTGGAGACGGCCGCCAGATGATCTTCAAAGGACAGCCATTCATCCAGGAGAACGCCCAAGTTGCGCACCCTCTCCATCGGGGCCAATGACTCGCCACCAACAGTCAGCCGCGGCTGCAGCTGACTGTACTAGGATGCCGGCATCCACAGCCACTCTGTCTTGGAGGGATTGAGCTTGAGCCTGTTTCTCCCCATCCAGACCCGTACGGCTTCCAGACACCGGGACAACACTTCGATAGCTTCGTTGGGGTGGTCCGGTGTGGAAAAGTACAGCTGGGTGTCATCAGCGTACAGCTGGTACCTCACACCGAAACCACTGATGATCTCACCCAGCGGCTTCATATAGATGTTGAACAGAAGTGGCGAGAGAATCGACCCCTGCGGCACCCCACAAGTGAGGCACCTCGGGGCCGACCTCTGTCCCCTGTCAACACCATCTGCGACCAATCGGAGAGATAGGAGGAGAACCACCGAAAAACGGTGCCTCCCACCCCCAATCCCTCCAACCGGTGCAGCAGGATACCATGGTCGATGGTATCAAAAGCCGCTGAGAGGTCTAATAGGATCAAGGCAGAGGAATAACCCCTATCCCTGGCCCTCCAGAGATCATCCACCAACGCGACCAAAGCTGTCTCAGTGCTGTATCCGGGCCGGAAGCCGGACTGGAATGGGTCTAGATAGACACTTTGCTTTGGCACTTAGATCATTTGATATGAAAACTCCAAGGTCTTTAATGGGGTGGGGGTCATCTATAAGGTAGTGTCCATCAAGCTTGTTTTTAGCATTCAGATTCTTTTTTCCAATGTGTAAGACAGAGCATTTGTTGGTTGAGATTTGGAGTTGCCAAATTTTTGACCATTCCGACACAAAGTGAAGGCCTTTTTGAAGGGTAGCTGTATTGTTGGTACTGTTAAATAGTTTAACATTGTCAGCGAAGAGAACACAATAATATGGTCACAGAGATCATTAATGTATAATATGAAGAGTGTTGGTTCAAGAATGCTGCCTTGGGGAACACCGCTTTTGACAGGAGCAGGATTTGATAGGCCACTGCCTATTTTGACTACTTGTTGTCTGTTTAACAGGAATGCTGTTATCCAATTAGGGAGGGGACCGGAGATGTATAGGATTTTAGTTTTAGGAGAAGTTTGTCATGTACCACTGAGCCAAAAGCTTTACAGAAGTCTATGTAAATTGCATCTATTGCTTTGCCCTGATCAAGATTTGTAGTCCATATGTTTTTGCAGTGTAGAAGTTGTAAATTACAGGATAATTTTTTTCTGAAACCAAATTGTTTATTAGAGAGTAGGTTGTTTGTTGCTAGGTGGAGGGTAATGGATTGGTTGATGATTGATTCCATTATTTTGCAGGTGACGCAGCATAAAGAGATTGGTCTGTAATTTTCAACTAGGCTGAGGTCTCTTTTTTGAAGACAGAGATGACCGTGGCTAGTGACCAAAGTTTGGGAAGGGAGTTGGTCGTGAAAGCTTTTTCAAAGATTATGCTTAGGGGTTCTGCTATATAAGTTTTTTTAAGAAGTATGCACATATACCATAAGGTCCAATAGATAGAGATGGTTTCAGTTTGTGAAGGGCCTTTTCAACATTATCTTCTGTGAAATCTATTTGTGTTAGGTCATTGTACTCATTTTTCGTATGACTGGGGAATGATTGGTATGAGCCATTACTGTTAACAAAGACTGAGCCGAAGAATGTGTTAAAGAGGTTTGCTTTAACTGTTTCATCATTATATTCTTTGCCGTTAGATCCTTTTAGTGGTGGGATGGATCTCGAGTCTTTAAGTTTGTTGTTCACAAAATACAAAAAGCACGATTGGATTTTGTGCAGAGAAGGTCTTCTTCTTGTTTGGTGTGGTAATTGGTGCATTCAATTTTTATTTGGTTGCATATATTTTTGTAGCGGTTTCTGAAGTTGGTTATATAGCCAGTTTTGTTTCTTCACCAGAGGGATTTCTTTTTGGATTGGAGCTTTTTTATTGATATGGGTAATTTGTTTTTCCTGATTTTGATGGTGGTTTGTGGTACTGTAGCTCCATACAGAAATAAAAAACAAAATTGGAGAAATAAGAGAGGACATTAAAAATATGAATGTCAAAACTGGGGACATTCAACAAACAATAACAGAAAATGAGCAAAGAATTAAAAAAAATGGAAACAAAAGCAGACCAAATAGAGACAAAAATGGAGAAAATGGAACATTGTTTATTTCCAAATAAATAAAGAAATATCAGACTCCATAGTAATGTTGGAAATGGAGAAAGCCTTGTACTTTTTGCGTTTCCAAAATATAATTGAAGAGAAAAATTAAGATCTGGGAGAAAAAAATGGTGGAAATAGTGTCAGAAATAATACAAAAAGATAAGATAAAAGAGGACAATTAGACGAAATATACCATGTACAAACTAACTATGTTAGAAGATACCAACTGGCAAGGGAAGTACACGTAAGATTTGCAAAGCGGACAATTAGAAGTATATAAAAAATCACAGGAAGAAACACTGACCTACAAAGGTAAAGAAATCACATTTTTAAAACAAATACCATGAAGGATTAGGAATCAACACCAACAGTACCAATTCTTAATGACCCAATTAATTAAATATAAAGTAATGTTTAGATGGCTGACACCGGATGAAATTCTGATTGAAGGGTTTGTGAAGGGCTAACATTTTGTTGTTCATCATGTATGCATTTTGGAATGTGGGTAGCACTCTTATCTTGGATGGCAAACCTCATTTAAGCAGCATTCCCAGCATATACAAGAATACAGGATGAAACAAAGTTGTAGCCCTGAAACACTGTTGCATTTGCTTTCTAGCATAAACACATATTCACACAAAAAGCCAATGATGTAATTACTAACCAATTATTGTGCCTTGGAGATTAATTAACCAATAATGAAGTAACACATACGTTAGGTGAGAAATGAGAAACTGAGAAACTATATAAACTTTGTCTGATGTTCAATAAAGTGCTGTTGATTCTGGACATTGTTTGCTGTAAAGTCTTATCAATCATCTTCAGCCTTCAGTCCTTCGCAACATCTGATAACATGGCAAGGCAAAAAATATAAAGTAGATACAATAGAGAAAGCAAGAGAATTTTACAATCTACATTTTGTACAGGAAGAAGAACAAGAAAGCAGAGAAGAAATGGACAGCAAATGTCAGGAACAAGACCAACTAGAAGAAAGAGTACAAGAAAGAGAAATAAGAAAGAGCCAGGAAAAAATATGAAACAAAAGAGAAGAACCAAAAGCAAGAACATGGGTGGAGACAAGGAATATGAAAATACAACAACAATAGACAATGGAAGAGGCACTCAAACTTTTCTCAGTAAACATAAATGGACTAAATTCACAAAAAAAGAGAACACAAACATTTATAAAATTACGTAAATTAGAAGTAGATGTGATATGCCTCCAAGAGGTGGACATATATGGTAGTAACTTGTGGATTGTTGGACAAAAGGAACTATTAGGAGATATTGTGACTGATTTTTCAAAAGGAGTAACGAAGGAAAGACAGAGACTAATGCATCAAAAAAATGACAAGAGACAAAAGTATTACTCTTGAAAGAAGTTTTTTCTGAAATATTAACAGATAAAAATATTAGCATTCCTGAAAGACTATATGCGAGAAAGATCTGGAAGAAATGGGTTGATTATATGTTTGACATATATCACAAATATGACTGGTGGACATATACTCAAATACAATCAAGATACAAAGAAGACACAAATAACAGAACAACCAGTTGAAAGCAAACCAGAAACATTTTTTATTAGGAATCTTTACAAGACCATATACCAAAGAAATAAAATATTTGATTCTACATATTATAACAGCTGCACGAATAACTTATGCACAAAAATGGAAACAGGAAGGGATACCAACAGACGCAGAAGTGATAGGGAAAGTTTTAGAGTGTGCCGAAATGGACAAGTTAACAAAAGAAATCAAAGAGAAAGAAGAGACACATTATTATACAATCTGGAATAAATGGTATGAATGTCTTGAATCTAGAAATAAAGGAGGAAAATAAAGGGGAGAAACTAGAAGGTATAGAATGTATTAGGAATGTATAATTTGCAAATAATAAATATATAAGAAACTAGAAAAGTAAAGCTATTAATACTAGAAAAATGAATAGTGATGAAAAGGGAGAAACAATAAGCGCAAGATGGATGTAAGATAATGTATAAAAATGTATAAATTTAATATTATAAGTGATAGAGATCATAGAGTAATAAGGGATAATGGGACAAGAAGGTGTTCTGTCCTCCTCCACCTCTGTCCAAATGATGGCTTAATTAGCCGGTTCAATCAGCTCACGACGCTGGTGACTTCAGCTCTAGTCAATCAGTGGATTTGCCTGTTACAAAGAGACACACCAGCTCTTGCTGCCTTTTATATACTGTGAGGTGTGGCTCCATGATTCAGCACTTCCTAGGCCTGCCCCACCCTTGCTTCTGTTGTTCCCTCCTCTCCTGCCTACGAAACCTAGGATTCAACCAGGCCTGATTGCTGTCAGCTGGGTCTGCAGGCGTGGCCTGAGGGGGGAAAGAGTCAGGGGACGGAGGCTTCATTATCTCTTCCACCTGGCCTACTTCTGGCTCCTGGAGCTGAGCCAGGGAAGCCGGTGCTCCCGAGGTAAGTCCTGACGGCCCTTCCCCCTCACTGTCCAAGTCACTTTCTGGCAGCAGGCCTGGCTCCAAGTCACTTCCGGGCATGGGGCCAGGTTCGGTGGCTGGATATAAAGATTATAAAGGGAAATTGGGAGAAAATGTAAACATTAGGAGATTACCGCTATGAAACAGTTGTAAAAAGGGAATATATGTTATGTATTTTGTGTTTGTTACGTTGTGTTGTGTTATAAATAAGATAAAAAAATATGTATTTTTAAGCATGTTTACATTGCTAATTATCCCGAGCCGGATTTGCCTACGTCAGAGAGGAAAATTGGAGATAGGAAAAGAGATGGAAATGGAGAAAGAAGTTTGACTGACTTCTTTCCATGAACCATGGAAAGAATAATTAATAAGCCCACAAGCATGTGCAGGGATACAGAATTACAGTGTTTGACAAAGAGAATGGATTTCTGGATGTTCAGCTTCAACATCGAAATATCATATATCTGTCTTTTTCTTGCAATTCTTGGGACCACTTGAGCCTTTTCCATAAGTTTTTTTTTTTGCTTAAGGAATGCTTAATTGGTAAATGGGGGGGAGGGGAAGAGCATTGCTTTGTTTGCATTGCTGTCTCTCACACACTCATTCTATCCTCCCACACTCCTTCCACAGACATTTTGTCCCAAGGATGACCCATCAAAGACATAAACAAATGATACATCCCATATTTTGACTGGGGTTTAATGGAGAATGCTACACCCAGGTTTCTTTTCCTTTCAGTGATGCTGCTTCTGATAATTGGCTTCTATTTATCAAACTGAAGAGAAACCAAACTATCTTTGTTTGCTTTCAGGTAGCTGGTCAATTTGCTAAAATGAGTTACACAATTAAAATGAATAAAATAAAATAAAATAAAATAAAATGAGTTACACGACCTCACCCCATTCCTAAGAGGTCTGTAAGGGGTGTGCATAAGAGCACAAACGTGCCTACCGTTCCTGTCCTATTATTTTCCTTCGTTATATCCAATTAATATAGTTATTACATACTTATGCTTATATATATGCTTATATGTTGTATAGTTATTTCATGCTTATCTTATATATACTGTGTGACAAAAATAAATAAATAAATAAATAAAAAAACTATCCTGGCTTTATTATTATTATTATTATTATTATTATTATTATTATTATTATTATTATTATTATTATTATTATTAATTAAATTTTTATACCGCCCTTCTCCCGAAGGACTCCGAGCGGTGTACAGCCAAAGATAAAACACAATACATATACAATTAAAACCAACAATTAAAACCTAGCAAATTACAAAAGGCTGATAATTAAAAGTTTAAATTTAAAATTATAAAAAATTAAAAAACCCAATAAAAACCCCAATTTAAAATTAAAACTATTAAAACCATTATGCCAGTCCCGCTTGAATAAATAAATATGTTTTTAGCTCATGACGGAAGGTCCAAAGATCAGGCACTTGACGTAGGCCAGGGGGAAGTTCATTCCAGAGCGTCGATGCTCCAACAGAGAAGGCCCTACTCCTGGGGGCCGCCAGCCGACACTGTTTGGCGGACGGCACCCTGAGGAGACCTTCTCTGTGAGGGCGTACGGGTCGGAGGGAGGCATAGGGTAACAGCAGGCGGTCTCGTAAGTACCCGGGTCCTAAGCCATGGAGTGCTTTGAAGGTGGTAACCAAAATCTTGAAGCGCACCCAAAAGACCACAGGAAGCCAGTGCAGACTACGCAGCAGTGATGTTACATGGGAGCCGCGAGCGGCTCCTGTTATTACTCGCGCAGCCGCATTCTGGACTAACTGTAGCCTCTGGGTGCACCTCAAGAGCAGCCCCATGTAGAGAGCATTGCAGTAATCCAACCGAGACGTGACCAGAGCGTGAGTGACTGAGCGTAAGGCATCCCAGTCAAGGAAAGGACGCAACTGGGGGGCATGGCCATAACCATGGTGGGGTGAGGACCTTTCCTTCACTTCATAGGGCTTATTAATGAAGATTTATGAAGATTTACATGTTTGGAATGCACCGTTATGGATTAAAGTTAATATAATCGTGGAGTGAAAGTGTTAACAGCCCAGCAGACTGAATTTAAAACCAGTAGGTCATCTGAAACTGTTTGAATTATGGAGTTTTTACAGCGTGGGGGTGACGAACCGGCCGGCAGACACGATTGAGTTTGGTATAAATTGCTGTCTCTTGCTTTTGCTTTTACAAACATCGTGTTCTGTGTTTTACTGCTGAGGCCAAGGTGTGAATACTAAAGACTGAATTTGTTAATGAGAAGAGTTTAATTGAAGATTAAATTGATCTTTTGTGTGGGAAAACTTGACCGGAGCAGCAGGATTTTACTGGGCGTTGCCTTCCAACGGACTATTTTTTTTTAAAGAGGAAATTAACAGCTTGTTTATGCACTTTTATGATCACAGATAACAAAAGGAAAGAATTTTTCTCCGAAGTTTAAGTTGGAATGAAGCAGTACATCTTTTCTTTTCCTTTGCTGACGTGGAGAAAAAATGGCGCTGATTATTGTTTGAAAGCTGTGAAGTTATCTGCGTTCTCTGTGGAGTGACTATGAATTACAAGCTGTTGAATAAATTTTCGAGTGCAAAATAAGCGCTTCGGCTTCAATTAAAAAATTGCTGTCCCTTGATCTTCATTAAGACCCTCTGCAAAAGTGATTTGAAATACTAGTTTGAAAACTTTTTAAAATGACTCAACAACCTTCAGAAATGCAGCAAGTTGCTGCGGCTTTAAACAAAATTGGGGAAAAAATAGCAGGATTATCGGAGCGTATGGATAATTTGACATTGGAAATGAAAAAAATGAAACAAGAAAAGAATGAAAATTTTGCAAAGCAAACAGTGGAAATGACAATTATTAAAGATGAACTTGAGCAGATTCATGTAAATGATGCAAAAGTGGATCGGCAAATTGGTGAAATATTTTACAAAAATGAGCAGCAAGATAAGAGAATTTGTCTCCTGGAAGAAGAAATGAGGAAATACAATTTGGTTATTCGAGGGATTCAGGAAGAAAGGGTAGATAATTTGAAACAGCAGGTTTTAAAATGGATTAATGATCTTGATACGCAAATTACGTTTACAATAACAGATCTGGCAAGTGTTTTTAGAATTGGATATAGAAGGCAAAATGGTTCCAACAGGAATGTGCTTGTCAGGTTTGCAAATCTTAGTGATAAGCTGGAAGTTATGGCCAAGGTGAGAGAGATGGGAGATGCTTTGAAGTTTGAAGGGAAGACTATTCAAGTCTTCCCAGATATATCAAGAGAAGAAAGGGCATGGAGATTTTTTTTTAAAACCAATTACAAAGGTTTTGAGAGATAACGGAATTAAATATAATTGGAGGCCACCACAACAATTGAAATTTTTTTATAAAGGAAGGATGCGTACAATTACCCCGGACATAGATGCAATACTATATTTACAGGAGCTTGGACTGATCAAGGAGGAGGATTTAATGGAGATAAAAGATCAAATGCTTAAGATGGGTGGAATAAACGTGGAAACATCAACTCAGAAGAAGAAAAGGGGCTATTGGAGGCAAGACCTAAAGGGTTAAAGAGGAAAGAAATATCACCTGTGTTGGTTGAACAGAAGAAAAGTCGTGAGGATACAGCAGGAGAAGAAGCAGATAAGAGTCTTGGAAAATATGAAGCTGAATGCGGAGAGAGCTATCACTTTCTTTTTCTTGAGTGATGAATTTAAATAGACAGCCGAAGAAGTGACCGGACATTGGCACGTCCCTCTCCCCATTCTCTTTATAGAGGCGAAACCGATGAGGATGTGGGGGAAGAAGATTGTTTGTTTTTTATTGTTTGTTTTGTCTTTTGTCTTTTTTTTATTGTTTTTTTATGTTAAATGTTTGCTATATGGGAGTTTAATGTTGGGTTTTGGGCACAGAAAGGAAGAGGCGGGGATAGGATTGAAAAATTTACAGTTTAAATGGGAGTCATAAAATTAATGTCATGGAATGTGAAGGGTACAGGGAATCAGATTAATAGATGAACAACGGAATATTAGTTTAAATGAGATTTACCAGATATTTTATTTCTACAAGAAACCCATCAGAAATCTGAAGATTCAAATAGAATGTATATAAAAGGTATGCAAATATATGAAAAAGCATTTGGAACTTCAAAAGCCAGAGGAGTCGCAACATTGATATCAGATAGGGTGTATTTTGAAAAACATCAGGTAATTTTGGATGAGGATGGAAGATATGTAATAATTGTGGGAAATCTTAATGAGGAAAAAGTGACACTTGTTAATTTATATTTACCGAATGAGAAACAAAGAGAATTTATTGAAAAAATAACAAAAATTTTGGAGAATGAAAGTGTAGGGAAAGTAATTGTGGCTGGGGATTTTAATTTAATCAGAGATAAAATAGATAGTACTAATCCCACTCGTTGTGGAGGAGCAAATAAAATGGGGATTTTAAATATGTGGATGTTTCGAAACGGTGTAGTGGATGTGTGGAGAGAGGTCAAAAGAATTGAAAGAGTATATACTTTTTTCTCTAAGATATATAATACATATTCTAGAATTGATTATATTTTTCTTTCTAAAGATTTGCTGAACAATGTGGATAAGGTAGACGTGGGAATTTTTAAAGATTCTGATCATGCAGAAGTTATGGTGGATTTAGATTTTAATTTTGAGAAAAAAAGAAGTTATTGGAGATATGAGGAGAAACTATAAAAATGAAAAGGATAAAAAATGGATATTAAAAAATTGGAGGAAAGTTGGAGACTAAATGATAACGGGGAGGTTAAATTTGAAATTGTTTGGGATGTGATGAAAGCGGTGTTTAGAGGGGAGAGTATTAAATTATCAAGTAGGAAATATAAAAATTATAAAATTAAAATGGAAAGGGATAAAAATCAGATTAAAGAATTGGAAAATCAATTTTTGCTTACTAAAGAAAAAAATTATGAGGAGAAACTGTATAAAATGAAAAGGATAAAAATCAGATTAAAGAAGAAGATTGGAATTTAAGATTAAAGAAGAAGATTGGAATTTAAGATTAAAGAAGAAGATTGGAATTTAAGATTAAAGAAGAAGATTGGAATTTAAGATTAAAGAAGAAGATTGGAATTTAAGATTAAAGAAGAAGATTGGAATTTAAGATTAAAGAAGAAGATTGGAATTTAAGATTAAAGAAGAAGATTGGAATTTAAGATTAAAGAAGAAGATTGGAATTTAAGATTAAAGAAGAAGATTGGAATTTAAGATTAAAGAAGAAGATTGGAATTTAAGATTAAAGAGATTTACCAGATATTTTATTTTTACAAGAAACCCATCAGAAATCTGAAGATTCAAATAGAATGTATATAAAAGGTATGCAAATATATGAAAAGCATTTGGAACTTCAAAAGCCAGAGGAGTTGCAACATTGATATCAGATAGGGTGTATTTTGAAAAACATCAGGTAATTTTGGATGAAGATGGAAGATATGTAATAATTGTGGGTAATCTTAATGAGGAAAAAGTGACACTTGTTAATTTATATTTTAAATGGGAGTTATAAAAATAATGTCATGGAATGTGAAGGGTACAGGAATCAGATTAAAGAATTGATTATATTTTTCTTTCTAAAGATTTGTTGAATAATGTGGATAAGGTAGATGTGGGAATTTTTAAAGATTCTGATCATGCAGAAGTTATGGTGGATTTAGATTTTAATTTAATCAGAGATAAAATAGATAGTACTAACCCCACTCGTTGTGGAGGAGCAAATAAAATGGGGATTTTAATTTTGAGAAAAAAGAAGTTATTGGAGATATGAGGAGAAACTGTATAAAATGAAAAGGATAAAAATGGATACTTAAAAATTGGAGGAAAGTTGGAGACTAAATGATAATGGGAGGTTAAATTTGAAATTGTTTGGGATGCGATGAAAGCGGTGTTTAGAGGAGAGTATTAAATTATCAAGTAGGAAATATAAAAATTATAAAATTAAAATGGAAAGGATAAAAATCAGATTAAAGAATTGGAAAATCAATTTTGCTTACTAAAGAAAAAAATTCTTCAGGAGCTTAATATGAAAAATAAAAGAGAGAAGAGAGAAATTGGAGTTTGATAGATGATAAGGTATAAGATGTTACAAAAATTAAAATGGAAAGAGATAAAAATCAGATTAAAGAATTGGAAAATCAATTTTGCTTACTAAAGAAAAAAATTCTTCAGGAGCTTAATATGTTAAGAAATAAAATGATAGAAGAAGATACAGAGTTGGTAAAAGAAATTTGAGATATTTAAATAGGAATTTTTGAATTTAGTAATAGAAATTCTAAATTATTGGCAAAGATGGCAAAAATAAAAGAGAGAAGAGAGAAATTGGAGTTTGATAGATGATAGAGGTATAAGATGTTATAAAAATAATGTCATGGAATAGAACGGTGATATCCCTAATTCCTAAACCAGATAAAGATTTAGAAAGGATTGAGTCCTATCGGCCCATTTCTTTAATTAATCAGGATGCAAAGATATTTACTGCTATTATAAGTAATAGATTAAATAGATTTATAGATAGATATATAAGTTACAACCAAGTAGGTTTGTGAAGGGTAGATACATGAGTGATATTGTTAGAAGAGTATTAAATATTATAGATGTAGCTGAATATAATGGTGATAAAATTGGTATAGTATCATTGGATATTTTAAAGCTTTTGATTCTGTACAATGGGAAACTATTAAAGTAATTGTGGCTGGGGATTTTAATTTTGAGAAAAAAGAAGTTATTGGAGATATGAGGAGAAACTGTATAAAATGAAAAGGATAAAAATGGATACTTAAAAATTGGAGGAAAGTTGGAGATTAAATGATAATGGGAGGTTAAATTTGAAATTGTTTGGGATGCGATGAAAGCGGTGTTTAGAGGAGAGTATTAAATATTATAGATGTAGCTGAACATAATGGTGATAAAATTGGTATAGTATCATTGGATATTTTAAAGATTCTGATCATGCAGAAGTTATGGTGGATTTAGATTTTAATTTTGAGAAAAAAGAAGTTATTGGAGATATGAGGAGAAACTGTATAAAATGAAAAGGATAAAAATCAGATTAAAGAATTGGAAAATCAATTTTGCTTACTAAAGAAAAAAATTCTTCAGGAGCTTAATATGTTAAGAAATAAAATGATAGAAGAGGATACAGAGTTGGTAAAAGAAATTTGAGATATTTAAATAGGAATTTTTGAATTTAGTAATAGAAATTCTAAATTATTGGCAAAGATGGCGAAAGATAAAAGAGAGAAGAGAGAAATTGGAGTTTGATAGATGATAAGGTATAAGATGTTATAAAAATAATGTCATGGAATAGAACGGTGATATCCCTAATTCCTAAACCAGATAAAGATTTAGAAAGGATTGAGTCCTATCGGCCCATTTCTTTAATTAATCAGGATGCAAAGATATTTACTGCTATTATAAGTAATAGATTAAATAGATTTATAGATAGATATATAAGTTATAATCAAGTAGGTTTTGTGAAGGGTAGATACATGAGTGATATTGTTAGAAGAGTATTAAATTATCAAGTAGGAAATATAAAAATTTGAAAAATAAATAAATAAATAAATAAATAAAATAAAGAATTGGAAAATCAATTTTTGCTTACTAAAGAAAAAAAAATCCTTGAGGAGCTTAATATGTTAAGAAATAAAATGATAGAAGAGGATACAGAGTTGGTAAAAAGAAATTTGAGATATTTAAGTAGGAATTTTTTTGAATTTAGTAACAGAAACTCTAAGTTATTGGCAAAGATGGCAAAAAATAAAAGAGAGAAGAGAGAAATTGGAGCTTTGATAGATGATAAAGGTATAAGATGTTATAAAATTAGAAATGTGAAGTGGTTAGAAATTTTTCAGAATCTATATTCAAAGAAACCAGTTAATGGAAAATTGCAAAGTTATTTAGAAAATATGTGGTGAAAATTGATCAAACATATAAGGAATTGATGGAAGAAGATATAACACAAGATGAGATTAATGGAATAATACAAAAATTAAAATTAGGAAAGCTCCAGGTGAGGATGGATTACCTGCTGAGTTTTATAAAGAATTTAAAGAATTAATAATACCAAGATTGCAAAATTATTTAATGGAATATTACATGGTGGAGAAGTACCTTCGTCATGGAATAGAACGGTGATATCCTAATTCCTAACCAGATAAAGATTTAGAAAGGATTGAGTCCTATCGGCCCATTTCTTTAATTAATCAGGATGCAAAGATATTTACTGCTATTATAAGTAATAGATTAAATAGATTTATAGATAGATATATAAGTTACAACCAAGTAGGTTTTGTGAAGGGTAGATATATGAGTGATGTTGTTAGAAGAGTATTAAATATTATAGATGTAGCTGAACATAATGGTGATAAAATTGGTATAGTATCATTGGACATTTTTAAAGCTTTTGATTCCGTACAATGGGAAACTATTAAAGTAATTGTGGAGGCTTTAGGCTTTGGTAATAAGTTTATACATGTTATCTCAAAATTGTATCAAAAAAGTAGTGCAAGAGTGAAGGTGAATGGAATATTAACTGAAGAGATAAAATTAGAAGCAGGTACGAGACAAGGATGTCCCTTGTCCCCAACATTATTTTTATTGGCTATGGAAATCTTGACAAAAATGATAGAAAAAGATGAAGAATTAGAAGGATATAAGGGGTATAAGATAAATTTGTATGGATGATACTTTAATTATTTTGAAAATGTAGAGAAAGACCTGAAAAGATATATAAGCATTTGAAAGAATTTGAGGAAATGACAGGTCTGAAAGTAAATTGGTCAAAGTCAGTAATATTGATGGATAGTAATGGTAATGAGTGTGAGGATATGCAAGAGCAATTTGGGATAAGGATCAACAATACATTGAAAAATTTCGGTATAGTGCTCTCACTCAACGTTAAAGAATTCAAAAACTTAATTATGATGTGGTGATTAATGAAATTGAGAAGAAGATAGATAAATATAAAATGTTAAAGTTGTCTTGGTTTGGTAGAATTGCAATGTGTAAGATGATGTTGCTGCCCAAGTTCAACTTTTTATTCGAGATGCTACCACTAAATTTGACAGAGAAAGATATTGAAGGATATCAGAAAAAAATTGGACAAATTTTGCAAAGGTGGCAAAGGAGCTAGATTAGTAAAGAAGATGTGATGTCAAAATCAAAAGGAAGGTGGATTAGGAATCCCCAAATTATTTAATTATTACTGTGCATATGGTATCCGGATAGTGGTAAAAATACTTAAAGGTGAAGATAATTATTGGAGAGATTTAGAGTTAAGGGATATAGAAATTTGGATCAAGGTGGTTTTAGATAAAGCAAACTCAAAATGTGTAATTAGAAGTTATTGGTTAAAGGATTAAGTAAAAATGTGGAATAAATTTGTTAAAATTTTAATTCGGATATAATCTTTTGGGGAGACAATTGAAATTGGCGATTAAAAATAATATAAAACGTAATGAAGTGATTAAAGAGGAAAATATAGAAATTATTAGAGATTGGATAAAAGTTTTAGAAAATGAAAGGAGGAATAAAGAAATTATTGAAAAATTAGGGTTAAGTTGGTTTGAAAAATACAGATAGAAAATGGACAAAAATTAAGGAAAATTATTCAATAAATAGATGTGAAACTGAATTTGAATATTTAGTATCTCGGATTATGAAAGATGAAATTGGGCTAAAGGGACTCGTTAGTAGGGTTTATAAGATTATAAATTCTGATGAAAAATTACAAAGAGTGATGAGCACAAAGTCGGAAAAAGATCTTAATATTGAAATACCAGAGTCAGATTGGAATGTGAATTGGAATAGTAGAATTATGAGAACTTTATCTATAAGGATTAAAGAGCACAATTATAAAGTTGTTTGAAATGGTATTTGACTCCAGTAAGATTGTCACAAATGGATAAAAAATTAGTAAAAATGTTGGAGATGTGAGATGGAATTGGGGACTTATGAACATATGTGGTATAAATGTGATAAGGTTAAAAGTTTTGGCAACAATTGGAGAAAATGATATTTGAAATGATGGGAAAGTAATAACATTGAGAGTGGAAACTATATTATTGTTGGTAATTAAGGAAATAGAATTAACAAAATATGAAAAGAATTGATTAGAATTATGATTATAATAGGTAGAATTATAATAGCTAGATATTGGAAACTAGATGTGATTTTTAGAATAGAATAGAAAATGAAAGGAGGAATAAAGAAATTATTGGTTAAAAGTTTTGGCAACAATTGGAGAAAATGATATTTGAAATGATGGGGAAAGTAATAACATTGAGAGTGGAAACTATATTATTGTTGGTAATTAAGGAAATAGAATTAACAAAATATGAAAAGAATTGATTAGAATTATGAGAACTTTATCTATAAGGATTAAAGAGCACAATTATAAAGTTGTTTGAAATGGTATTTGACTCAGTAAGATTGTCACAAATGGATAAAAAATTAGTAAAAATGTTGGAGATGTGAGATGGAATTGGGGACTTATGAACATATGTGGTATAATTGTGATAAGGTTAAAAGTTTTGGCAACAATTGGAGAAAATGATATTTGAAATGATGGGGAAAGTAATAACATTGAGAGTGGAAACTATATTATTGTTGGTAATTAAGGAAAATTATTCGATAAATAGATGTGAAACTGAATTTGAATATTTAGTATCTCGGATTATGAAAGATGAAATTGGGCTAAAGGGACTCGTTAGTAGGGTTTATAAGATTATAAATTCTGATGAAAAATTACAAAGAGTGATGAGGACAAATTGGGAAAAAGATCTTAATATTGAAATACCAGAGTCAGATTGGAATGTGAATTGGAATAGTAGAATTATGAGAAGTTTATCTATAAGGATTAAAGAGCATAATTATAAAGTTGTTTGAAATGGTATTTGACTCCAGTAAGATTGTCACAAATGGATAAAAAATTAGTAAAAATGTTGGAGATGTGAGATGGAATTGGGGACTTATGAACATATGTGGTATAATTGTGATAAGGTTAAAAGTTTTGGCAACAATTGGAGAAAATGATATTTGAAATGATGGGGAAAGTAATAACATTGAGAGTGGAAACTATATTATTGTTGGTAATTAAGGAAAATTATTCGATAAATAGATGTGAAACTGAATTTGAATATTCAGTATCTCGGATTATGAAAGATGAAATTGGGCTAAAGGGACTCGTTAGTAGGGTTTATAAGATTATAAATTCTGATGAAAAATTACAAAGAGTGATGAGGACAAATTGGGAAAAAGATCTTAATATTGAAATACCAGAGTCAGATTGGAATGTGAATTGGAATAGTAGAATTATGAGAACTTTATCTATAAGGATTAAAGAGCACAATTATAAAGTTGTTTGAAATGGTATTTGACTCCAGTAAGATTGTCACAAATGGATAAAAAATTAGTAAAAATGTTGGAGATGTGAGATGGAATTGGGGACTTATGAACATATGTGGTATAAATGTGATAAGGTTAAAAGTTATGGAAATGAAAGGAGGAATAAAGAAATTATTGAAAAATTAGGGTTAAGTTGGTTTGAAAAATACAGATAGAAAATGGACAAAAATTAAGGAAAATTATTCGATAAATAGATGTGAAACTGAATTTGAATATTTAGTATCTCGGATTATGAAAGATGAAATTGGGCTAACGGGACTCGTTAGTAGGGTTTATAAGATTATAAATTCTGATGAAAAATTACAAAGAGTGATGAGGACAAATTGGGAAAAAGATCTTAATATTGAAATACCAGAGTCAGATTGGAATGTGAATTGGAATAGTAGAATTATGAGAACTTTATCTATAAGGATTAATAGTAGTGCAGATTCAGTAAATAGTCTGACAGTGTTGAGGAATTATTTGTTAGCAGAGTGATGGCCTTGGGAAAAAACTGTTCTTGTGTCTAGTTGTTCTGGTGTGCAGTGCTCTATAGCGTCGTTTGAGGTAGGAGTTGAAACAGTTTATGTCCAGGATCGAGGATCTGCAAATATTTTCACGGCCCTCTTCTTGATTTTGCAGTATACAGGTCCTCAATGGAAGGCAAGTTGGTAGCAATTATTTTCTGCAGTTCTAATAATCCTCTGAAGTCTGTGTTTTTCTTGTTGGGTTGCAGAACCGAACCAGACAGTTATAGAGGTGCAAATGACAGACTCAATAATTCCTCTGTAGAATTGGATCAGCAGCTCCTTGGGCAGTTTGAGCTTACTGAGTTGGCGCAGAAAGAACATTCTTTGTTGTCCTTTTTTAATGATGTTTTTGATGTTAGCTGTCCATTTGAGATCTTGCGATATGATAGAACCCAGAAATTTGAAGGTTTCTACTGTTGATACTGTGTTGTCAAGTATTGTGAGAGGTGGAAGTATGGAAGGGTTTTTCCTAAAGTCTACCACCATTTCTACGGTTTTGAGTTGGCGCAGAAGAATAGAATAGAAGAATAGAATAGAATAGAAGAGTGGAATTCTGAAATGTGGAAATTAGCTTTAAATGATAAAATGACATGTGATATTAAAATTAGAAGTGGTGTGTATAAAGAAGATATTTTCTGGAAGACTTGGAAACCATTCGTGGACTATGCGCTTGGAACATTGGACGCCTCGGTACCTGTACCTCGAGAACGTGGATTTTGGCAATCATGAGGACATATCCAAGACCCAAATCTTCCTTTTTTATGTATAGCACAAGGGTGGAATAATGTATTTTCTTTTTGTTTGTAATGTTGTGGAAAGAACTAACACTTGGAAGAAAGTCTGGAGGCAGAGATGTTCATCAAGGACTGTCCATAAGCCAAATTGAACCATTGTGTTGTTGTTTGCCCTCCTTTTCGATGGTGTATGGAAATAACAGACAGCAGGAGGATAACTTTCAGATAGACAGAACAAATATGTCTGATAAACTCCTTTTTATCAGATTTATTCACTCAAATTGTCTGACCGTGACCCTGATACTTAGTTTAGTGGATTAAAAAATGGGATAAGTCTAGCAAGACAAATCTGTTTGACTTCTGTTTATAATAGCATTTCAAGGTGATTATAGGTCAACCTTTTTATGTCTGCTTTAAAATCTTTTCTGATATTAGTGTCAGTCTGACCGGCCTTCAGCTAGTCAGATTTTTGTCCCTTTTTAGTAGCAAGAGACAAGAGTTGGTTTCCTTTGGTCATTTGGCACCCCTTCAAATCTCCTGGATTTCTCAGAGATAATACTTACGATTTCTGCCAGATCATCAGTTAGTTTCGTTAGTACTGTGGGATACAACTGGTGTCTTTTAGGAGATTTAACTCACTCAAAGTAAACAGGCATTCTCTGATATTTCTATCAGGCTCAGGTTTCAGTTCTGTTCCTTCATGACCCAGTTTTTTTTCTATGAGAAAAAAATGAACCAAAATACCACTACAGTAGTGCTTCTTTTGCTTTGGCATGTTGCCTTCTTCATTGATTATAATTATTTTTCTTTTTGGTTTGAACTTACTGAAAGGAGCCTTTTTTCTTATACTTAGCATCCTCGGCTAACTTATTGCATTCTGAATTTTGTTTTCCTGATACTTGCTCTAGGTGGTTGTTGTTGTTGTTGTTGTTAGTTGCAAAGTTGTGTCCGACCCATTACAACCCCATGGACAATGTTCTTCCAGGGCTTCCTGTCCTCTACCATCCTCCGAAGGCCATTTAAGCTCATGCTGACTGCTTCAGTGACTCCATCCAGCCACCTCATTCTCTGTCTTCCCCTTCTTCTTTTGCCCTCAATCTTTCCCAGCATTAGGCTCTTCTCCAATGAGTCCTTTCTTCTCATTAGGTGGCCAAAATATTTGAGTGTCATCTTCAGGATCTGGCCTTCTAAAGAGCAATCAGGGTTGATCTCCTCTAAGACTGACTGGTTTGATCACCTTGCAGTCCAAGGGACTCGCAGGAGTCTTCTCCAGCACCAGAGTTCAAAGACTTCAATTCTTTGGCACTCAACCTTTCTTATGGTCCAGCTTTCACAACCATACATTGCAACTGGGAAAACCATAGCCTTGACTATACACACTTTTGTTGGCAGGTTGATATCTCTGCTTTTTAGTATGCTGTCTATATTTGCCATAGCTTTCCTCCCAAGGAGCAAGCGTCTTTTAATTTCTTGGCTGTAGTCCTCATCCCCTATTTACGGGACCGCCTGCTGCTACCGGTGGTCTCCCATTGACCAGTGCGCTCCCATAGGGAGGGTCTCCTCAGGGTGCCGTCGGCCAGACAATCCCGGCTGGCAACCCCCAGGGGAGGACCTTCTCTGTGGGGGCTCCAACCCTCTGGAACGAGCTACCACCAGGGATCCGCCAACTTCCTGATCTCCGGGCCTTTTGGGTTTTTATTGGATTTTTAGTTGCTAGCCAAATCTGAATATTTGTTTTTAAATTTGTTTTAATTTTTGTATCTGTTGTTTTTATCTTGGCTGTAAACCGCCCTGAGTCCTTTGGGAGAAGGGCGGTATAGAAATTGAAATAATAAATAGATAAATAGATAGATAGATAAATAAATAAATAAATAAATAAATAAATAAATAAATAAATCTGTGGTGATCTTAGCGCCCAGGAAAATAATATCTGTCACTACATCCATTTCTTCCCCATCTATTTGCCAGTAATTGAGAGGGCCAGATGCCATGATCTTAGTTTTCTTAATGTTGAGTTTCAAGCCAACTTTTGCACTCTCCTCCTTCACCCGTATCAAGAGGCTCTTTAGTTCCTCTTCACTTTCTGCCATTAGAGTGATATCACCTGTGTATATGAGGTTGTTGATGTTTCTCCAGTCAATCTTAATTCCAATTAGTGATTCATCTAGCCCCACCTTTCTTATGATGTGCTCTGCATGTAAGTTAAATAGGCAGGGCTACAGTATATAGCTTTGCTGAACTCCTTTCTCAATTTTGAACCAATCAGTGTTTCCATGTCCAGTTCTCACTGTTGTTGCTTGACCAGCATATAGGTTTCTCAAGAGACAAATAAGATGGTCTGGTACACCCATCTCTTTAAGAACTTGCCACAATTTGTTGTGATCCACACAATAAAAGGCTTTAGCATAGTCAATGAAACAGAAGATGTTTTTCTGGAACTCCCTAGCTTTCTCCATGATCTAGCATATGTTGGCAATTGGAACTCTAGTTCCTCTGCCACTTCAAAATCCTGCCTGTACTTCTGGTAGTCCTCGGTCTACATACTACTGGACCCTAGCTTGTGGTATTTTACTCTATAGTTCTGGCTAACCAGGTTCTCTTTTCATTTCCTGTACATTTTCCTTCTTAATCAACGCTCTGATTTTCTGTTTAAATCGAGAGTTTACACATATACTATGTAACATAGCAATAACTGTTAGATTGCAGTTGAATTTAATAAACAAATGTACCAGCACCATACATATGGCATTCCAGCTATTTCCACTACATCCCATCCATGTGGAAATAAAATTCCATATTGTACAGTACATATCAGTACAAAAATAGTTGATCCTGTTGTGATTTTTTCCCTTTCCAAAGGAAAAAAAAATCAGTAAGAGGACTATGCTTGGCAAACCTTGTCCTGCTTTAGACAATTAAAGTCTTCACAATTCTTTGTAATATTTGCAATTTGCTTTTGGAAATTATCTTACACACCTTCTCTTTGGTTGGGAGGAGGACAGTAGACACCAACTAAAATATTGCTTGTATTTATTCCTCTACTTACTTTGACCCAAAGCTTTCTGCAGCATTGTTAAGTACATTCACTTTGATTTTTAAGAAGGAATGGCTATTTTTTAAAGATACAGTGTAATTTTCCCCTCTCTTTTCTATTGCTTCAGTTCATTTTAAAGAAATTATATCCTGCAGCTATATTCCACTAGGAATAATTGTACTGGGTCTCCATTACAACGATTAGATCATATTTCCCTTTCTGCACAAGGCTCAAGCTCATATTGTTTATTTTCCATACCTTAGCATTAATGTATGGACAATGAAGGTCATGGACTTTAAGAACTGGTGTTTTTTTTAATTTGTCCTTCAGTAGTTTTATTTGTCCTTCAGTAGTTTAAGAGGCACCATTTCAGCAACTCTCCCACTTCTGACAATGTAGAACTCTTTATAGGAGGCTCTTATTTCAGGGTTTTCATTTCAACTTCTTAAGGATTCAATATAAAGTCTTCATAATGTTTTTAATTGTTGGTTTTAATTGTATATATCTTGTTTCTTATCTTTGGCTGTACACCGCCCTGAGTCCTTTGGGAGAAGGGCGGTATAAAAATTTGATAAATAAAAAAATAAATAAATAAAATAATAATCAAACTCAATATAGTTTAGACAATTACTTATTTACCTATTTTTTATTTTTTTTTATTTTTGTCACAACAGTATACACAAACATTGTCATAAATAAAACAACATATCTATGTTTTGGAGTTCTAATCAATCTTATATCAGTAATCATCTGGAATACTCAAATTTATTTATTTATTTATTTATTTATTTATTTATTTATTTATTAAATTTTTATACCGCCCTTCTCCCGACGGACTCAGGGCGGTGTACAGCCAGAGATAAGACACAGAATATATAAAATTAAAACCAACAATTAAAACGTAACAAATTGCAAAAGGCTGATTATTTAAGAATTTGAATTTAAAAATTTAAAAATATCAATAAAACCCCAAATTAAAATCAAAACTATTATGCCAGTCTCGCTTGAATAAATAAGTGTGTTTTTAGCTCACGACGGAAGGTCCGAAGATCAGGCACTTGACGTAGGCCAGGGGGAAGTTCATTCCAGAGCATCGATGCTCCCACAGAGAAGGCCCTACTCCTGGGGGCCGCCAGCCGACACTGTTTGGCGGACGGCACCCTGAGGAGACCCTCTCTGTGAAAGCGTACGGGTCGGTGGGAGGCATAAGGTAACAGCAGGCGGTCTCGTAAGTACCCGGGTCCTAAGCCATGGAGCGCTTTAAAGGTGGTAACCAAAATCTTGAAGCGCACCCGAAAGACCACAGGAAGCCAGTGCAGACTACGGAGCAGTGATGTTACATGGGAGCCACGAACGGCTCCCGTTACTACTCACGCAGCTGCATTCTGGACTAACTGCAGCCTCCGGGTGCACCTCAAGGGCAGCCCCATGTAGAGAGCGTTGCAGTAATCCAACAGAGACGTAACCAGAGCGTGGGTGACTGTGCATAAGGCATCCCGGTCAAGGAAGGGACGCAACTGGCGGACCAAGCGAACTTGGTAAAAGGCCCTCCTGGAGACGGCCGCCAGATGTTCATCAAAGGACAGCCGTCCATCCAGGAGGACGCCCAAGTTGCGAACCACCTCCTTTGGGGCCACTAACTCGCCCCCAACAGTCAGCTGCGGATGCAGCGTGCCGGCATCCACAGCCACTCCGTCTTGGAGGGATTGAGCTTGAGTCTGTTTCTCCCCATCCAGACCCGTACAGCTTCCAGGCACCGGGACAGCACTTCGACCGCTTCGTTGGGGTGGTCCGGGGTGGAAAAGTACAGCTGAGTATCATCAGCGTACAGATGATAACTCACCCCGAAACCACTGATGACCTCACCCAGCGGCTTCATATAGATGTTGAACAGGGTAGGCGAGAGAATCGACCCTGAGGCACCCACAAGTGAGGCGCCTCGGGCGACCTCTGCCCCCCTGTCAACACCGTCTGCGACCGGTCGGAGAGATAGGAGGAGAACCACCGATAAACGGTGCCTCCCACTCCCAATCCCTCCAGCCGGCGCAGCAGGATACCATGGTCGATGGTATCAAAAGCTGCTGAGAGATCTAATAGGACCAAGGCAGAGGAACAACCCCTGTCCCTGGCCCTCCAGAGGTCATCCACCAACGCGATCAAAGCCGTCTCCGTGCTGTAACCGGATCGGAAGCCGGACTGGAACGGGTCTAGATAGACAGCTTCCTCCAGGTGCTGGGGGAGCTGCCATGCAACCACACACTCTACAACCTTCGCCACAAAGCGAAGGTTGGAGATTGGACGATAATATAATCCCAGAAACCAGATTTCTCCTGTTGGCACTATCGGTGTATCCAGTCATTTACTTGCCATATTCTTATTTTTTCTTTCTGTCCTCATACCAGTGGTGTAATCCAATTTTTTTTACTACAGGTTCTGTGAGCATGGCTTGGTGAGTGTGGCTTTGTGGGAGTGGCTTTGTGGGCATGGCAGGTGAAGGATATTGCAAAACCTCCATTTCCACCCCACTCTGGGGCCAGGCAGAGGTGGCATTTGCTAGTTCTCCAAACTACTCAAAATTTTCGCTACTGGTTCTCCAGAACCTGCTGAATTTCATCCCTGCTTCATACATAGACTAAAGGAATATGAACATACTACCCAAGCTCCTTGAGTCTTAGCTTCCTTCTGAGATGTTCAAATTCTGTGGTAATCCATAACAATATCTTCTCAGATGTCAATTATACACAACATGTCTGCTAGGAAGTAGGGGTATGAGGAAACCAATAAACTCTAAACTTGGATTTAGTATCTAGAGTACTCTAAGAGAAAGTTCATGGATCTCCAGAGGCTTTGTAGGGAGCAGATCAATTTCACTGGAGTGTGAGATCTTGGTAACTGAGCTTAACTGCATGCTGCACGATTAACTGACCGTACTTTGTTTTGCAACCTCACTGCTACCCCATTTTACTTTGTGCTTCTTGTCTTCTTCCTCACTTCTGCCTTTTATATTATGGTTCAATTTCTAACCATCTGTCCAGTAATGCCATGTGGAATTTGAACCTGCTATTCTTTTTTTTCTTTTTAGTTAAAGTTGTGTTATTGTAACAAAACATGAATTTAAAAGTCCTGTATGAAATGAAAAGATATGTCACCTGTAACAGGCATAGAACATATAGATAGGAGAAGAATACATAAAGGAAGAAAAGATTTTGGAAGTTACGCAAGGTTAACAAATGGAAAAAATGTCAATGTACTAAACAGATGTTTATAATTGTTAATAGTAGAGAGTTCTATACAGAAGAAACTATACAGTTACAAGGGTGTGCATTAGAAGGGGATAGAAAAGAACCAAATTGCCCATTATTTAAGGCCAATCTTTTTTGAGAATCAGGTGATGGAAATATATTTTCTTCTTTATTATCATACGTCTAAACTTAGCCCCTGTAACTTATCTCTCTCAATTTTCCAACTATTTATTCTGTATCTTGCAGAGAATATAAATGTTGGTGCCAAGAATTTGCAGTATAGTCATAGAACATCCATAGACACAGCTACCTAGGAACCACAATTAAATGTGAATTATGTTCTATAAACATCCTGCTTTATCTAACTTTTGTCTCAATACTGCTGGGATTTAGCGTCTTGCTTTCCTGTATATGGCCCAGGATTAACAATGGCATTTGTTCATCCATCAACAGTAGTGATGTCCCTATCTGGTGCAAAATAAAACAACTTCATGCAGTTCTGCTTTTAGAATCATTGAGTTTGGAGCGAATTTAAACCATTGAATTTAACTTCTGCTAAATGCAGGAATCTAAATTAAAATCCAGAAATAACTAATCAACTAATAAAAAAAAAGTCTACCCAATGTTTGCTAGAAGATATCTAGCCTAGGTTTTTACTTCTTGTATTTTCTTGCGGAAAACTAATCTTATGTTGGGTTGTACTTTTAATATTTGGAATTTCACCAAATTAAAACAACATATAATCCTAAAAAAAGACTGCTATGTAAATCTATTCTCCTGTTCCGTGTAGGGAGCAGCCACAGTTGCCTTGATGGACAGCCATTCAATCTCTGCCTCAAAAAGTGCCAATGGAAAGGAACTCTTCAGCTCCTCAGGCAATCTAACCCCTTATCAAAGCTTTATCATTATCCAGTTTCTCCTTATCTTTAGCTATAATCTGCCTCCCTGAAAAGCTCATGCCTTGTCTGTAGCCTTGTCCTCTGAACAAACAGAACAAGTTAATCTATACTTTGCATGCCCTCCTTCACTTATTTGAAGTTGTCTATCATGTCTATCCTTAATCTTCTTTTCTGCAGGCTAAAATGTTATCCAGTTCTTCAAACATCCTCTTATGACTTAGGCCCTATTCTGACATTAATTTAAGACTACTTTTAAGAGTTTTGTAACACATACCTGGTCATTTGCTTTTAAGTTAGAAAGTTTTCTGGTATAAGGTATTAAATCAGTCTTTATTTTATCTATCTTCTTTCAAAATAGTTCAGTTTGAAGGTACTTTCATAATTTGTTTCTGGTAATAAGACACATTAGAGAACTTCAGTAAGATTTTCACTAGTACTCTAGCAGAAAAGATGACGTAAAGAACAAAACACCTTACGGAATGAGTTTTTTTACATTAACAAAACAGTTGATTTAAACTTTCATTCAGGTCTGTGGCATGGCTGGTAGGCCTTTGGATCCTCTCCTGCATAAGTGTAATTGTTGTGTATGCTCCCATTGGTGGGAAATTCCAGCGGGAAAACATTCAAATCCTATTGGTTGTCACCTGGCTCCAGGTGTGTATAAAAGAAGAGCATCCTGCCTGTATCTTTGCTGAAGTCTCACTCTAAATAAAAGAGCTGTAGTTACTGGTCTGGTCTCGGGTCTCCTCCGTCACCCAATCTAACATTGGCGACGAGGATGGGATAGTGGATAACCCGGGACCACCGAACAGATCAGTGACAGAAGATCCAGCCACCGGAACAAAGGAGAGGCCCCGAAATGGCGAAAACCGCCGGAAATCTGAGGTCCTTCAATCCAGCAGACGAATCATGGGAATTGTTCATGGCGAGGTTCGACTGTTTCCTCGAGGCAAACGATAGCCACGGACTACCGGACAACTGGAAAAGAGCGCTGTTCCTTCACCACTGCAGACAAACAGTTTTCAGAGTAGCAGTGGCCCTAACGGCTCCAACCCCAGTCCAGGCGGTCGACTGGACTGCCCTGAAGAACATCCTGCAAGCCCATTATGCACCAACCCCATTGAAATTCGCCCAGTGATACGAATTTCAGCAATGTTTCCAGCTAGAAGGAGAAACGATAAGCGAATTCATCGCCATGCTCCGACAAGCGGCTGCCCTGGGCAACTATAGGGGGTTCCTAGATGATGCTCTGCTTGAACAATTCCTTTGCGGGATCAGAGATATCACCCTGCGGCAATGACTACTCTTGAAACACGACCTAACATGACAGGTCGCAATCAATGAAGCTAAGGGATACGAACTATCCAACAAAGCCACCGCAAACATGCAACAAACTGGAGTAAGCAGAACTCCGGCAGGCTTGGGAACTGCTCCGATCCACCAGGGGACAGCTCAAGCCGAAACACTAGAAGCAAGCTTATCCGAGGCGGGGGACGACGAGATCGAGGAAGCAGGGGTGTTCCAAACAGATCACTCCCACAGAAACCGCAGATTCGTATGTGCCAGCTGCGGGGGAGAGCACCACAGGAACAACTGCCATTTCCGTGATGCAAATTGTCGCCGCTGCGGAAAGAAAGGCCATTTGGCCCATGTATGCCGGGCTACGCTGCCAATTCAACCCTCCCGCCACAAAGACCAAGTGGAGAGAAAGCCAGCAGCCACCCCCACGCATGCGTGAACAAAATGGCTGCCAGAAAAAGAGCACAAATTCAAATCAAGTCACTATTGGTAGTGCCCATGCAAAACCCGAAGACAAAACATTCACCGAGGTCAGCGTGGATGGACAACGGATCAAGATGGAGATCGACACCAGATCACCCATCACAATCATGTCTTGGAACACAGTCCGAAAATCATTGCCACACATTAAGAAAAATCAACTACAATCACAGCGGCTGCAAGTACGCGATTTCCAAGGGAACAAGGTTCCCGTAGAAGGCATCGCCACCGTAAACGTTGTTTACGGGCAACACAAAGAGAAGCTACCAGTCACCATTATTCGGAGTGACCTCCCAAGCCTCATGGGTTGGGATGGATCTGACTTCTAGGAATCGGCCTCTATGGAGTTCTGGAAATTCAAACAAACTGAATACTGGAAGGATGACCTATTTCGTGAATTCCAAGACATTTTCGCTGGAACTCTGGGCAAGTACATGGGGACCCCTATTACTTTCAATCTAGACCCAGGGATAGCACCAATTAGACTCAAAGCAAGGAGGGTCCCCTTCGCCCTTAAACCTAAAATAGATAAGGAACTGGACAAATTAGTCCAGCAGGGGATACTTGTTCCCATTGACCATGCTCGCTGGGAAACCCCCATAGTGACTCCCATCAAACCAGATGGGACTTTTCGCATCTGCGCGGACTACAAGGCAACCCTAAACAAGGCACTTCAGAAGAGCACCTACCCGGTGCCAGCTGTGCAGCGTTTACTGCACTCTCTGGGTCCAGGAATTTTTTTTGCAAAACTTGACTAGCCGTTGATGATGCCACAGCAGAAGCACAAACAATAGTGACCCACAGGGGGGCATTCAAATGCACTCAGTTGCAATTCGGGGTCAGTGTGGCACTGGGACTATTCCAAAACCTAATGGAGAGACTGTTACAAAGGATCCCTGGAGTAGTGCCCTATTTCGATGATGTCCTAGTGTCGGCTGACCATCATCAACAATTAATATCTCATCTACGAAAAGTCCTGACCATATTCCGAAACTCAGGACTTAAATTAAAAAAAGAAAAGTGCCAAATTAGGGTGCCATCTGTCGAATTTCTGGGCTACAAAATTGACCAGGGAGATATCCACCCCACTGAATCCAAGATCAAAGCAATCAAGGAGGCACCCACCCCTAGGGATAAAACAGAGCTACAAGCTTTTCTGGGTCTCCTCAATTTCTACTCTGTCTTCCTCAAACAGAAAGCTACAGTGGCTGAACCCCTTCATAAGCTATTGGCAAACAGACAGCCATGGTTTGGGGCAAGAAGGAGACAACAGCATTTTCAGAAGTTAAGAAACTCCTAACTGAAGACAGTCTTTTAATCCAATATAACCAAACACTGCCCCTGGTACTTGTTTGCTACGCATCTCCTTTTGGAGTGGGTGCCGCCTTAAGTCATCAGCTGCCAAACGGCTCTGAGGCACCCATCGCCTATTTCTCCCGAACCTTGTCTAGCCCTGAGCGGAACTACAATCAGCTAGACAAGGAAGCCCTGGCCGTGGTAGCTGGATGAAGAAATTTCATGAATACTTTTGGGAGACAGTTTGAACTCATTACCAACCGTCGCCCACTATTAGGACTGTTGGCAGGGGACCGACCCACACCCATTGAGTTATCACCCAGGCTAACGAGATGGGCATTGTTTTTGGCAGCCTACAACTATAAGTTAGTCCACCGCCCTGGCAAAGACGTAACCCATGCTGATGCTCTGAGCAGATGCCCACTTCTGAAGCTGGTAGATGACCCAACCCGGGGAAGACCGGCACTGCTCATTGACTCTATGACAATTTAGACCTTTAACTTCAACAGTTTTAGCAAAGGCTTCGCGGCGCGACATTATAATAAAAACTGTCATGGGCTGGGTCCAAAGGGGGTGATCCAAAGACAAACTGGCAGACGAATTCAAGGACTTTAGTAATAAATAGAACAAACTGGCCACACAAGGGGGATGTTTGTTGTGGGGAGACAGGGTGGTTGTGCCAGTGGCACTAAGGACAAGGGTCTTGGAAATGTTGCATGAAAGCCATCCTGGAATAGTCCGCATGAAGTGTCTCGCCAGAAGTTACATTTGGTGGCCCCAAATAGATAAGGACATCGAGAAATGGATTGCCAAGTGCGGCCCATGCCAAGAGTCCAGATCTGCCCCCCCCCACCGCCCCGATAAGAGAATGGGAGCACTCCTGAAACCCTTGGTCCCATATTCACATTGTGTTCTGTCCCCCCCAACCACAGCCAAGAAGACACGCGAGCTGACTATATTTGCCAGCAATTTATTCCTACGACAGATATCAGTTCTGGCAACGAACCTGCGATTACCTGCCAAGTTCTCTTATCTACTCAGAAGCCAACATAAATGCAGTTTGTTGCTGGAGCAACCAAGAGTTCAGAAATAAACAGAAATCCAGAAGCCAAATTCTTAGTCTCGAAATATTGCAGCCAAAGTTTCCAAGAGTCAGTTTTTGTTCGTTACAAGAAGCTATAGAGCAGCTCCTCCTGCTTTTATACCCTGTGGGGTGTTGCTCCATGACTCAGCACTCTCTAGGCCTGCCCCACCCTTTCTTTTGTTGTTCCCGCCTCTCCTTTCTGCGATGCCTGGGATTTAACCAGGACTGATTGTCAGCAGCTGGGTCTTGAGGCGTTGTCTGGGAGGGAGAAAGTGCGGGAGAAAGAGGCCTCGTCATCTCCTCCACCTGGCCTGCCTCTGGAACCTGGAGTGGAGCCAGAGAGGAAGGTCCTGCAGAGGGAAGCCCTGTCGGCTCTTCCCCTCACTCTCTGAGTCACTCTCTGCCAAGAGGCCAGGCTCAGGAGCCGAAGACACAACACATTGATTTTGCCGGACCATTTCATGGGCAACACTTCCTGATAGTTGTAGATGCTTTTTCAAAATGGTTAGAGGTTTTTTTTAATAAAATCTACAACAACTGAATCAGTGATGCGGGTGCTCCAAAAACTTTTTACCACCCATGGGCTTCCAGACACCCTGGTTTCAGACAATGGTCCCCAATTTACTGCCTTACAATTCGAGAGTTACTTGGCAGACTTGGGAATCCGCCATGCCCTCTCTGCTCCATACAAACCGAGCACGAATAGTTTGGCTGAGAGATTTGTGTGAGCCACCAAGGAGGCTTTGGCACAATTGAGCCCAGGGGACTGGCAGGAATGGATCTATACCTTCATAACAGCCCAACACGGCACACTATGTCCAGCCATGGGCTTAAGCCCGGCTGAACTGCTCATGGGACATAAACTGCGATACACCCTTGACCGCCTCAACCCAAATTACTCCCCTGATGGGTACCAGGGGGGAGGGGAGGGCACAAGGGAATTCCAAATAGGCGATGTGGTTTTTACAAGAAATTACACAGAAGGCCTAGCATGGATAGCTAGCCAGATCACAGAAAAAACTGGCCCCAAATCATATAGGATAAACATGGGGAACAGAAGAATCGAATGGATGATAAAGTGGGCACAAAATTTTCAGGAGCCAATATTATTGGAAACTTGGGGAAAAATTTGGGTTAGAAATGTTAAATTCACGCAGGCACAGAATCTGAGGGAAAATTTTTATAAAATGTTTTATAGATGGCATCTAGATCCTAAAAAATTATCGTGTATGTATCCAGATATGCAAGCAAAATGTTGGAGATGTAATTGTGATGACGCTACATATTTTCACATTTGGTGGACTTGTAAGGACATAAAGGCCTTTTGGATAAAAATTTGGTGGATTTTACAAAATGTTTTGAAAAAGAAGATAAAGTTCCTGCCGCAACTTTTCTTGTTGGGAATTATTACGGATTGTACAGTAATTGAGACTAAATTGATTTTAAATCTAATAACAGCAAGATTACTAATAGGACAATATTGGAAGAAAAAAGAAGTACCTACAATAGAAGAATGGATATTGAAAGTTGCCAATTTGGCTGAGATGGCGAAGATATCAGCCTTTTTGAAAGACAATACGCAAGAAAGATACTTAAAGGAATGGAAAAAATGGATTGACTATATTCAACGTAGATATCAGACTAAGAGTTATCAGACTGCCTTTGAATGATTATGATGTATTATTTTGATTGTTTTGGGGAAGTTAGGAATTGATGATTGTAGGGGTATAATTAAGTTGGGACGAAAATTTTTAGCATATGTTTGTTTTATTTTAATTATACCTTGTGCTTGTTCCGGGAAGTCGGGGAGGAGGGGGAGGGAGGGGGGGAAAGGGGAAAAAATTTTTTTGTAAAACTTTTTGAATTAAAAAAAAAAAAAAGAATCGAATGGAGACACATTGACCAAATCCATAAACGAACAGTCTGAAAACCAGGCCCAAACTACAACCAAATTGTTTTAACAGCTAACTCATCCGAGAGATCCGGATGACTTACCTGAAGACTTCGGTGTCCAGCGTTGTTCTGAGTCACCGCTAGAATCCACCACCAACCCGTCAGCTAATAATCCACAAGGGTTTGAAGAAATAGCCACTAATCCACAAGTCAGCCCCCCCCCCCAATGGAAGAGCTGGGAGGAACAGAAAACACCTCCAACCAGCATGCTTCCCCCCGCCAAAACTGAGCCGCACAGGTCATATAGACATCGGGAACGCCCTAACTATTTGCGCAATTACGTATGCTAATTTATGCAAGATAAAGGCAAAGTGCATTCTGGGGAGGGGAGAGTGTTGTGTATGCTCCCATTGGTGGGAAATTACAGCGGGAAAACTTTCAAATCCTATTGGTTGTCACCTGGCTCCAGGAGTGTATAAAAAAAGAACATCCTGTCTGTATCTTTGCTGAAGTCTCACTCTAAATAAAAGAGTTGTGGTTACTCGTCTGGTCTTGGGTCTCCTCCATCACCCAATCTAACAGTAATCTACACTATGCAGATGCTTTTCTTCTTGTGCTTTGTTTGCATTTTTCAGATCTGGTCCTAGATTTTTCTTTTGAGATTTAGATAGCATATCTGGTATATTCTTTGGCCCCTCCAATGCACAAGTCATAAGACTATGTGCTCAGCTCTATTTCTCTACTCCTTTACTTTAAAAAAATACTGCTTTGTTTAAAAATGGCGATTATGCTGCCGAGCAGTTTAATTCTTTAATTTAATGCAATCAGGCTTGCATCTTTCTTTAAGGATTTTTCTTTAGCAGCTTTTGATCTATGGAGGTCACTGCTGTATCAAAGAAGGGAGAAGGAGTGTTTATAGATTTCTAAAATCTCTCCCTTTAGTAGGTCAAGCAGTATCTGAAAGGAATGAATGCCCTACTGCCTTTCAGATGGGTATTGTCCCTTTAGATTCCTTTTCAGTATGGACTTCATCTATGCCACAGGTCAAGCCTTAACATCCCACGCTTAGCTGGTATCGTAAAGTTCTTGTCCTCTTTTCTATCATCATGTGCAGTATTGGTTTAATATTACAGGTGTTCCTCTGTGCACAAGAATGAACTTAACAAATCTAATAAGTCTTTTCTATCTCTAACTACCATAATGCACTTCTATTTGGATTGCCGTGGAGAAATAAAGTTGCACTCTTGATAGACACCATTTGCCACCAGCCTTTGGAGTGTTAAATAGACTGCCAAGACTCTGGTGTGGAGAAGCAGTCAAAAGATTTGTTGCACACATGGGAAATACTCATTCCCTGACGTGTGCTCTGCAGTTCTTTTCTTAATGGAGTTCAGTTTGCTTTTGTTTTATTGGATTCAATTTCAGACTAAGCAAGCTGTCCTGAGGTGTACATGGAAGGAAATCAAGATGGTAATTTAAGAGGTATTTAAAATGGGAATTAATTAGAAGAGTAAAACATGAATCCCCTGCTTCTGTCTTGGCCAGGGCACAATATAACCTTGCTACAGATGCTGGGAAAGTCAGTTTGTTTTTAAAAACTTCTGTTATTTTGAGTAGAAAAACTTATACAAAGGTTAAGAAGGCCTTAAATGTGTCATTTATCAAATAAATTAGCAAACTCTGAACTAAAACCAGCAGACAACACAAAGTAGTTCAAAACTGACTCTTGGAAAACTGTTCTAATTATTTAACTTGGTTTAAATCACAGATTTGGTTCAGATGAAACCCCATGTTTATCATTTCTTCAATTTATTTATTTCTGTACCTCAGAAGCTGTACATAAAGAATATGTGCTAAAACCAAACCAGAAGATTAGTGATGATAACTCATGCAACTGCTGGGGTAACCAAGAAAAAAAAACCTTTGTTCATTGACGAAGCAATACAACCAGGTAAAAATATTGATTTAAAAGTTTTTTTTTCTTTGCTTGGTTTAAGCTACAGTTCCTGGTTTTACACCAGAACTTCCTAATTTATATTTCAGAAGCTAAAAAAAGTTAGTCCAACTTGTCTGGTACAGTCTGGCAGAATCTAGATTTGAGATTCTCAGCTTAGGAGAATTGCAGAAAAAGAGGAACGGATGATTGCACATATTATATATGAAAATTTGTAATGTTATTTTTAAAACTGAGGCCAGCTAGATACATTTCTGAATATGTTAAAATTTTATTTTTAGATAAAAATTATAAGTTAAGTGGTAATAGCTAAATTTTTAACCATGGCTATAAAAATCTATTAATCTTTACTAACACGTTCATAATTTTGAGGTTTTAAAACTTTTCATATTATAGTTTAATTTGCCAAACTATTTCATCCTCAGCTAAACTTTCTGACTCTATTTTTATTTGGCTATTTGGATCTTTAGGGAATAATAAATATTGCATACATACACATTTGTAATAAACTATGTTATCTTGCTTTCAGCTATGGGAAGTTATTGCAAAGCTCTCTTGGCAGAAACAAAAAGAATTAATAGGACCGTGCAATGCTTCCAATCCAGTTCCAAAAAGAAGTTTTGGAACATATAGGGATGCAATCTTTCCTAAGTCTGCTTTTACTTAAAATACATCAATTCCCAGGATCACAGGGCAGCTGCAGAGGGACCTGCATGATCCCTGGAAGAGATGCAAATACTTAAAGATTGGAAATGATATATTTACAACCTGTATCCTATATTTTTTCAAGATTATTTCTAAAGTACTGTGTTGAACTTATTATCATAGCCAGACTGGATTTGGCATTTTTATCCACCTATTGAATCCTTCCCAAGGACCTGGGATAGGCAGATGTTCTTGTTTGGTGATGTTAAAAATATCTTCACAGGAAGTAAGCTGTTCCAAGCAAACCTGACTTATACAATTGACTGATGGTGATTTTGTTATTACCAATGGTGTTCAAGGGATGCTCTATATATTTTGAGATTGCATCCAAAGTGCCTAATAATATTGACACTATCTTTGTTAATATTTATTTATTTTTATTATTTATTTATTTTATTTTATTAAATTTTTATACCGCCCTTCTCCCGAAGGACTCAGGGCGGTGTACAGCCAGAATAAAAACAAAATATATACAATTTAAAACAACATTTAAAAAGAGCAAATTTTAAAGGCTGATTATTAAAATTTAGATTTAAAAATTTAAAAATATTAAGAATACCCAATTAAAATTCAACACTAATTATGCCAGTCCCGCTTTAATAAATAAATATGTTTTGAGCTCACGACGGAAGGTCCGAAGATCAGGCACTTGACACAGGCCAGGGGGAAGTTCGTTCCAGAGCGCCACTGCCCCCACAGAGAAGGCCCTACTCCTGGGGGCCGCCAGCCGACACTGTTTGGCGGACGGCACCCTGAGGAGACCCTCTCTGTGAGAGCGTACGGGTCGGTGGGAGGCAAAGGGTAACAGCAGGCGGTCTCGTAAGTACCGGGTCCTAAGCCATGGGCGCTTTAAAGATAGTTACCAAAATCTTGAAGCGCACCCGAAAGACCACAGGAAGCCAGTGCAAGCTACAGACAGCGATGTCCCGTGGGAGCCACGAGCGGCTCCCGTTACTACTCGCGCAGCCGCATTCTGGACTAACTGCAGCCTCCGGGTGCACCTCAAGGGCAGCCCCATGTAGAGAGCATTGCAATAATCCAGCCTAGACGTAACCAGAGCGTGAGTGACCGTGCATAAGGCATCCCGGTCAAGGGAAGGCTTCTTGAGGAGAGGTCTCACCACCGCCTCCTTCAAGGCGGCGGGGAAAACCCCTTCCATCAAAGAAGCATTTATAATTCCCTGGAGCCAGCCTCGTGTCACTTCCTGAGCAGCCAGCACTAACCAGGAAGGGCACGGGTCCAGTAAACATGTAGTTGCATGTAACCTCCCCAGCAACCTGTCCATGTCCTCGGGAGCCACAGAATCAAACTCATCCCAAATAACCTCAACAAGACGTGTCTCTGTCATCTCAGCTGGATCCTCGCAATCTTGGTCCAAACTATCCCGGAGCTGAACGATTTTATCGTATAGATAACCGTTAAACTCCTCAGCTCGTCCCTGTAAGGGGTCATCCCGTCCCTCTTGATGGAGGAGGGAACGGGTCACCCGAAACAGGGCGGCCGGGCGGTTATCTGCCGATGCAATGAGGGTGGAAACGTAGAGACGCTTCGCCTCCCTCATTGCCACTAGGTAGGTCCTAGTAAAGGACCTCACTAGTGTCCGATCAGCCTCGGAACAGCTAGACCTCCAAGTACTCTCTAGGTGTCTTCTCCAGCGTTTCATCTCTCTCAGCTCCTCGGAAAACCAGGGAGCCAATTGAGATCTACGCCGGGTCAGAGGCCACAAAGGCACGACACGGTCCAAAGCCCCAGCCGTGGCCCGTTCCCAGGCCGCAACCAGTTCTTCAGTCGTGCCGTGGGTAAGATCCTCAGGGAACAGCCCAAGCTCCGTCCGGAACCTCTCCGGGTCCATCAGCGCCTGGGACGGAACCAACGCATTGGCTCCGTCTCCCTGCGGTGGTGAGCAGCGGTCCGAAAGTCCAGGCGAAGAAGAAAATGATCTGACCATGACACTGGTTCTTTAACTATATCTCCTAAATCCAGATCATTAACCCACTGACCAGAGATAAAAATCAGGTCTAGCGCGCCTCCCCCAATGTGTGTAGGGCCATCAGTTACTTGAATCAGGTCCAAGGCCGTCATGGAGGCCTGGAACTCCTGAACCACCGTTGATGACAAGCCGGCCGATGGCAGGTTGAAATCCCCCAAAACCAAAAGTCTGGGAATGTCAACCGCCACGCCAGCAAGCACCTCTAGTAGCTCAGGTAGGGCTGTAGTCATGCAGCAAGGAGCCAGGTACGTGATCAACAGCCCCATTTGATTCCGGTGGCCCCACTTCACAAGGAGGGATTCACAGCCAGCTATCTGAGGAACAGTGGACTCCCTCGGCCCTAGACTTTCTTTAATCACAACCGCCACCCCCCCACCCGTACCTTGGGCCCTCGGCTGATGGAATGCACGGAAACCCGGAGGGCATAGTTCAACCAGGGGTACACCCCCTTCTGTGCCCAACGAGGTCTCCGTAATGCCCATGAAGTCCGCGGACTCCCTCTGAATCAGGTCACAAATCAGGGGAGCCTTATTGACCACGGACCGGGCATTGCAAAGCATCAGCCGAAGACCCAAGCTCTGAGGGTCTTGACGATCCGGGGAACGAGTGAGGACTGAGGGGCCGGAGCACGTGATTGCTTTTAAACATTGAACACGTGCTCCCGAAGAACGATGCGGCCCCCCGCCTCCGCCATATCTGCCTCTCCCACTTACCGTACAGATGGAATAATACTCTCTGCTCTGCACATTCCCCTCCCCCCTGTCTTCGGACCGGCTGTAATAATGTCGTGAGCGTGCACTGGGACTGGACATACCCTCCCCGACTCTGTAGGATGTAGTGGCTCTGCACTACATCCTACAACATCTTGAGTCTCCAAAAACCTATGCAAGGGTCCTCTTTGTAGACTTTAGTTCAGCATTTAATACCATCATTCCAGACACTCTTCTAACTAAGCTAAACCAGCTACAGGTACCGGAACAGACTTGTAAGTGGATCACAAGCTTCCTAACAAACAGGAAACAGCAGGTGAAGCTAAGCAAGATCACATCAAATACCTGTACAATTAGCACAGGGGCCCCCCAAGGCTGTGTGCTCTCCCCACTTCTCTTCTCTCTGTATACCAATGACTGCATCTCCAATGATCCATCTGTTAAGCTACTGAAGTTCGCAGATGACACAACAGTGATTGGTCTCATTCGAGACAATGACGAATCTGCATATAGACGAGAGATCGAACGACTAGCCTTGTGATGCAACCAAAACAATCTGGAACTGAACACACTCAAAACCGTAGAAATGGTGGTAGACTTTAGGAGAAACCCTTCCATACTTCCATCTCTCACAATACTAGACAACACAGTATCAACAGTAGAAACCTTTAAATTTCTAGGTTCTATCATATCGCAAGATCTAAAATGGACAGCTAACATCAAAAACATCATCAAAAAAGGACCACAAAGAATGTTCCTTCTGCGCCAACTCAGTAAGCTCAAACTGCCCAAGGAGCTGCTAATTCAGATCTACAGAGGAATTATTGAGTCTGTCATTTGCACCTCTATAACTGTCTGGTTCGGTTCTGCAACCCAACAAGAAAGACACAGACTTCAGAGGATAATTAGAACTGCAGAAAAAATAATTGCTACCAACCTGCCTTCCACTGAGGACCTGTATATGCACGAATCAAGAAGAGGGCCATGAAAATTGCACCCCAAGGTTCTGAAGGAACTGGCAGATGTGATCTCAGAACTACTGAACTATGTCTTTCAAAGATCCTGGAGCACAGGGGAGCTGCCAGAGGACTGGAAAAGAGCTGATGTAGTTCCCATCTTCAAAAAAGGAAAAAAAACAGATCCAGGAAACTACAGACCTATCAGCCTGACCTCAATACCGGGGAAGATTCTGGAAAAGATAATCAAGCAATGAATCACTGAACACCTAGAAGCAAACAAAGTAATAACCAAAAGCCAACATGGGTTTGTCAAAAACAGATCATGCCAGACTAATACTATTGCATTCTTTGACAAAATGACAAAATTAGTAGACCAGAGGAATGCTGTTGATATAATTTACTTGGACTTCAGTAAAGCATTTGATAAAGTAGACCATAACCTACTACTAGATAAAGTAGAAAAATGTGGGTTAGACAGCACCACCACCAGATGGATTCGTAACTGGCTGACCAACCGCACTCAACATATAGTCCTCAACGGAACTACATCCACATGGAGGGAAGTATGCAGTGGAGTACCCCAAGGCTCTGTTTTAGGCCCAATACTCTTCAACATCTTCATCAATGACTTGGACGAGGGGATAGATGGGGAACTCATCAAATTTGCAGATGACACCAAGCTGGCAGGAATAGCCAACACTCCAGAAGATAGGCTCAAGTTACAGAAAGATCTTGACAGACTTGAACATTGGGCGCTATCTAACAAAATGAAATTCAACAGTGAAAAAAGTAAGGTTCTACATTTAGGCAAAAAAAAACACAAAATGCACAGGTACCGTATATGTGGTACCTTGCTCAATAGTAGTACCTGTGAGAGGGATCTTGGAGTCCTAGTGGATAACCATTTAGATATGAGCCAGCAGTGTGCAGCAGCTGTTAAAAAAGCCAACACAGTTCTGGGCTGCATAAACAGAGGGATAGAATCAAGATCACGTGAAGTGTTAGTGCCACTTCATAATGCCTTGGTAAGGCCAAACTTGGAATATTGCATCCAGTTTTGGTTGCCACGATGTAAAAAAGATGTTGAGACTCTAGAAAGAGTGCAGAGAAGAGCAACAAAGATGATTAGGGGACTGGAGGCTAAAACATATGAAGAACGGTTGCAGGGTATGTCTAGTTTAATAAAAAGAAGGACTAGGGGAGACATGATAGCAGTGTTCCAATATCTCAGGGGTTGCCACAAAGAAGAGGGAGTCAAACTATTCTCCAAAGCACCTGAGGGTAGAACAAGAAACAATGGGTGGAAACTGATCAAGGAAAGAAGCAACTTAGAACTAAGGAGAATTTCCTGACAGTTAGAACAATTAATAAGTGGAACGACTTGCCTGCAAAAGTTGTGAATGCTCCAACACTGGAAATTTTTAAGAAAATGTTGGATAACCATCTGACTGAGATGGTGTAGGGTTTCCTGCCTGGGCAGGGGGTTGGACTAGAAGGCCTACAAGGTCCCTTCCAACTCTGTTGTTATATTATATTATATTATATTAAAATAGTTACAGATCCCTCACATCCTGGACATAAACTGTTTCAACTCCTACCCTCAAAACGACGCTATAGAGCACTGCACAACAGAACAACTAGACACAAGAACAGTTTTTCCCCGAAGGTCATCACTCTGCTAAACAAATAATTCCCTCAACACTGTCAAACTATTTACTAAATCTGCACTACTATTAATCTTCTCATCGTTCCCATCACCAATCTATTTCCACTTATGACTGTATGACTGTAACTTTGTTGCTGGTAATCCTTATGATTTATATTGATATATTGACCATCATTTGTTTTGTAAATGTTGTACCTTGATGAAGGTATCTTTTCTTTTATGTACACTGAGCATATGCACCAAGACAAATTTCTTGTGTGTCCAATCACACTTGGCCAATAAAAAATTCTATTCTATTCTATTCTATTCTATTCTATTCTATTCTATTCTATTCTATTCTATTCTATTCTATTCTACTTCTGTTTGCAGGTCTTTATATTTTGTGATTTTATCCAGTTCTTTCTCTTCTATTCTGTAATGATGAATAAGCTGAGGCAAAAAATAAGTAAAAATAAGTAAAATGAGGAGATTAATGGACTAAATAATTGTTCCAGTTTTTATTAATTTTTAGTTTTTTTAGTTTTATTAATTTTTCTTTGCTTTAAATACTGGAAAATGTTGCTATGAGGAAATTTAAGGACAATTTGTAATTGGAATATAACAATCACTTATAAATTTGTTACCACCAGACAATACTTCATGTGGTTTCCAATATTATTTACAGTATGTCATTTTAAGAACGATGGAAGAAATTCACTTCAGGTGCTTGCATTTGACTCAGCATGTGATTAATTTACCAAAAACAGTTTCAAAATCTATATTCAGTTCTTTGGAAGTTTAAGATAAAAATAGATGTAACGCTGAATGATGAATGATCAGATTTTTAATGCCTGCTGTAAAGGTTAAAAGGAGGAAGGACAATATTATTACAAGATATCTTTCTAAAAAGACCCCCTTTCTCTCCTAGTATAAATATCCTAATTTAAAATATTGATTCAACTACAGTTTTCCACCTGGGAGTAGGTTACATACAAATATTCTATTCTTATTCTCTTCTTCCTTTCTGCGGTTAACTTTGGTATACGCTCATGAAAGGGGATGCGGTGGCTCAAGGGGCTAAAACTCTGAGCTTGTCAATTGAAAGGTCAGCAGTTCAGCGGTTCGAATCCCTAGTGCTGCCGTGTAATGGGGTGAGGTCCTGTTACTTGTCCCAGCCTCTGCCAACCTAGCAGTTTGAAAGCACGTAAAAAATGCAAGTAGAAAAAATAGGGACCTCCTTTGGTGGGAAGGTAACAGCGTTCCGTGCGCCTTTGGCATTGAGTCATGCCAGCCACATGACCATGGAGACGTCTTCGGACAGCGCTGGCTCTTTGGCTTTGAAATGGACTTTGAAATGGCACTGCCCCCTAGAGTCGGGAACGACTAGCACGTATGTGCGAGGGGAACCTTTACCTTTACCTTTTTATGCGCATGAGAGTTACCCATAGATTACATGAACTGAGATAGATAAACATTCCTCTCATTCTAAAATTGGCACTGGCCCAGTTTATTTTGTAGAATAAACACAAGGGTGGGCTGCTGGGGGTTTGCAGGGGTTTTGGAGAACCTCTAGCTAAGACTCTGTGCAGTTCAGAGAACCCCCAAATCCCACTCCTAGCTAGCCCTGCCCACCCCTCCCCGCCCCTCCCAGGAGTCCCCATGTGTTTTTGATGTAGTTAACTGCAGGACGCTCGGGGAGGGCAAAAACAGGTCTACTGGAAGTTCGGGAAGGCTGCAAACAGATCTGTTTCTGGCCTCCAGAGGGCCGTCAGAGCCTGGGGAGGCCATTTCAGCCCTCCTGGAGGCTTGACGTAAGTCTCTGGAGCACGGGGAGGGCAAAAATACCCCCCTGCCATGATGCAGGAAGCCAACTAAGCTACACTCACCATGGCCATGCCCACCCAGCAACCAGACAGAGAACCCCTTGCTAAAATTTTTGAAACCCATCCCTGAATAAACAGACGTTTATTTTTTGGATTGCATTGCTATTTATCTGCAGCTTTTTTGTTTAATTTTTTTTATTTACAAAGGTGTAAACTAGGAGAAGTGGTATATTAGTTTAAAAAACTTATCTAAATACAAGTTTTCATATAAATTATTGGGGAAAAAACAGCGATCTAGAGAAAATAATAAAACACATTGTGAGTAAATTTTGACAGTTTGAAATGAATTGGTTCCTTCTTCCATATCAGGGCATCAGCCTCCAGTTGAATCTAAATCCTTTTTGATTTGTTTCTTTAGAAACTCCTTGGAAATAACACTTGGTAACCCTCGCTGATTTGCTTGTAATATGAATGTAAGAATTTATCCATTTTAAGTGGATCAGACAACCATATAATATAGTCCACATTTAGAACAAAGTTGAAAACTGCTTCTCCTCTCATATTATTTCTTCTATGACTGAATTGCATTTTCACATCTATGCTAGCATAATTTCATTCCTTCTACAAATGATTAATTGTGTGGCATCTACAACATATGAACTGAGGTCATTATGATGAAGTAATATGGTGACTGGAATTTCTTTCACGTTGTTTATGCCATAAAATTTATCACATACTTGGTTTACCATCTCCAACCTTTCAAAAGGAGGTCAGAGAATATCACCTTAGATGTGAATTGTGTTACATGTGGAATACAATTGAACTTTTAATTCTTTTCTATTTGGGGGAGAATGAATATGACTATTTCAGGTGGGTTTTTTTTGGTAAAGCAATGAATGTTTATGCAATTTTTTTTAAAAAAAATCTCTGATGCAGGAGCCAGGAAACAAAGTGGAACTATGCAACATATTTTCCCCTCTATGGTTATTTTAATAATTCAGTATATCATAGTAAAACTGAGGATATAGGGAATGAACCCTGAAGAAAACACAGAGCAACAGTTTACTTTTTAATTTTCTGAGTGTAATAAGAAATCTCATTTGATATTTTTAATTTCCCAACTCACCATGAACAGTTTCCTTTTGATAAATATTGACATGTTGATGAGATATCCATCCAGAGTATAAGAGAAAGAGGGCCAAAGACTGATACCAATTTCTTCTGCCAAAAGCTGACCCCTTATCAAACAAGTTAGAAAGCAACCACAAATCGATTATTTGCATGGATATGCCCTTAGGAGGGTAGCACTGTGGCTCAGCAGGGAAGAAGCTGAGCTTATTGGCTGGAAAGCCAGTAGCCTAGGTTCGAGACCTGAGTGCCACATGACCTTGCTCCAGTTTGCTCCAGCTTCTGCCAACCTAGCAATATGAAGGCATACAAATCTGAGTAGATAAATACCGTAGGTACCACTTTGATAGGAAGGTAACAGTGCTCCATTATGACATGTTGACCACATGATGGTGGAAATGTCTACAGACAATGCTGGTTCAGTGGGCTTGAAACAGAGCTGAGTATGCTCCCCTAAATTTTGCAATGACTAGAAGACTAAAATCTCCTATTCCTCCTATGCTCTTAAAGTGCCATCCTCAAAGTTTATGCAAATTCTTGGAGCCAGGGTTTCTCCACTCTCCTAGTCATCTTTATCAACAATGTTAATGGGGAAGTACTTTGATTAAATTCTCAGAAAAACAGGGGAAATTCAAAAATGTTAATCAAGGAGCAGTTTATCATGAGATGCATTAGTAAATGGTGGAAGCACTGATTCTGCATGTCATTGAGTTTGGTGCGGTTCTAGCAAAGCTGCAGTGAAGGAGAACCATTAGAAAGTTTATCCATAACTGGTCTGTTAGCAATCTCTCTGAACATGTTAGTCTTTATTTTATCTGTCAAGCATCCATCCCCCATCCCATCTCCTTCTCCTTTTTAAGATGGACAACATTTAGGAAAATCCTTTGTTCAGCTCTCCAGTCTCTTACCCAGGGAAACTTATGGGGGTGAGAGGAGTTGATCTACACATTCCATGCACTGTGCATGGAATGTGTAACCTCCCACTCACAATTGTAATTATAAAGATCTGCCTCTCAAATCTGTGAACTGTAGAATTACCACCATCATTTCCCCTATACAAATTAAAATATAAAAATTGCAATTCTTAGTAAAGCTGAGAACTCCCTAAATATTAAAAATGGGATTACATTCTGTTGAAATTACATTATTCATATTCAGTAACATGGATTATCATATGGCTACATGGCTACATGGCCATCATGCTATTCCTTGTGGTGAGCAATGTTATACAATTGCAAAGAAGAAATGAAAACAGTAAGTCAAAGTAATTGAAACCTGAGAAAAAAGAAACATAACTAATTTTAGTTTACATCACTACCATTCAAAAGTTGTTTACCCAACTTCTATTTTGCAAACTGTCCTTGCTTCTAACATGCTCATGCCCTGCTTCATACATTATCATTTGATCTTTGCTATTAATTTATAGGTCCATTAAGATATTGACTGGAATCTCAAATTCATAAAAATGGTGTGTCAGTTCAGTGATAATATTACAAGAAGCAAATCAGCCAAATGCGGTCTGTTCACATCTTGAACGGTTTGTGGAAGTAAACTTCAGCTCTGTAAATTAAAGAGTGCCACCATATTCTTGCGAATGAAATCATTTTTGTACTCAGGTAGAAAACACCAGGGGCAGAACCAAAATGACTAGGTGGGCCTATGTTTTTAAATACATTACTAAAATAAGCATCCTTAGAGAGCATTTTAAATACCACAGCAGACTACCCTGATGACTACTACTGGCCCTGATAATGTCAGCGTTTGCAAAAATCCCCTGCCTTCCTTACAAATAATTTGGCAGGTTGTCGTTGTTGGCTTTTGAAAAGGTACCTCAGATGGGAGCCAGTTTTCTTTGACCCTGAGTATTCATTGCAAAGTATTTGGTATCGAATGTTTCTTTTTTAGCCAGATCCATCCGGCTCCTCTAACCTCAACCTTGGTTGAGGATGTTGTATGTATAGCAATCATATTGCAGATTGGTGAGGTGGAAGTCTCCTGCCTTTTAGCTGTTCTTTTTCAAATTTTATGGAAGAGTTGTTTTTTACACATTTTTGCTGAGGGAACAGGACAACAAGGAAGACAGGGTAGTGGATTTGAATAATGTTATTATTCAATAACAATTCAATAACAATTCAATATCTGTTATTGTAAACAGCCCAATCATTTAAAAAATGGTTTCTTGGATCCATCAGTTCTAAAAAAGATTCTCGGTTTTTGGGCAATGCCTTTTGCACATGTCATATATGACATTCCAAAAACATGTTTTGGTGCTTTTACATGAACTTCATTCCAAGAACTGTTGGAAATATGAGAAAAGGGAATTCCAAACTTGGAGATATTTTTGTGTTGGGCCTTATATATCAGAAAGTGTGATCAGAGTAGTCAACTAAATATAGACAAAATTAGATCCATCCCTATTTGCTGGCAGTATCTTATCTAATACTGCCCACATGCGAACAAAGTGATGCTATAGGAAAGCAGAATTCAAATATGCATCACCATTATCTTCCACAGACCTTATTAACAACTCCATGAGATATGAAAACTTCTTCAATCTCTTCTCTCTGGTTTCTGATTCTAGTAGTGTAAACCTATCAATACAATGCATCTCTCCTAACTTCTGTGTTACTCAGAGTTTGAAGTTTCTGTTCAATATTTCACATCAGTTGAGTGCAAACACTAGGAACTTTGGAGGAAGGAGTGGCAGAAGCAATAACAATGAATCAAGCTGAATTTTCAAGTGCAGTATTAAAGAAAGCCCTTTAGCTCAGGAAACATTTAACCCAGATGTTAGCTCAGGATACAGAAAAACGAAAAAGATAGTACTGATAAGTGGATAACAAAATAATATAACCAATTCCTGTGTCAGAGATTCCATTTTTAAAGAAACTTTGTCGTTACATATTGATATATTTACTAAAGAATATATCTTCAGTTTTGCAATTTTATTCCATACCGTTGGGACTGACAATTCAGTTTGGTATTTTTATTTTATCCTTTTTCTTTGTTTCCTCATTTAATACTATTATAAGTGAGACATAAAGAAGGGAAAAGTGGAAAAAACCTTTTGCAAATGGCCCACAAAGTAAACAATTTAAGTGATTGATTGATTAAGCTTTTATACCTATGTAGTCAAAGAAGATTCAGCAGAATTTGGTGGAGGATGCAAACTCACAGATGTGCAATATAATTCTTTTTTCATGGTTTTTGCTTGGCTCCCACCTGTCACTGTCCAGAGAAAAATATTTTTTTATGACAAAGGTATATTATATAGTAACTGAACAGTATTCAAAGGACTGCAATATTTTACAGATGTCCCTTTCTAAGATGGAACTCTTTAATCTCAGAGAAGGCATGTCAATGTTGGAAAAGACATCTTCCAAATGTCTATCATTCCCCACAGTTAAACTTTTCCTGAGGATAGCAACTCCTCAACTAAGAATAAAGAAAAAAAAATGGCATAGTAAAGATTGGATAGAGTATTGTGAGGTTCCTAGAACTTGACCTGAAAGAGCAATTGGTTCTCTGATCATACTCTCTTGGAGAACACCAGCCTCTTCTTTCTATACAAGTGCCAGTCTCAGAATCCTCCTTGCCACAAGCAAAAATAATTTGATTAAACCCTTAAAATGTCTGGAACTAATATATCCCTACTTCACTTTAGCTGATTGATAGGACCAAATCTGCTCCATCCTCAGCTGCTTAAGATGCCGTTCTACAAGCTCTTTTAGACTAATTGGATAATCATAGAAAAATTGGATAATCTATGCCTCTGTTTTCTACCTTTGACATACTCATTCAGGCACTACCACTTAGTTAACCTGCTTTCACATTACCCTTTTTCTTAAGTAGAATGCACTTCCAAAGTATATTTAGGGGGAAAAAAGTGCTAAAACTACCACATATTCTAACTGGCACAGCACTTTATCTTCAGAATGATGATGCTTTGATGATGCATTTAATGTAGGGTGTTATCAAAGTGCTGGTGACATACTGCCATAATGCATCATCAGGGCACTATCATTTTGATGATATACTATGCTATTGATTTTTTGATTATTATTATTTTTATCCAAAGAACTACAAATATCTCAAAAGACAGAACAGATCTTGCAATTTATGAACTGCTGTTCAATGCAGATGGCGCCTATTGAGTTTTTTGTTTAAATGGCCTGCACCTTCTTTGGCATTTAAATTGACTTAAGAAAAGAGAGAATATATCTTGCTGGCACTTTTTATCTCTGTCTAAAGATGCAGTTAACATTTTCCTGTCTTGGAGTCAATGCTGATGAAATTTTTACGCTGTCGGACAATTTCTTCAAGCACTTTTATCAGTGTTTTCCACACTAATGGAAACTTTCATATGTGTGTATATATATATATATATACACTTCAAGAATTTGTATATTTTGTCCTTTGTTCAATCTCTTTCTCTGCATGCATTGTGTTGTGCCTCTAGGAGTTGCGGATGGATTATGACTTCACTTTAGGCACATTGTAGTTGGAAATGCGATCAAAACTGATGAGCAGTTCTGTGCTTATGTTTCATTTATTGCCTCTGTTGAGGCATAACTTGAAAATTTCCCTGGCTGGCTGGCCAATATTGCTTTGTAGTGAAGAACTATGCAGAGCCGGTAAAGGACAATGCTCCATGAGATCCCTAGAGAACCAATAGCCTTAAATTGTTGAACATAAAGACAGAACAAAGCAAATAGTTTCTTTGTGAAACAGTATTGATTGTTATATTGGGCCAACATTTTCTTTTGCACTTATCTAATGTTATCCTTCAATTCAACAGAAAAGTAGGAAGAAAATATTGATGACTTTTTAACGGCTGGAGCTTGGTATTAAGACACTTAGTTTAGATATTATAATGCCTATATAATACATATTTTGTTATACAATAATTTTTAGAGTGGTCTCCAATTTTTTTCAAGAACAATTATTTATAGGAAAAACCTGGGTGGGAACTCCTGCTCTGAAAACCTGAATAACCAGGCACTGGGCATTAACTCCAGCAAGTGGGGGTTCAAATGATTGTCACCTTGCAGTACAGACTTCACTTATTTGGAACGTGTTGCAAATCTATACAACAGTATGGAAAGGGAACAGCTTACATTGTATCATCATACATTTTATAATTTTGAAGTAATCTTGGCTTGTTGTGAACGATCACAGCCAGGCAAGTTGCACAGTTTCCCACTTTATAACCCCTCCCCCAGCAAAATCAACCAATCAATCAAACAGTCTAAAACAGGGGTCTTCAATCTTGTCAACTTTAAGACTTGTGGACTTCAACTCCCAGAATTCCTCAGCCACCCCAAGTCTTAAAGTTGACAAGGTTGGAGACCCCTGGTCTAAAAAACTGTCCAAATCTCTGTATGGTTGTTACAGAAAATAAATGCCTTATTTTTTGTAAGGGAACAAAAGCGGAGGATAGATTTTGACCTATTTGAATATGTTTTTATTATTAATAGCAAAATAATCTGATTGCTACAAGTTTGAAAACATTTGGAATGTTTGCACAGTTGATTTTCCTGAAAAGCAATTAAAATGTTAGCTTGGATCTCAGCAGTAGCAGACAAAGTTTCTCAGAAGACTTTCCATCTCCTCTTTTCTTCATTCTCCTCAGAATGCACTCTATACCTATACTTTTATAATAAGAAACAAATCAAGAACCATTCCTGATCCATAAATCCATATGATTTCAGAGGATAACAGTGTTAGAAAATAAATTTACTGAAATTATTAAATCTATTTATTTGTATGTTTTCAGTCATTTATGAAAAGTTGTTGTGGTTGAATTTACAACAGTGATGAAGCAAAGTTCCTTTCTATTTCTATTTAAATAGAAATGGTAAATTAATTAACAAAAATTAATTTATGTTAACATGGTAGCTGATCAATCTTAATTTGGAATAATTCAAAATTATCCCCTGGAATCTGACCAATTTAACTAACTTCCAAAGTGGAGATAAATCTGGAAGGTTGAGATTATAACAAATGTGTCAGAATCTGTTTGATGATCATTCAATCCATATTTCTCAGAGTTCAATAGCATGGTAAAATTTGCAGCTTTTCATTGATCATGGTAATGATGGTGGTGTTATGCTTCCTACATAGACCAGATCCCTGTGGACAATACGTGTCATGGAAGCATGTTACATTTTGTTCTAAAGTAAAGAACAATGAAACAAATTCTAATTGTATGTCAGGAAAATTTTCAGAAGAAAAAAAGAAAAAAAAATGAGGGTAAAACCAGTTGACCAGGAAGATGGTGGACTCTTTTATCTATATACTATTGAGGCCCTCATTTCTGTAACATTTAACTGTGCATCACAGGGCAACAATTTTTGAACTAAGGTTACCTCAAATGGGCTAATTTAGAGCATGCTTCCAAAATCTGGGATTGAAATTTGGCAAAGTTGGAGTTGCTTCACTGCTATTATGCTGCCGTGTGACTTCCAAAGATTCAGTAGACCAGTCCCAATCTGGATGCTATATAATCAACCCCTACTTTGGCCCATGGAGAGCATGTGGAATGGATGGTTTCTACCCTAGTCCTCCAGAGGCTAGGTAGATTGGTCTCACTATTGGCTGCCAGAGGACCATCAGCTGGCAGGAAATTGAAAATTGCCCCCACAACTGTTGCTTTTTTGTACTTGGTCATTCTGTTTCTTAGAAATGGAAATATCTCTGAAACACTGGCTCAAGAGATCATGGGTGGTCTAGTAATAAATGTAACCAAACAAATGTTTGATAGATTTGAGAAGATGCTTAGACTTTAGTTTCCTGTACTGACCAGGGACTTGGATTCTGCCAAATGGCTTTTTCTGCCTTTGTGTCTAAAAACGTCATGATGGGTCATCTCAGAGATCTTCCTTCATTAAACCCACTCCCTGCCAGCATCCTTGGCGCCAGTTTATTTCCAGAAGCTTGTTATTATGGACAGTGGCTTTCTAATTCCTATTCTCTCTCAGGGAGTATTTGCTGGATTCTTATTATTGGAGGCATTATCTTTGTTGATAGGAGAACAATTTAGGGTACAGCTCCTTTTCTCTTGAGAGCTATCTGCAGAGAGGCTGTGGTTTTACTGCTTTGAAATTAACTTCCTTCCTTCCTTCCTTCCTTCCCTTTCTGAAAAATGATGTTCCATTTCTTGTATTTCAAATTCATTTTTCCTTGTTTACTATAGCACACAAGAATTAATTTGATCTTAATCCTAAATCTTGTTCCTGAGTTTTAGTTCCATCGTACCTCTTCATGTTCCATTTCCATCATTCATTGATCTCTGCCATTTGTGTATTTATATAATCTTTTATTGCTTCAGTTTAGTTCCAGAACAATGATCTATTCCTTGTCAGTTTAACTTCCCTAATGAGATTTTAGGCCATTTCTGCTTGGCTTAATTCTGTTTGTTTTTCTGATATTTTTCTGTTCTTTTCTGTCATATGTTCCAGAATGAATAGTGTGGGATTTCTTGCTCTCTTATGGATCGTGAAGAATGCAATTTAACTAGTTTACTCTTAAAGCCTAGTGATTTTAGGAGTATTTATGCAGTTTCTCTCACAAAAGCTGAAATTGTTTAACAACATCCTGTTTATATATTTAGCACTTCTTTTAAATAGTACTTATTTGTTTTAAAAAGTGGATATGCCACATTATAATTTAACAAAAATTTCTACTGCAACTCAGTTACGAAGGAATATAAAATAACTTTAGTATATGAAAAAGGAAATACAGCATTAATTAAAAGATGAGAAACTATATTTAATTACAATTCTTCATCAATTCTCATCAATAAAAATGTTGCAGTTAAAGGAAAGATTAATTAGTGAAATAAAGGGCCTCATTTAGAGTTAGATATATTTTGCAGTTTTTTCCTCACCCAATGTATCAAGAAATTTATTGTTGTTATTTATTTATTTATTTATTTATTTATTTATTTATTTATTTATTTATATTGGCTGGCTACCCATCTTACCACAGAATAACTCTGCGCACTTACAATAATAGTTAACATCTCCACAAATGGAATAATAAAAACAGGAATAACATTGCTAATTAGAGTGACCTAGAGTTAAATTCCATGTTTAAAGCATTACTGAATATCATTAAGATTCTGAATATGCAGTTATAGGTCTGTGGTATTTATTTATTTAAATAACAAAGAGATTTTTTTTCTATGTTGTATTGACATTGTTATTGATTTTTATGATTTTTTCCCTTTACTTGGCTTTTAAATGATATAATGCTATCTAAAAGGGATGTCTCAGTACTAGACAGGACAGGGGACATTTTAATATAATTCTTATTTCCTTGTTAAAGAAAGATGCTGTTGCAAGAAAACCGATCAATGCCAAGTCATATGGTCAATCAACTTTATTTCCTTAGTAACAACTCAAGTATACTTTTTTTAAAAAAAATGTTTCTTTAAAAATTAAGGGTTGTTTATCATAATAGCATTTTCAATGATTACACACAAATTTTATAATCAATTTATGTAAGGCCACTAATCAAAGGAAGTAGCCATAATTATACAAATAATTATTCATAATTTTATAAATATATATTAAATCTACCCTAGGGAATAGGAGTTAGAAGATAGAGATTGATTACCTATACCCAAATGTACAAAGTCCTGATTTGATTTATATGGAATTCTAGGCTGTTCTTAACTATTTATTATTCCATCTAATGAAAAATTTCCATGAAGTTCAGCTTGATTTTTGGAAAATTAATGGAAGTATTCATAGGGAGCAGTGATGGGATTAAATTTTTTTTACTACCGGTTCTGTGGGCATGGCTTGGTGGGTGTGGCAGGGGAAGGTTACTGCAAAATCTCCATTCCCTCCCCATTCCTGGGGGAAAGATACTGCAAAATCTCCATTTCCTCCCAATCAACTGGGACTCGGGAGGGAGAAAATAGATGTGGCCGGGGCCAGTCAGAGGTGGTATTTACCGATTTTCCGAACTACTCAAAATTTCCGCTACTGGTTCTCCAGAACTGGTCAGAACCTTCTGAATATCACCTCTGATATGGAGTTTTGGAGGAGGGTTTGGGTGGGACCACATGAATGTGATTTGCCATTGCTTTTTTGATGTTTTTATTTAAAACATCCTAGCATTTTGTAATGGTTTCCCATATTGGTACTAACCTGAACTTAACTTTTTAATGCTAAAGTTAGCTAAGTGCTGTCATCTACCTGGGAAATATGTTGACAGAAGAAAGCCATGATGGAATTTTGAAACATCTTTTTAAAACAGTTGATTTTCATATGCTTTCATTTTTAATAAGATGGGTGCACATTTAAACAGATGTTTAGAGTGAGAGTGTTAAAATATTTGGAGGTATCTACAAGGTGTCATGAAAATAGTAAAGAAGACAGCTGGAATCGGCACCAATCAGGCCAAACTTTGATTGCCCTTTTTCATGGCCACCATCTTTTTTTTTTTTTTTACCACAGAGTGAGGATACATTTTCAAATATCCCTCATTTGCAATTCATAATGAAATTTGTTGTATTTTTATTATTAGAGGCATTATCTGGGACCTTTAAGATTTCTGATTAAACTTAGTGATATTTTTAATTTCATTTCCTGTTGAAGGTGGTAGAAGATACTTATGTTGTTCTATATTCCACATATATTCCATCGTTGTGAACATGTGTGGACACACAAGAAAAAAATTCCTCTGGGAAAGTCCATCATGATGTCTTTCTTTATTAGACTGAAATATGGGAAGCCAGGAACATTATATACTGCTAGAATAATGGTATAACCCTAAAACCAAGACATTTATGAGTGCCTTGTGGGCAGAAATGCATGACAAAACTCTATAGGCCAAGAGGCAGCTAAAAACTGCCATTGGACATCTTCTGAAATTCTCTTCACTTCTGAAATAATCTGTAATGCATTTTTATTTATTAGATGAGTGATGACCCATTGGATCATCATTTCGGAAATATTTCCTTACTTAAATAGAGAATCAAAATGACCTCGGGTAAGCAAAATGTCAGTGGGATCAAGAATGATTTCTGACTGCCTGTCAGTTTCCCCATTGACTTTGCTTCTGAGAAGCTAGCAGTGAGCATTAGGAATCTTTCTCCCTCCCTCTCCTCCCTCCCTCCCTTCTCCCCTCCCTCCCTCCCTTCTCCCCCCCTCCTCTGCTTGTTTCTTCCTTCCTTGGCTTCCTCTTTCTCTCTTCCCTAATAGGCTCTGGCATTCTGTTAGCCCATTTCTGGTACCTTTGTTGACAATGTTTTGCCCTGTGATGCAGCATTTCAGTTAATTGAAGGTTGCAAAATATCGAACAGACATGAGTTTTTAGTAGTAAATAGATTAGTTTGACTCCATGCCAGTCTTACAAAATGGCTCAGAACAATGTACAATGTTTCCTTGAAAATAAGACATATTTTTTTGAACCCTGCAATAAGCACTTGGCCTTATTGCCATGTGCTCAAAAGCCCAATTGGGCTTATTATCAGGGGATGTCTTATTTTGGGGGAAAACAGGATATATAAAATTGTAAACCATTTAAACTGCATACAATTCACTTGCAAACCATTTGAAACTACTCAATATCATTAAGTTGGCTCTCAATGGACATTTGAAGGTTTCTAAAGAATAGAGAGCCATAGAATCTATACAAAGCAGGTTTCCAGGGGCAAGGATTGAGATGATTAGGTGAAACTATGAAACCTGAATATCGATACTCTTGATGATCTTAATAAGTAATGAGGACCATGCAGAGAAATATATTAGATAATCTGAACCTAAGCTATTCATCTTTCACCAAAGTCTTCAATTTTATGATAGGTAAACATTTGAACAGAATTATTCACACATAGCTGTAGCAACTAGTCATCTATAGCAGATTTCTGAATAGGTGCTGGATGAGGAAGAAAGAGAATGAGATATAGATGTATATAAGTATAGCAGAAAGAGAGTTCTTTCTGGTAGGGACATACTGTACTATGTCAGATGCAAATAACATTCAGTGAAGTACTGAAGAGTTTGTTATTTCTACCTATACATAAGAATCTAGTCAATTAATGGTCAAAACTAATTTGGCGCTAATAAGGGTAAGTAGAGTTCATAGAGGGTTGGACTTGGGTCTCTTGTGGCAATGCAATGATTCTAAACTGATGAAACACTTAACTGCATCTTCCAGCTCAGCCTGCTCATGTCCTACATACTACATTTTAGATCAGGGATGTCAAACTTGTGGTCACGGGCCTGATGAGTCATGCACTGGCCACATCCACCCCTGATTTTGCAAAGGGGAAAAAGTTATGATACATCATGTGATGACAACGTGTCATTGTGAGTTTGACAACCCTGTTCTACATTAATAGGTGTGACTAAGCATGCATTCTTACCTCAACATTGTCTATTAAATACAGTGAGAATAATATTAAATAAAATGCACATACAATCATTATGAATTATATATATATTTTTAAAAAATTGCTTCAGTTTAAAAAAGAAGCAAAAAACATAACATCATTTTTTTTTAAAAAAATCTAAGGATAAATTCTGGCCAAGATTAGTATACATGCACATATTTTTATTACATCATTATAAAAATTTTAGGAACAGAAAAACCTGCATAGTTTGACTTGAACTTTTTTCTAATGAGGTACTAGAAATAAATATTGCACAATGGCTGACAGAGAGCAGAACAAAATAACAGCTTAGAATAATGGCTGAGGGCAAAGAAACAAAATGTTTAAGTAAGGACAATACAGTGGAGATGAGCTACAGATTAAGAATCTCTCTCATGATAAATTTGCACCATAATAAAGTGTAATTATTCAGTATAATGCACCATGATAATAGCTACATGTCTTAGCTAAATATTAAAATTCAAAAAGCTCAGTTATCTAAAGGGATTCTATCTACTATAGAGAAAATATCAAAATGCATTAAGTATACGAACAATGAAATTGAGAAAAATAAACTATGATGGATAGATATATTAACAAATGGAACAAAGAAACTGAATTTTTGATAATATGAATAGAATGGTTCTTTATAAAATAATGATATCAGATTTTTATACGGTAAGTAGTATTGTAGTGAGTACAATATAACTATATTAAATAGACAATAAATATTTTCTAATAAGATGTTTTGGATTCAGCAAAGTTATGAACCAAATCAAGCTGATTCAAACAGATTAGTCGTAGTCTATAACAGTTAGATGCCTATTTAGTCCTTTCCATTTTATTATTTTAGAATTTTATAAGAGAATAAACATTATTTTTCATTTTCTACATTAGAAAATAGTAGAGGTAAGCTAAATAAAAAGAGATATTCATAAATACACATGCACACCGAAGTCTTGATCAGCTATAGCCTATCTATCTTCAACAATACTTGATTTATAACATATTTTTATTACATCATTATAAAAATTTTAGGAACAGAAAAACCTGCATAGTTTGACTTGAACTTTTTTCTAATGAGGTACTAGAAATAAATATTGCACAATGGCTGACAGAGAGCAGAACAAAATAACAGCTTAGAATAATGGCTGAGGGCAAAGAAACAAAATGTTTAAGTAAGGACAATACAGTGGAGATGAGCTACAGATTAAGAATCTCTCTCATGATAAATTTGCACCATAATAAAGTGTAATTATTCAGTATAATGCACCATGATAATAGCTACATGTCTTAGCTAAATATTAAAATTCAAAAAGCTCAGTTATCTAAAGGGATTCTATCTACTATAGAGAAAATATCAAAATGCATTAAGTATACGAACAATGAAATTGAGAAAAATAAACTATGATGGATAGATATATTAACAAATGGAACAAAGAAACTGAATTTTTGATAATATGAATAGAATGGTTCTTTATAAAATAATGATATCAGATTTTTATACGGTAAGTAGTATTGTAGTGAGTACAATATAACTATATTAAATAGACAATAAATATTTTCTAATAAGATGTTTTGGATTCAGCAAAGTTATGAACCAAATCAAGCTGATTCAAACAGATTAGTCCTAGTCTATAACAGTTAGATGCCTATTTAGTCCTTTCCATTTTATTATTTTAGAATTTTATAAGAGAATAAACATTATTTTTCATTTTCTACATTAGAAAATAGTAGAGGTAAGCTAAATAAAAAGAGATATTCATAAATACACATGCACACCGAAGTCTTGATCAGCTATAGCCTATCTATCTTCAACAATACTTGATTTATAACATATTTTATTATTTGAATATATAAGCAGTAGAAAAATATAGAAGACAATCATAGAGCACATGGTACTACAGTTTTAATCATAGAAGAGAACATATGCAGCTCAGGGCTAAACTGACAAATTCTTGGTGACCCCTGAGCTTGGTTGTTTGCTTACAATTGTTTCATTACCCAAGCACTTTAGGTAATACCTTCAATGCAAGTAGTAGTACAGTATTGATAAATGAATATGAAGTTTTTGTGAGCAATGTTCCAGATAAAACAAAACACCAGAACAGGGATGTCCAGCCTTCACAACTTTAAGACCTGTGGACTTCAACTTCCAGAATTCCACAGCCAGCATGATAATTAATCACCAATTACTCTGGGAATAAGGTAGAAAAGGAATATAGGTCTACTTGGTATGGCATGATACATTTCAAGGCAATTTTCAGTACAGGATTGCTTTACCAGAAAAAAAAAAGATTGACTGAAGTGGACTTATAGGCTTGATTAACCTATGCAAGAAACCAATAGTCCAGTTCTTCCCAACAATCCATCCATTCCAACTATCTGGCCACTGAGAAAATGGAGTGGAGGTCCAGTGAAGACAGGGCTAATCATGGCTGGTTATACCTCTGGACTTGACATATTTATTCCATACATGCCTTGAGAGAATAAATAAATTATAACCAATTTATATTGAGATATACAATTTATATTAAGATTACTGCCATTGTTCCCTGTTTTTGCCATATTTACTCCCTGACTTAGTAGCTGTTTGCATGTAATGATTTTGTATTTGTATTAGCCTTTTGTAGTAATGGAATCAGTTAATACCAGCTCCTTAATACTACTGCAGCTTGCTTCTCATATAGTATTATAAATACTATAATAATAAATACACCCCATAGTATTTGCAGTTATTAACCAGCCATTCCTTTTTTGATTGTGGCTCAGACCTAGTCTAGCAGTGAGAGCAATACCCTCATGTCATCTCAAAAAAACTTCAGATTACACTGTAGTTATGTCAGGGTTCTGGCAGCCCACTGGCAAATTGGTAGTTCAAAATGTGAGAATGTATTCCTTTGCAACAGCTTGCCATGTGCTTGCCCTTGCTTCTGCAACATGGAGGGAAAAAAAACAGGAAGAAGGTCTGGTTACTAAAATTCCCAGCCTCCCTTATTATTGGCCATGGAGTAAATAGAATTTCCAAACGGTAGAATTTCTGCTTTGGTAATAGCTGGAGAGGCACACTTTGCCATCTTGGAAGAAACATTCAGTTTTCTGTACACAAACAAATAACAATCAGAAAATGAATTATTGCTAATACTGAGCTTCAGATATATTTTTACACCCCTACCCACCCACCCACCCCACTCATTCACCCACAGTAATATAGTATAAAATAGTGGTCTTACTGTTTGTATGTAGTTCTTCTATTGACCCAGGCATTGGAGTAGACTGGATATAATCCCTCTTGTTAGAGATATTTAAGATATGTTGTATATATATTGAAGTTAGTTAGTTACCATGTTGTTATTTCCTTACTGGTTTTTAAAATTATTTGATTGTATTTGTAATTTGTTTTTTAGATTGTGAGTCTTACAGAGTCTCTCTGGAGTTGGGGTTGCTAAAGTCAAGTCAAATCAATCAATAATCTGGACTCGGACACTACAGCCTCTGCACCTCGTGCTTGCATATGTTATACAATGAGTCAAGGAGAAGAATTCAAGCATTTTAAAACTGAATAGCCTGCTACTTTTAACATAAAATGAAAATCTGGAATATCTACTAGTTATCCGTCCCCTGCAATGGTGGCCTCAATACTGACATCAAGGAAACTTTAGTGTGCAGACTATATACAGTTACTGACAGGGACTGATTTTTTTGGATAGACATATATACAATAGATTTTCATCTATGCAATTTAGAGCAATATCTAGAATTAGAGCAATAACAATAGCACTTAGACATATATACCGTCCCAATAGTGCTTTACAGCACTCTCTGTAAAGCACTATGCATCAGCATTTTAAGTGTTCTTAAAACAGTGAAAACAAAGATTACTGTTTGTAAATTCATGTGCTTGTTCAGAATAAAGGCAAAGATATTAGAAGCAAGAGAGAGTGTTCAACTGGAAAGAGACAAGAGAAGGTAATATGTGACGTTCTGCTAAATCAAGGCTTTTTATCTGGGTTAATCTCTCATAGCAACCATTTTGTGATAGGGCAAAAATCTTTCCTGAAGCCAGCCATTTTCCCAAAAGCATTCATGGCATCTTTTCCAAATTTTAGATATGATGAAATCCCGTGGGATATTTCATTTTCTATTTCTTTTTTATTTCATTTCAAAGAAAATTCTGCCGTTATCTTGTTTAACTGTAGAAAGATAATAAATTAAGAAGCAGTATATTCAGTTGATCACTAAAAATGTCACATTTATTCCAATCTTCTAGTATTCTGCCAATAAGTATAAAAATACTGGAGTGTAATTGGAGAACAAGTGGTATTAATATTCAGTATAGTTAAATAAGTTATCAGTATCTTTGCATTTGCAGTTTGAATGATTCACGTGAATGCTAATATTTTTGAGTACTTCTAATACAATGTTCTGTCTTCTGCTGCTTTCCAAATACTTCCAGCATTCCCAGCTAGCAAAACCAGTGGACTATAATTCCAGCCCATCAGTGGTAGTAAGGAGTGCTGTTTGCTGTCAGTTTATATTCTAGTGGCTTGCCTGTCCATGCTGGTTAGAGTGGTCATGGAGGTTCTTTGACCGCGCTGTTTGCTGTTGGCTTCTTTGGCAGTTTCTTGATTAGGGTATTGTTTTCTTGGTTGTTGGTCTGATGTTAACCTAGGAGTTAATCTATACTGATTTGGGTGGTAATTGCTGGTGGAGAAGAGCTTGGGTCTTTTTGTTCCTTTTTCCCTTTTTGTTGTTAATGTCTATGTGTCTATTAATGGCTGATTTGTCAGAGTGCCAGGCTTCTAGAAATTCCCTGTAATTTTTGAACTTGACTTGGTCTAGGATGGTCACATTTTTCAAATTAAAACTATGGTTAAATCTGTTTATATGTTGTGAAATTAAAGAATTTTCATCACATCTTCTGACTACTAGTTGGTGTTTGTGGATGTGTTTTGCCATCTTCTGACTGTTTGTTTTACATATTGGTTGTGCATGTTCTAGATGACTCTTGTTTTTGTTCTGGGGTTGTTGGCTCTTTTGATCTGCTTAGAATGTTTTGAAATTTGAAGGACTTTAATTGGTTGTGTGCTATGCTGATTCCATGTGGATGTAGTGATCTGTTGGTAGTTTTGGGGTATTCTTGATGTATGGCAGTAATTCTTTTTAGGGTTTGTGTTGGTTGTGCTGTATTGGGTTCAGTGGTCAGGGACTTTTTATTAAAGTTGAGTAGATATCCATTCTGTTGGAGAATTGTTTTTTCTTCAGTATCTATTTGAATGCAATATGTATTACAAGATACTAATAGTTATCTTCATTTAGCTAATGTTACAATATGCTGGACTATGGGCATTGCATGGGAATTAATCTGATATGAAATGTAGGCATGGGACTACAGACACATTGAAAATGAAAGACTAGTTGGCTGAAACTGTATTTTTAACCATATAATGCCTTGCCAACAGAGAAAGATTTGGAATGATGAAGACTTAAGCAAGAATACCAAACATACGAATGACTCAGAAAGTAAGTCCTAACTTGATTTTTACATGTGTGCCCAATATAAGTCCTACCCCCCAAAATAAGCCTTAATTAAGACCCCACCCATTCCAGGTTGTACAGGTAAAAATTAAGCGAGGGTGGGGATGGGGGGGAACCTACTACTTACTTTCGGATAGTTGCAGCCACCTCACACACCTTGGCCCATTTCTTTTGCTGCAGCAGGCAAGGCTTTTGTATGGATTGGAGGGGTTTGAAATGGCTAATGATGCAGCTGCGGTCTGGCTTCTGGTCTGTGGTCGTGCTTCATTATCGGTGTGGGTTTGAGTCTGCTTTCCGCGTGGATGTGTGGTGATGACATGCTGTGTGGCACTTGTGAGTGTGGGTCTTGCATCATTCTTCATGTTAGAGACTCGTTTGTCGATAAGGCGGGTTTCCAAATGGCTGGTAGGCAGGAGGTATCAACTCGTTTATTCATACCGTGTGGGCGTTTTTCTATCTCGATGGCATTTTTCTATCTCAATGAAAACCTCAGAAATATATATATATATATATATATATATATATAAAGACATGGTCTTATTTTCAGGGAAACACAGGTAACAGATTTAGACAGTGAAGGCAAATAAATTACAGACTGAAAGATCAATGACAGAATGCTAACTAGTGGCCCTTGAAGACATGAGCAACACATGAATATTCAATGTCCAAAAGTATGAGTTACAAAGTAAAAGCAGAAATTATTAAATTCATTTCAAAAACTGAGTGCTGAATTGTTTTTATGTTTTGTTTGTTTTAAAGGAGCAATTAACTTTAATACATTTGGCATGGAAAATGTGAACTGGGTTTTGCAACTTTTTTATCGTGACAAATACCAAATAATCTGAAACTGAGGTTGTTCCAGTTTTGATAAGGCTTGATTATGTCCCATCAAGTTATCAGCCATTAGTGACCACAGAGATACAGTAGATCTTCTCAATGGTTGGTCTTTCAGGTCTTCTAATGGTGCACTCATTGCCCATGTAAATGAGTCTACCCTCCTTTTTGCTTGTTATCTTCTCTTTTCTTCTAGTTTTCCAGCATTAGAACCTTCTTTAGGCAATTGGTTATTGCATAATAATTAAATTAGTAGTCTAATTTGAGCTTGATCATTTGTGCATCCAATGAGGACTCTGGATTGATTGATTTGAGGATTCATTGGTTTGATTCTTGGCTATCCATGATATTCTCAGGAGGTTTTTTCAACATCAAAATTCAAAAACATCAATACTCCCCCTATTCTGCTTTCTTAAAGTCCAACTTTAACACCATAGATTATCACTGGAAATTCCATTGGTTACATAATTCTGAGCATTATAGGTATGATACTTCTTGGCATTTGAATTTCTTTTGCAAGGCCTGAAGCACTAATACTATCAAGTGTGAGCCCATGGCATATATCTTGATGGCTCATTCCTTTACAGTTGATGGTTGATTATAAAAGGCAAACGTTATCCATCACTTTGATATCTTCATTGTCAATTCTAAACTTAGTTGTTCTACCTATTGTTATTGCTGTAGTTTGATCTTCTTTATATTTAATTTTAAACCCAATTTTTTCCACTGTGTTCTTTGACTTTTATTAACTTGAGCTTGTCAGTCCTTTGCATTTTCAGTTATCAGGGTAATGCCATCAGCATAGCATAGGTTATTGATGTTTTTTCCTCAGTTTTAAAACCATATTCTGATCAGATTACCTTACTATACATTCAGAATATAGGTGCGATTAAATCAAACCTGTAAAATCACATTCATTTTTATTATTTATTTTTACTATTTAAATATGAAAAGTGCAAGCAAATATGAGGCAAAGGAACAGCCTCATTTTAATGCAAAGTTAGCTTACAATGTCCATTACAGAAACCTTTCTGTTTTACTTTATTCATGAAATCCAGCCCAAATCCTTTGATTCCAATACCCTTTGGCCTTACAAGCTGCCAATGAAATTACCTGACATTACTCAGAAGCAAGTCCACTTTATTCATTGTCCTGATTCCTGAATAAGTGTGTGCAGGATTCTGGTCTGAGAATATATAATGATATGGTAAGGTGACGTGAGGTGAGAGGAAGTGACTGAAATGAGATAAGATAATAAATATAATACAATAAAAGTCTCCCACTGAAATGATGGGATAAACAATGCTCAGTCTTTGTGAAGATGGTATGGTGTGGGGAATAAAACTTCCTAGAGTTATATATACAGTTGACATGCAAATATTTGTAAATAAATAAATATACTCTTGTACTGGTAAAGTAATCTGAGATTCAGATGTGAGATTAATAAGAAACCGTGTGGGAGAGGAACAAAAGTTAAAAACAGTTTTCACAATATGATGCTGCCAGGTTTTCTGGTTTTCAGGCTCCAGGATCAACTTTACAATGCTTGAAATTATGGAATTTGAAGTACAGCATATTTTGAAGGCATCAAGTTAGGATTTTGGAATTGTAAATTAAAGTCTTCATCAACTCCCAATCAAAGTTGGTGCAATAGAGAAGTAGCTTGCCAATATCAACTTTCAGAATTTTTTCTAAAAATTTATGGTCTGGCCTACCACCTTGGTATTCTTAACAGTTTCCCATTTAAGAAGAAGAGTCCTCCACTCCTCTGATCGTAACAAAATACCTTATGCCACCAGACTTGAAATTCTGGGTTTAGAAAATTTAGAACTACGCCGCCTTCGGCATGACCTTAGCATAACTCATTGCTAGAATGTCCTTCCTGTCAATGATTACTTCAGCTTCAACCACAACAATACACAAGCACACAATAGATTCAAACTTAAAGTGAACCGCTCCAATCTTGATTGTAGAAAATATGATTTCAGTAACAGAGTTGTTAATGCCTGGACTACACTACCTGACTCCGTGGTCTCATCCCAAAATCCCCAAAACTTTAACCTAAGACTGTCTACTGTTAACCTCACCCCATTCCTAAGAGGTCTGTAAGGGGCGTGCATAAGAGCACCAGCATGCCTACTGTTCCTGTCCTAATGGTCCCTTTAGTTGTATTCATTTTATGTATTCAATTCATGCTTATACTTATATATTATTTAATATGTATTATTAAATAAATAAATAAGTAAATAAATAAATAAATAAATAAATAAATAAATAAATAAGTACCAACCCTATCAGATCAAGTTTAGCTTCTAAAATCAGTCACAAAGAGTTGGAAATCTAGATTAAGGGGCTGGTAACAGCTTTTTCAGTCAAGCCCAGAAATTGATGTGATTGTCACTTGGCTACCAAGGGGCAAACAATGAAACCCACAATGTAAATTGCTAAGATATGTGGCAAAGTTCCCTGACTGACTGTCCTTCAAATATGTCATCACACATCAAGAGGGCATTGTGAACATTACATTCCAACAAATATGGAAAGATTCAGATTAGGAAAGGTGATCAGCTCTTGTTTCTTTCTGTCCTCCAAGAGTTTGTGCCCACCAATGAGTTTTGTGCATAAAAAAATATTATGTCAGCTTATTTTGGCTGCCTCGTAGGCTGTCCCCTATGTATCCATGCCCTTATTACAAATATGATATTACACCAATTGATGACATTTGTGGCAGGCGAAAACTGTTCAGATATGAGTTTGTAACAGTAGTAGATGGCAAAAAAGAAACAAGAGCCAAGCGATTTATACATAATTTCTTATAACAAGGACAGATTTAATAATGCTTCTATTATACCATTAAATATTAGCTTTCCAGGAACATCCAGTCCATAAACTCTGACCATCCAAAGACTAAATAGATTTTTAAGCTGAATTGAGCAAACATTTTCAAAGATAGTGTTACATATTGCACATTTAAAATCTTGACTCATTCTAAACAAGTGTTTCAGTTGTATTTGGTGAATAGCTGGCTGGATAATTCTGGGAGTTGAAGACCACAAGTCTTAAAGTTACCTTTGTTTTAGATACTGCAGGAGTAAAAAGACTGATTAAACGGACAATGAGATAAAATTTTAAATGACACAAGCACGGAAATCTACAGTTAAGGCAAATTCACACAATATGGTAATAATCAAGTGTTCACGCAAAAGAAATATTGTGTAAATTATTAAAGTTTTTTTAAAAATATTTGACTATTAAAAAGTCTCTTTTAAGTGGATTTGCATTGGAAATATTCCAATATTCCTGTTTTGGGTCATAAACTATGTATTGGCTTTATAAACTATTTTTGTGTGTAATAAGGAAACCACGCAGTATGAAAAATCCATTAAAAAGAAATGACTTTCTTAAAGAACCCATCCCTCATTCTTGGCTATATAAGCAAAGCAGGGCAGAATATTCAGTTGAAGCCTGCTTTAATATTAACCTGCAGCTGTGAACTTGTGTTATTACAGAAAGGAAGTAATAGAAAATCATCCTGATGTGAAAGCATATTAGAAATCAAAAATGAACAGGCTTGGGGCATTTGCGCAGTTCTCTAGTAAGCAACTACATCAACTGGCAGCAGCTCAATTTTTAAATGGTTCATAGGATTACCTTGACTTTTGATCAATCTGAACTCACTCTTGCCCATCAGGAGAAAAAAAAAATCATCACCAAACCGCAACTCACAAACTTCTCCATCACTGTGTGGTATTGAGTCCTCAGAATTACTTCAAAAGTAGCAATTAAAGTAAAGAAGAGCTTAGTTTAATTCACTTAACAAAACCTAGGCTTTTAATCAGAATATGGTCCAATGAAGAATATATTGCATGAACCAGATATTCTGTAACTGAAATAGCTGCTTAAAATATTATCCAAAACAGGAACATTTCTGTTCCTGCAAAATGATTACCAGGAGCTATCAAACAAACAGCAATAAAAACCTATTGAAACCTTTTGACATTGTGACATTTTTGAATGTACACAAATGACATACTCAAAAATATTGCCTTTCTCAGTAAATATTTGACATCGAAATAATATAGAAGAGCTTGTTTTGGATTGAAATTTGTTACACTAAAAAAAAAACCCCAAATTATATATGAGTTGTTTATATTATTGTTATTAAATGGCTTGGAAATTCTAAGTATCAAATAGCAAGATTCTGTTGATTTAGTTACAAATACATTTTTTTCAATATTTTTTCTTTCAACATTCAGGCTGCATATCAAGTCTTGCAAATTTAGACTGCATCACACTCAAACATAAACCCTACAAAGCACATAAACATTAAAACCTTGATTAGGCAGTAGACTTGCATATTGGTAGTTGAATAGATTGGGTTAATCTAGTGGTTAAAGCACCAGGCTAAAATGTCTGAGACTGTGAGTTCAAGTCCTGCCTGTCAGCTTTGGAAACCATATTAACTCTGGAAGCTTCCACGCTGCCACCTTCTCATGTGTGGGAAAGTAGGAGTGGGGATGTAGTAGAGGAAATGTATTTAGACAAAAGAGCATTCTTCCTTTCGGTTAAGGTCAGGACAATCCTGCATCTGGAGAAGGAGTGGTTGGAGTGATGTCTCGAGATGGGATGGATGGTGATTGGAGCATGTGATCGACTGATGAGTGAGGGGATGGTTTTGGGGGTTTTGATTTACTGAGGCAAAACCCGGAACTCTCAGATTCGGGTTTTCTCAGTTGTGCCAGTATACCTACTCTAATAAATGGAACTTTGAGAAAATGCTTGATTCTGAGTTTTTAATTGGTGTTGGGGTTTTCTGGAACACTGACACTGCCTTAGTTATGAAAGCCAGCTCACAGGGTTGTTGTGGGTAAAATAGCTGAACATCATTATAATGCTTATAACTACAACATCTAAAGAATAGAGAGTTTTCACAATTCATGCTGAATCTCCAAAGTGTCAGGAAAGATTTATTTAGCAGTGAACTATTTAATGCTGAAGGACTGTACCAAATTCAATTCATGTTAGTATTGGTAGGGTTATACCATTCCTCAGGCAGCTTGTTTGAAGTTATGATAATCAGCTTGGCATCAAACTCAAGGCAAAAGCAATTTGAAAGCAGATCAGGGCAAAGAGATAAACCTAATTCTTATATTTATAAATAGATTGAGATAACCTTTGAAGAACTTACAGTATCCTTCTTCATGAGTTTGAGCCATAGCTAACAAAACCAACTCCAGGAATTCTCCAAATGGAATAAAGTGGCCTGCATTTCTGTTAGGCAGATAGAAGATTTCCTTAACTATTTTTTTGCCTTGGTCAAAAGACAAGTTTGTGTATTTTGATTTTGATTCATATACAAAAATCAATAAACGTAGAATCAGTATTTGTTTCACTGCTGACATTCATTAATCTACTTTATCTTTACAACAAAAAAAGTTGGGGAAAATAGCCCAATTTTTCTCCATTTGCTTTGTTCTGCTACCTTTGGGGCCCCTAAAGAATTCAAGCATAAAGCAATATGGTAGTATATAAATCTTACCATTGCAAAACAAGGTTTAAGAACTAGATTTAGGATGCTGTACTTAAGGATCAAGTGGTATCAGCATTTACATAATGTAGTCTGTAAACTGGTTGCTAATCTGATTCAATCATCACAGTATGAAAGTTAATCCATTGGATCTTGTGTAAGCATCAGATAAAATGTTGGTACTGTTCATGATAATACATAAATGTAGTATTTATGCATTTCTGTATCTAGATGTCCATTGTGTTACTTCCTTGTATATGCAATTAATGGGGATACAGAGATGGCTTGCATTGGTTATTTCTTTTCTTTAATAATTCTAGTAATTTATTTTATTCTATTGTTCTTATTTGTTTTATAATTTTAGAATTGTGAGCCAGCTTGGTTTAGTTGGGAGGCTATACAAATTGAATAAATGAATAAATATTTACTTCTCTATATGATAATAATCAATTTATGTGGTCTTTTATATTTTTATTAGAAAAATGTATGAAACCTTCATCTCTCTTCACATTTTTGTTATGGGTCCTTCAACATAGCACTTCTTGGAAGAAAGGATTTTTCTATTTTACAGAGTGTATATCTTATGTTGTATCATATTTCGTATCATATTGATCACCAGGAGGTAGTATGAGAGGGTTTCACCTTTAGTGGAACTTATCAGATAAATGTAGCAGACCTTATTCTACAGAGAACTGAATAGTGGAAAAGCAGAATAGGAAAAATGAGAATTGTCTTCATTTCCAGAAGGGTTAGAAATCATATAAAATCTTCCTTCAAATGCTTAAGGGAAGTTGATCTATACATGGCATTCTAATAAATTCTTTTTACAATACCACTGAGCACAAGGAATTGGGCAGCTTCTAAAGTTAATGCAGTGTATGTACTAATATGAATGGCAATGGTCCATGAATTCAGTTCATGATTAAGGGTTTGAATCCAGCAGAATATGTTCTGCTTATGTACATCCTGAAACAGGAGCAACATTGCGCTGTGATTAAGGCAAAATTAATAGTATAATCCCACCCTACCCTTTCTTTTTTCTGAAATTCTAAGTACCTTTGATTTTAATAATCACATAAAAATATTTTTAGAAAAACAGTGCTGAGTAACTAACAATGGCATTTGAGCCACTATTAGTCACCCTTTGGATTTATTTGTTGCACTAAAACGAGAAAATCCACCTTGAGCCTTTGCAACTTCCCAAATATATATAATGTTGGTTAAAAGTTTCTGAAATATATGGAGTTTATAAATAACTTTCTCTAATGTATACTTTTCAAAACACAGCTATTCTTAATTTGCACATTTTAAAGAGTTGTTTTAAGTTTCATTGAAAAAATATTTGAGTAGATATTACTAAACTCTATTCATGGCTATAATAAACTTATTTTCCTGGATTTCATTCCTGTTTCCATCTTAAAACAAGCTTTTTTGGGTTTACAGTTAGTTTAATATCTTGGGAATATATATTGATTGAAGATGAAATAATCAATTTTTAATGACATGCATTTTATGGAGCTTAGGGCTGAGGTTTTAAAAGGGCCAGGATTCTCATGATCTTGAACTAATATGATGCATCTAAGAGGACAGTGTACTAAGGTTGGTATTTTGAATATTCTTTGTGTGTGTGTGTGTGTGTGTGTGTGTGTAAGAGAGAGAGAGAGAGAGAGAGAGAGAGAGAGAGAGAGAGACTAGCCTGAACTAATCCCTATGATTTTCTTGCATTTTTTTCAAAAATGGTTTGCTATTGCTTTCTTTCTAGGGCTGAGAAGAATGGCTGGCCCAAGGTAAATGAGCAGACTTTGTAAGGTGAAACTGCAACTCACAGTCTCCTAATTTATAGTCTGGCACCATTAAACACTACCCAAAATTGTTTCCCTTATGGTATTTAAAACTTTGAAATGTAGTTCTTTATAATTGACCTTTTGGAAGGAATATAATTTATTTATTTATTATTTATTTATTTATTATTTAAATTTATATACCGCCCTATCTCCCAAAAGGACTCAGGGCGGTTTACAGGCATATAAAACATCAGTATACAAAATTAAAATAATCTTTAAAAAACTTATTCCAGTGCCCTATCATTTAAAATAGAAATATAAATATTAAAATCAATTTAAAACCCCTATAAAATTTAAAATCTAAGCCAGTCCTGCACAGATAAATAAATGTGTCTTGAGCTCGCGACGGAAGGTTCAAGGTCCGGAAGTTGACGGAGTCCTGGGGAGCTCGTTCCAGAGGCGGGAGCCCCACAGAAGGCCCTTCCTGGGCGCCGCCAGACGACACTGCCTAGCTGACGGCACCCTGAGGAGTCCCTCCTGTGAGAGCGCACGGGTCGGTGAGAGGTATCTGGTCGCAGTAGGCGGTCCCGTAGATAACCCGGCCCTATGCCATGGGCGCTTTAAAGGTGGTCACAAAACCTTGAAGCGCACCGAAGGCCACAGGTAGCCAGTGCAGCCTGCGCAGGATGGGTGTTATGCGGGAGCCACGAGGGCTCCATCTATCACCCGCAGCCGCATTCTGGACTAACTGTAGCCTCCGGATGCCCTTCAAGGGGAGCCCCATGTAGAGGCGTTGCAGTAATCCAGGCGAGGCGTCACGGGCGTGGTGACCGTGCATAGGGCCTCCCGGTCCAGAAAGGCGCAACTGGCGCACCAGGCGAACCTGGTAGAACGCTCTCCTGGAGCGGCCGTCAAATGATCTTCTAGAGACAGCCGTTCATCCAGGAGGACGCTGTTGCGCACCCTCTCCATCGGGGCCAGTGACTCGCCACCGATGGTCAGCCGCGATTTAGCTGACTGTACCGGGATGCCGCATCCACAGCCACTCTGTCTTGGAGGATTGAGCTTGAGCCTGTTTCTCCCCATCCAGACCCGTCGGCCTCCAGACACCGGGACAGCACTTGATAACCGTTGGGGTGGTCCGGTGTAGAAAAGTACAGCTGGGTGTCATCCGCATACAGCTGGTACTTCACACGAAACCACTGATGATCTCACCCAGCGGCTTCATGTAGATGTTAAACAGAAGGCGAGAGAATCGACCCTGCGGCACCCCACAGGTGAGGCGCCTCGGGGCCGACCTCTGCCCCCCCGTCAGCACCGACTGCGACCGGTTGGAGAGATAGGAGGAGAACCACCGATAAACGGTGCCTCCCACTCCCAAACCCCCAACCGCGCAGCAGGATACCATGGTCGATGGTATCGAAAGCCGCTGAGAGGTCTAATAGGACCAGGGCAGAGGAACAACCCCTATCCCTGGCCCTCCAGAGATCATCCACCAACGCGACCAAAGCCGTCTCCGTGCTGTAACCGGGCCGGAAACCGGACTGAACGGGTCTAGATAGACAGTTTCATCCAGGTGCAAGGGAAACTGATATGCCACCATACTCTCTACAACCTTCGCCGCGCGGGTTGGAGACCGGACGATAATTACCTAAAACAGCCGGGTCCAGGGAAGGCTTCTTGAGGAGGGCCTCACCACCGCCTCTTTCAAGGCGGCCGGAAAGACACCTCCACCAAAGAGGCGCTCGTAATCGCCTGGAGCCAGCCTCGTGTCACCTCCTCCATGGCCTAGGACCGGGATATTTACGGGACCGCCTACTGCCACCATTAGCCTCTCACCGACCAGTGCGCTCACAGAGAGGGCCTCCTCCGGATACCGTCAGCTAAACAATGTCGGCTGGCGACCTCTAGGGGAGGGCCTTCTGTGGGGGCCCCTACCTCTGGAACGAGCTTCCTCTGGGGCTTCGTCAACTCCCGATCTCAAGTCCTTCCGTGAGCTGAAGACGCTGCTGTTTCGAAGAGCAGGACTAGCTTGAACGTAGTTTTAAACTTGGGATTTTAAAAAAAAGGGTTTAAATGAGGTTTTAAATTTGTATTTAAAAGTTAGAGCATCAATTGAATTTAACTGTCTATTCTTTTAGCTTTTTATGTATTATATGTTTTTCTGTTGTTTTTGACTGTGAACCGCCCTGAGTCCTTCGGGAGATGGGCGGTATACAAATATAATAAATAATAATAATAATAATAATAATTCAGTGCCTTTGACACCTTCATTCTTGTTCACAGCAAGACAGTCACCAATTAGACAGTTTAATTAAACAGTCTAATTAGCCTGAGGATTGAGAACAGATTTTACAGTTTTATTTGGTACTCTTTCCGCCCCCCCGGAATCACAAATTTATTTTCACTCCTCTCACAACACATTTACAGTGTTGGGAAGGAACACCAAAGATAAGTAAAGAATTTAACCAAATTATTACCTAAAAGGTAATATACAGCTGTGTTTAAACTTTACTTAAAAGAGGTCTTGCATCCAGGAAGCCTTTACTCTATATATGTTAGATTACAAATATCCCACATTTATATTTTATCCTGCCTTTCTTAATTTCTAAGTAATTCATGGCAGCAAACATACAAAATAATGCTTCCTTTTTCTATTTTCTCCACAACAACAATCCTATGAGATGGTTGGGCTGAGAGAAAGGGAATGTGACCTGTGTTTAACACACAGAATCATCTATTGCAATGTCCTTCCTGTTAAAGATTACTTCAGCTTCAATCGCAATAATACAAGAGCAAACAATAGATTCAAACTTAATGTTAACCACTTCAATCTTGATTGCAGAAAATATGACTTCTGTAACAGAGTTGTTAACGCTTGGAATTCACTACCTGACTCTGTAGTCTCTTCTCAAAATCCCAAAAACTTCAACCAAAAACTGTCTACTATTGAGTTTACCCCATTCCTAAGAGGACTAGAAGGGGCGTGCATAAGAGCACAAAAGTGCCTACTGTTCCTGTCCTATTGTTCCCTTTCTTTATATCAAATTAATATAGTTATTGCATACTTTTGCTTATATATATGTTTTTTTTTTGCTTATATATATGTTGTTGTTTTATGTCAATGTTTGCATATACTGTTGTGACAAAATAAAATAAAAAAAAAAATGGGCCAAAGTCACCCATTTTGTACTGGTTGGTTGTTTATTGTATCTAGCACTGGAAATGCTCCAGATTCTTAGAAAAACCTTTTAAAAGTTGTTAGTACAAGACAAAATTTAATTTTATGTAATTTTCTTTTCTGGTTTTCTCCATGAAGAATATGAGATAGTACTGCCATATCTGCTAAGTCAATAGATTTTCATTACTGTGGTACCACAAAGCTAATTACATCAGGATGTGTCACTGTTATGCATTGCTCACAGACAATATGTATGCATGCTAATGAGGAAACTCTCAAATCCAGAGAGCTATTTACAGACAAAGGTTGCGGTCACATGTCATGCTGAATTATGGTTTGTTTAACAAGGGGTTGCTGAATAAACCATCTTGGTTGTGTTAATGTATCATGTTAAGTCACAAATTACAGTTTTATCAATTATCGTGAATGGATTCACACAATATATTAAACTAAAGATATACAAACCATGCTTAGAATTCTATCTGAATCTAGCCATATTCTTTTGAATAAATCCATTGTTTTAAAACAAACTTCCTTCCCTACCTCCCAAAAAAGGAGAAAAACTGCTATAATTACTTCTTTTTTTTCTTTGTTTTGAAGTTTCTTTTCTTAACCTCAACTGAAATAAAATCAATAGTTACATAATATTATGGTCCCCAATTTAGTTTATGTCTGTAAAAAAGAGGGCACTATCTATTCATCCCACCTTCCAGAATTCTGATTTCATTTATGGCTTTCTTAGATGCATACTGCATGTAGACCAGTAATACTATTTGTAATACAATTAGTTTGCAATATTAGTAATCGGTAATATTAGCTTGGGCTAGTGATTAAGACATCAGACTAGAAACTTGGAGACTGTGTTCTAGTTTTGCCTTAGCCATGAAAGCTAGTTAGGTTACTTTGAGCCAGGGATTAAATGCTCCTGGTTTGGACTGGATCAGCCAATCCAATAGCGATGGTGGCGGGTGGTTCAGAGAACCAGTAGCAAAAATCCCTGTCCCCCCGCCCGTGCCCAGCTGAGCCACGCAATCGTCAGAGCCTTTTTTTTAACTTTTAAAAGCATTTTTCTACAACCTCTTCGGCCAAAGATGTTGTAAAAAATGCTTTTAAATGGCTCTGACGATCCCAGCTGAGACGCATGATCATCAGAGGCTTTTTTTAAACTTTTAAAAGCATTTTTTACAACCTCTTTGGCCAAATAGGTTATTAAAAAAATGCTTTTAAAAGTAAAAAAAAAAGATTGCGCGCCACAGCTAATCACTCCCCTGCGCTGTCCTACTTACCGCATGTCTCCTTTTGCCATGCACTGTGTGCACGCAGCTCGCCCTTGGTATGTGCATGTGCACTGTGCATGCAGCACACATGCACAGCCAGCGAACCAATAGTAAACCAGTTCAGATTTCACCACTGCTTTGAGGAAGAGGATGAAATATTACGTATTTCACTGCTTTGAGTTATTTGTAAAAAAATAATAAGGAAAGGATACAAATAGTAGTTAAATGTGTTTTTTTTGTGTTCTTTCCCTCTGATAACAGATTGTATCGATGCAAAATGGGGGGGGGTTAAGGGGGATTAAACATTAGAAAATGAATTATCAAATACTTCTTTATATACATGTAACTGTAGCTCATCTTACTGAGTCATTTAGACTTAGTCATTTTTATACACAAATAGTTTGATTTTTTAAAAATTAAATTAAACTAATTAAAAAAATGAGATTATTTCAAGTAAATAATATGTCTCACATGTCTTTTTTCCTGGGAAGTCTGAATGAACCAAGGAATGATCAACAGCTAAAATAGTCAAAAATATTTACAATCCCATAGTCTCAAAGCATATTGTGGCAACATCTTATTCGATTTGACATTTCTATCTCCTAATCATATTGATCTATGATTCTTATCATGCACCAAGATACCAATGTTTTATTTATTGTTTATTGTATTTATTATATTATCACCAAGATTCATTAATACTCCAAATATGCTGCATGAAGCTGGATTTCTCTCCTGTGGTTTTCTATCACCTATGATACAGTTACAGGGATACAGAGATGACTGATTACTTTAAATTTACCTCTGTTGGCTTTCATATCTCTTACCATATTCTTTTGAGCTTGAAGCCATCCTGCTTTTAATGTTTTCTAAATTATTCTGTTTACCTTTTGGATGACAGACCAAAAGTTTCTCTCTTTTATCATCTCAAGATTCCTCACAATCATGCTCAGTCTGCCTCCTGACAGGTGGATGTGCAACTCTTCTCTTCTAAGGTAAAAGTAAAAGCTTCTCTCGCACATATGTGCTAGTCATTCCCGACTCTAGGGGTCAGTGCTCATCTTCATTTCAAAGCCAAAGAGCCAGTGCTGTCCGAAGATGTCTCTATGGTCATGTGGCCAGCATGACTAAATGCCAAAGATGCAGGGAACACTGTTACCTTCTCACCAAGGGTGGTTCCTATTTTTCTACTTGCATATTTTACATGCTTTCAAACTGCCAGGTTAGTAGAAGCTGGGACAAGTAACAGGAGCTCACCCCGTTACGCGGCACTAGAGATTTGAACCGCTGAACTGCCGACCTTTCGATCGACAAGCTTAGTATCTTAGCCACTGAGCCACTACATCACTCCATTTCTCTTCTAGAAAGAAGCAAAATGAAAGCAGTGTTGCTTCATTTAATTTTTTGTCAACCATTTGATTTTACTGGTTCAGACTGCTGTTGTTCATAATTTACCTATGGGTTGCATATTTGTTAGAACTAGGTCCAAAACAATGTTAAGGAATGTCCTACATGGCAGCAGACTCCAGGTAGTTGGTAAGAGACACGTACTGGGCTCAAGCCATTTACTCTATATATATGAAAAGGATTTGAAGAAGCATTATCTGGATCCAGGTTGGCTGGCTATTTGAAGTTCCAAACTTTAATTTCTGAATGTTTTCCAATATCCTTGTGGCCTTCCAATTCCAAATTTGAAATCCCCCTTGTAAGATCCCTATTACTGTATAATGTACAAAAAGTACATGTGAATAAGAGGCACTGACTTTTTTGCTTTTCACAGAAACCGATCAGATATTTTAGAAAACCAAAGGGTATGAAGGCCCTTCTCATTCCCATTGCTGAAGGGTAGCAATGGCTATTTGCACAGCCAATAAACTTGGAAGCTGTTTTCATTAAATAACACAAAGTTATGAGAAATAACTATTCACTTTTTCCATGGATCATTTTACAATTCTGTATCGTGTCACCCAGAACATTCATAGAAACAAATTTAAAAGGTTTCAGCATTTCCTTGTACGTGTTTTAGAATATCGACCACAATTATGTAACATTTATAGTACTGATAAGATTTAAGTTCATTCAGAATATAGTCTTAGCATCGATACAAGGAAACAAAATTGGCATCTTATCAGAGTTCTCAACTCAGAATGACTTGTTTCTATATTTATTAGGATTGCTATCATGGCTATTAATTATCAAATAATTAAGGTGCAATTCTTTTCATTCTGTTCCATGGTGAATTTCAATAAATTCAACCAATTAAAATGATTTTTAACATTAAAGTCTTATTCTCTATGAACCTTAAGTGTATGTACACACACACACACACACACACACACACACACACACACACACACACACACACACACACACACACATCTAGAGAGAGAGAGTGCCATCATCCTCTACTTGAATGGCCCTTGCTCCATTTGAAGTCTAATGATAGCCTTGAAAATACAGTTTGGATCTTAAAGATTGGATTGGATCTCAAGGTAGTTTTGTATTGCAGAATTACAAAGCTAATTTTATTACATTTGAAATTTTTCAGTTACATACTACTGAGTTTAAGATAATAGTATTAAGTAGTTCTCTTTCAACTCATAATACAGAAAGTCAGCACATTGCAAATATGCTGTATAATAGCATAATATAAGCTGTCAAGACTGTGGATGTTATATGTGATTTTGAATTTAGAAATTTCTACAGCTCTGGTTTGCTTTTGTTTTTTAAGTCAACATTGGGCTAGGGAATGGCAGAGACTGCAACTACTCCAATCATTGAATCACGAAATTATCCCTAATGTATTTGTAAATGCAAAAATCCCAAAATTTCTGATTTTTAAAATTTTTAGTTTAGATAGCTTTTAAAATAATAAAAAAAGGAAAAAATTAAAAATTATGATGGAAATATATATATTGTCAAAAAACACACTGTGCTTAAAAATGAAACAATACAGCAAAAAACAGAGTATGGTATATCATCTTAACAGTAAACAGTTACAGTTCGATACAGCATATACTTACTAATGCAAATATTATTCAAGTGTATGTATATTTCTAAAATAGTTCTATAACCATCATGTTTTAACCTACTGTGTTTTGTATAAATGAGTTGAGTATACTTATCCATACAAAATCTGTATCGATAAGCAATCCATTCATAGGCGAATATATAGAATAGAATAGAATAGAATTTTTTTTTAATTGGCCAAGTGTGATTGGACACACAAGGAATTTCTCTTGGTGCATATGCTCTCAATGTACCTAAAAGAAAAGATACGTTCATCAAGGTACAACATTTACAACACAATTGATGGTCAATATATCAATATAAATCATAAGGATTGCCAGCAACAAAGTTACAGTCATACAGTCATAAGTGGAAAGAGATTGGTGATGGGAACGATGAGAAGATTAATAGTAGTGCAGATTTAGTAAATAGTTTGACAGTGTTGAGGGAATTATTTGTTTAGCAGAGTGATGGCCTTCGGGAAAAAACTGTTCTTGTGTCTAGTTGTTCTGGTGTGCAGTGCTCTATAGCGTTGTTTTGAGGGTAGGAGTTGAAATAGTTTATGTCCTGGATGTGAGGGATCATAGTAAAATCAATATATTTTATTGATTTTATTATTTATTTATTATATATTTTATATATATATATATAAAGTAAATATTATTTTAATATTATAATATTATAATTATAAATAATTATAATTATAATTATAAATAATAATATAATTAATAAATAAATAAAATATATTATTATATATATATATATATATATATATATATATATATATATATATATATATATATATATATATATATATATATATAATTATAAATAATTATAATTATAAATAATTATAATTATAAATAATTATAATTATAATTATAAATAATAATATAATAAATAAATAAATATATTATTATATATTTTATTATTTTATTATTTATATATATGTGATTTTACTATGGCACATGCTTAAATCCTTGAGTGTTTAACAAAAATTTCAAAGTTTTAAAGCTTGAAGAAACCAGAATCCCAGGCAAAGAATTATCTATCTTTATCAAAATGCTTCAAGAGGTGATCCAGAGCTTCATGAGTACCTAAAAAAAATATTTTTACCTTATGAGCAGCATAATGTAATCGAATCTTCAGAGAGAAAAAAGGAACAGAACTCTTACAGTTCACACTTAACAGAGTCTTCTAATTAACCTAAGAACAACGTTTGAAATCCTGACTACTCTGCTTGATGCACCATAACACTTTTTGATTAGATTTGTATAATAATTGCTAATATTAATCTTACAGGGTTTTCTAGGAACCATGGATTTTTATTACATTAGATCCTGATTTAGTTTGCTGTGCACAGAAATAAATCTGCATTGTTTAAGCACAAATAGTAGAGATTATACCAGCATTTAACTTAGAGGCTTGTATCATTTTACATTAATCATCTATATGTGCCTTTCAAATGTTGGATTGTGTTTTCCCCTTAAAATCTTGTCAAATAAAATCCCCAAATCCGAAAATTCCTTGCAATTCGCATTTGTTTTGCTCTGGTAGTAATCTTAATAACAGATTGAAGGTTAGTTCTATTTAGACATTTGGCCTGATCTGTTTAATGCCTCATTCTGTGATAAATGTTGGTTATGTTCCAGCACCTAGCTAATTCTGATTAGCATTACAATCCAGTACAATAAAAGCAGTTTAATCAGAAATTGCAAATGAGCCACAACCAAATCTAGTATAATCAGCTATTTTGCTGACACTGCTCCAAGCAGTAGGATTGTCAAATGCAGACTGAATTAGTGGTTATGTATGAATGGCTTTAGGATATGTTTGATACTGATTTAGAGGAAAATTTCCATAAACAGCAATTAAAACTTAATTAAAAGTAAAAATCCTATAGTATGTTTTGAAGAGTGAGCAAACTTTGCTAAAGGTAATGATGATAAAATTTCTTCATCTTGTTCAATATTTCTTTCTTTTCCTAAAGTCCGTCAGAAGCAATTATACACATCTCTTCTTTGTAGATCTTTGTTAGTAATAGAATCTAACACAATACATTTATGATTTGCAGATTCTCTCTCTAGAATATCATTAAATGCTTTGAATGGCAAGCAGACAGTGTCATAGTTAGGATACTTAATGTAGATAACCCGGCAGTATAATGAGACAAATTTTGATTGGGTTAACAATCATGTCTGAAAAAAGGGGAAAAACAGCCACAGTTTAGTTATCATTTTCTTATTTAAGTTTCACAGATAACAAGAGAAAAATGATTTCATAGCTACATTATTTGTAAAAATAAAACAAACAGAAAAGAGTAAAATCTATCCTGAATCAAGTTAACATTTTCTAGTAACATAGAAATGCCTATTATATTCTATATATTTACCTTCCCCCCTCTTCTCTCTCTATTCTACATTTTTTGTGGCTTTTTGTAGTAGTTTCCCATTCAAACATTGACCAGATCAGACTTGCCTTAATTTTTTCAAGATCAACCAAGAAGACTTGATGCTGTCATCTGCAGTATGTAGAAGATTTATTATTTAAGTAACAATATACCATTCTGATCAAATCTATCTATATAAACATTTGCTGTTGGTTGTCCCAGTTCACTTAATAGGTATTAAAGTTGGATCAGGCTACAAAATAAAGTTTTAAAGTTTTAAAATATCCCTAACTCACTGTTAGCTTTTTCCTTTTCTTTTTAACTAACTAAAAATATTGAAAGGGCAAAAATGGATGTTATATTACTTGCATAAAGTCAAATAATCTTCATTCAGAGCCATCTCACCAGATCAAGGTTGACTCAGCCTTCCATCCTTCTGAGGTCGGTAAAATGAGGACCTAGATTGTTGGGGGCAATATGCTGACTGTAAACTGTTTAGAGTGGGCTGTAAAAGCACTATATAGTGGAATACAAGTCTAAATGCTATTGCTATTTTTGTTATGTTATATAAACAGTGATATGGAAGCATGATCATCCTGAGGAATCAGGCATCGGTAATAAAGAAGCAGATCTATTGACCACTGAACTGCTTTATCCATGTCTATTCAGGTGAACTTTCTATTCCTTGTTTTGGTCTGAAAGACCTTGTTTCTGAGGAAAGATGCATTAAGCTATGGCATTCAAGTATGGGATAGGGCAAGCAGAAATCTGCTTTGCGGCTAGACCCCTAGTCAACTGCAACATTAATCTCTTTTTCTTTTTGCCATGGTTCTGGCAGCAATTTTTCTGAAACTGTTATTTGCTTCTCAAGAGGGTCTCATTGTGGATAATTGGGTTTCTCATGAAATGCAAATCAAAGCTTGAGAGAGGATTTCTTTAAAAGCAAACTTGTGGCTGTGAGAGAAAGAACTCAACTCTTAAAATTACATTTTATGATTTTTGTTCTAAAGTTTTTATGATCTAAAGCAGTGGTGGCTAACCTTTTTGCCATTGCGTGCCGAGGGGGGGCACATCCATAATTCTATGTGCCCCGCCTCCATGCATGCGTGTGCTACTCTCCCCTCCCCCCCTCCTGACACACGATGACCCGGTAGGCCCGTTTTCTCTCTCACCTGGCTCCAGAGCCTCTCTATGAGTCTTGGGGTGGGGTGGGGTGGAAAACTGTCTTCTCCATCCCCCTGGAGACCCTCCAGAGGCCCGAAAAGGCCCATTAACCAACTTCCGATTGGACAGGAAGTGACTTTTTTGCTGTCCCCAGCCTCCAGAGATGCCTAGAGAGGGAGAGAAAAAAAAGGTCATTTCCTGTCCAAATGGAAGTTGGTAAATGGGCTCTTTCTGGTCTCTGGCAGGCCTCCAGGGGGATGGTGAAGGCTGTTTTCTACCCCCCCCCCCAGACTCATAGAGAGGCTCTGGAGACAGGTAAGAGAAATACGGGCCTTCCCCATCACCACCCAGGCCCTCTGGAGGCAGGAAACATCCTGTTTCCCTACTTCTGGTGGGCCCAGAAGGCCCGAAACTCAGCTGGCCGGTGCGTGCATGTGCACCGGAGCTGAGCTTGCATGTTCACTGATATGGCTATGCGTGCCACCTGTGGCACGTGTGCCATAGGTTTGCCATCACGGATCCAAAGGCATTTGATCTTGCTTTTCCTCCATCACAGAATAAAGGGAATTACATGCTAATTGATTCTGTCCTGCTAAGTCTTGATGCTAAGTTATTCTTAAAAGATCACTAAATTGCATCCTCCACACTTCAATAGTGCTCTTTCATAAAAAAGGAACATTTTACATTATTGTTAGCTTAAGATTTAGGGTTTTTGGATGAGAAGTGAGATGTCTTCTTCATAGGGAAAAACAGTCCAGTTGCCTTTTGAAAAAGCATCTTTGAGATTCCAATCAAAATCCTTTCGCAATCAAAGCTGGTGGTGAGAGAGAGCATGCTGAAATTTAATGAAAAGGCTTTTGAACCAGTGAGTAATATGAACCAGTAGTTTATGAAAGGGGAAAATAGATAGGAAATGTTTAGGGTTGTGCCATTCTTGGAAGGGATGACCACACCTGATGAACATTTAAGTACAACACCTTCAGGATAGTTTTCTCTGAGAAACCCTTTTCTAAACATTGGACCAAAGCATTATGGGGGCTTTACTTGTTGACAGCGGCTGCTGTAACACATAATCAAGTAAACAATAAATTGTGTTAAGTTGTACAACAAAGTATTTTACTGCCACAGATTAACCGGATTTGAAAAGCATTAGAACAACTAAAAGAACTTCCAGTTTTGCACATTTTTGCACTAACATCTTAGCACTAGTATCTACACTGTGCTAGCTCTAAATGTCCAGAAAAATTAAGTGAAAGAAGTGCTGTTTTACATTTCTTTTATAAAAATAACAAGAGAATCAGTTAACAAGTTTCTTTTTTAAATTGTTAACTAAAACATTCATGTTGAAAGCTTTTGAGACCAGCAAGCATAAGCAACATTCAGTTTGCAACTGCAGCCAATGGTCTAAAAAGCAATTAAAATAAGATGTCTTCTCTTCATGAGGGAAAATGATGTTAGCAAAGCAGACAAATCATTTTATTAAAGAATTATTTTTGCCTTTGATTTGAACTTGTATGAATTTTCATTTGCACATGTTATCAGTTCTGAGCTAATGAATATGATTTAGTGAACTTCATTTAAACATAGTCTCCAACTAATATTAGACTCCAACTGTCTTTGTTAACACTGTCCAAAGTTATTATTTTGATGCTGGCATTGATGAGCGTAACATTAATCTGCCCTGTGACAATTCTTTTAACTTATTCATGAAAACCTAGCAGAAAAAAAGAAAGAAAGAAAGAAAGAAAGAAAGAAAAAAGAAAGAAAGAAGGAAGGAAGGAAGATAGATTTTTTAAAATTTGCATTTATATCCCGCCCTTCTCTGAAGACTCAGGGCGGTTTACACTATGTCAAGCAATAGTCTTCATCTATTTGTATATTATATACAAAGTCAATTTATTGCCCCCAACAATCTGGGTCCTCATTTTACCTACCTTATAAAGGATGGAAGGCTGTGTCAACCCTGGGCCTGGTGGGGCTTGAACTTGCAGTAATTGCAAGCAGCTGCTGTTAATAACAGACTGTCTTAGCAGTCTGAGCCATTCAAGGACCCTTGAGTGATTTGCCTGTTGCGTTTTTGAATATGTGGTTCAAAATAACAGAATAACAGAGTTGTAAGGGAGCTTGGAGGTCTTCTCATCCATCCCCCAGCTGAAGTAGGAGACTCTATATTATTCCAGGTAAGTGGCTGTCTAGTTTCTTCTTAAAATCTTCCAGTGATAGAGCACTCACAACTTCTGAATACAAACCATTGCACTGGATAATTGTGGTAATTTTGGAATTTTTTCCTTAGTGCTAGATTGGTTCTCTCCATGGTTAGTTTCCATCCATTGTTTCTTGTCTCGTCTTTTGGTGCTTTGGAAAATAGGTTGACCCCTCTTTTTTGTGGCAGCCCCTCTAATATTGGAACACTACGATCATGTCTTTCCTAGTCTTTCTTTTCACTTACCCAATTCTTGCCATGAACTATTCTTCATATGTTTTAGCTTTCAACCCCCTAATCCTCTTTGTTGCTCTTTTCTGAACTCTTTCCAGAGTCTCTACATCTTTTTTATAATATGGTGACAATATTCAAGAGAAAAGTCTCTAAAAAGGTCTTCAATGTCATGGTTTTAGACTTTAATCTTAATCACCATCTTACGAGAATCTTAAATATATATTGTATGTATATTGTTGTGTATCATGAGCAGTCTTACACCCAATTTATGATCTGAGAAAATATACATTTTAATCTAAAAATAATATCTTTTGTTTTCTGCCTATAGTAGACAATTTTAACAGATTTAAATGATTTTTTTTTAAAAAAAAAACTTTCCCCAAACATTTTTTTCGGATCTGCCTGCTGGAGGATGATTCTGTTTCCAAATATTCCATGGCTTATTTCCTTTGATTCATACTAATTATTTTATAAAGTTCACCACAAGGAATCTATTATCTTCTGCTGCTTATCCAGGCAAACACTTAAGGTATTCTGAGAGTGAAAATGTGATTAGTTGAACACAGCAGTGCCATTCTCCACTCATTGTTAAAATGCTCTTTTAGTGGTGCCGCATCAAATTTTCATGGGACTGGATTTATGACATGAGACATGCCATTTGAGGAGATGGGATGTGAAGATGCCAAGATATTTAACTTGGAACATTTTGCATTCAGAGCATGTGTTCCAACACTGATCCAAGATCTGCTTTTAAAATTTATACGTGTCCAGTTACAAGGTAAGTGTTTTATACTCTAGAGAGGGATTTGGATGGATGCTCTCCAAATTTGAAATGGAAAATTGAACCACTTTGCTTGTAGTCTAATCTATAATGGCAATCCTCGGTAATTTTTGAAACTATTCCCAGGCTTCTGCTTTTTAAACTCCTTTAAAATAGGGATGGGCAATCTTCAGACCACAGGTACAGAAGGCCTTCAAATCCTGGTGCTACCGGTTCGCTATCAGGAGCGCATGGGAGTGCGTGGGAGGATGCGCATAGCATTTTTGATGATGTCTGGGCGGGTGGGTGGAGGATCCCACCACTGCTATCGGTTCACCCTGGTTTGGTTCAGGAGTAACCACCACTGACTTATTGACAATTTCAGCCATAGATCAAAGAAATAAAATACTCTTAAGTCTTTGAGGAAACTTGGCATACCTGAAATTGTTAATTATTTTCTCAAATTACAATAGTTTCAGCAAAAATAGACACAATAGATATTGTGTGATGTCACAATATCATTATACTCCACACCTTGAGTTTACCAGCAGGATCTAAAAATAATTAATTTAAAAAGCTATGCAAAATGAATGTCTATCTTGCTTCAATCATCCGAATGAATAAATCTTACCTATGTTAAATAAGATTTATTGCTTCATTAGCATCATAATAATCTTATTTCTCCCCATACTCCATAATGATGATGTAAATCTTTAGGATTCCAGAAAACATACCACCTCTAGCACAACGCAACACAAATATGCTGACTCTATTTGTATGTTGCCTGCATATTAGAATAAGCTACATAACTGTTATCAAGCTAATAGCATTATTGCAAATGTTTTACTAATGCAGTATTTTCAGATAACATTTGATTTCACAACTGCTAAAGCCATGTTCCATTCTTACTCAAATATTTGCCAGAACAGTGGCTCATGTAATAACAAGCAATTAATGCACTGTTTTGAATCCATGTAATTATTCCAGAGTCTGTTTATCAGTACTATATTTACTTTTTTATATGTGTAGCATTGAGGTAATAAGAAAACACTGGAGAAATGAACCATGGGGAGATCTAAAATTCAGTACACCATGAAAGAGGACAATTGAACAGAGGTCAATTTGCTCTGTGCCAGATCTAATGAATTGAAAACTAACAAGATAATCATGTCTGTTTGAAAAGAAACCAATTTTGGGGGAAGAACAAATTATAGTTATCCACCAACAAGTCACTGTGCCAAAAAGATAAATCAACAAAGATACAGTTCTATAGATTCATGAAGAGTTCAGCTTTTTAAATGGGGTTTTAGTTTTTATATATTTTAAAGTTTTAGGCCAATTATAATAAGTTTTTAACTTGCATTTTAAATTGTATATTGTATTGTCTGTTTTACTTTTGCCTGTACACGCCCTGAGTCTTCGGAGAAGGGCGGGGTATAAATGTAAACAAAAAAAACCCAAAAAAAAAACAACCTTGAGTTTACCAGCAGGATCTAAAAATAATTAATTTAAAAAGGTATGCAAAATGAATGTCTATCTTGCTTCAATCATCCGAATGAATAAATCTTACCTATGTTAAATAAGATTTATTGCTTCATTAGCATCATAATAATCTTATTTCTCCCCATACTCCATAATGATGATGTAAATCTTTAGGATTCCAGAAAACATACCACCTCTAGCACAACGCAACACAAATATGCTGACTCTATTTGTATGTTGCCTGCATATTAGAATAAGCTACATAACTGTTATCAAGCTAATAGCATTATTGCAAATGTTTTACTAATGCAGTATTTTCAGATAACATTTGATTTCACAACTGCTAAAGCCATGTTCCATTCTTACTCAAATATTTGCCAGAACAGTGGCTCATGTAATAACAAGCAATTAATGCACTGTTTTGAATCCATGTAATTATTCCAGAGTCTGTTTATCAGTACTATATTTACTTTTTTATATGTGTAGCATTGAGGTAATAAGAAAACACTGGAGAAATGAACCATGGGGAGATCTAAAATTCAGTACACCGTGAAAGAGGACAATTGAACAGAGGTCAATTTGCTCTGTGCCAGATCTAATGAATTGAAAACTAACAAGATAATCATGTCTGTTTGAAAAGAAACCAATTTTGGGGGAAGAACAAATTATAGTTATCCACCAACAAGTCACTGTGCCAAAAAGATAAATCAACAAAGATACAGTTCTATAGATTCATGAAGAGTTCAGCTTTTTAAATGGAAATTAAATGCAGAAATATGTGAAAAGCAACCCCCCACCTCCCAAACTTAATCTGAAGCAGCAAAATCAAATCACATTTGTTGATATTGGTTAATCAATTACATCAACAAGTGGAATGGCAAAAATGATGCTATTGTGGGATTACAAGATTTAGAGATTCAGACTTGCAAAAATTCCAAACTGGAATATTAGACTTTTTGTGCCAAATGATTGATTAATTTTTATTGATTAATCTGTGGGGGCTCCCACACTCTGGAACGAGCTTCCCCTGGGTTTACGCCAAATACCTGACCTTCGGACCTTTCGCCGCGAACTGAAGACATATCTTTTCATTCGCGCGGGGCTGGCTTAAATTTTATTGATTTTAAATTTTCTACTACTAATTTTTAAATGGGGTTTTAGTTTTTTATATATTTTAAAGTTTTAGGCCAATTATAATAAGTTTTTTAACTTGCATTTTAAATTGTATATTGTATTGTCTGTTTTTACTTTTGCCTGTACACCGCCCTGAGTCCTTCGGGAGAAGGGCGGTATAAAAATCAAATAAATAAATAAATAATAAATAAATAAAATAAAATTGATTGATTTGTCAGCTGAATTTCAGCTGGAAACGGGGTTTCTTCACTAAATCCAAAAGCTTAACCACTATATTACATTGGCTTCCCATGTACCTCTGAAAGACAAGATACAGGAAAAAGCTGTTCTGTTAGGAGAGGTGCATAGGCATACTCATGTGTCTGTTAATCTGTTAATTCCAACAACACTACCTTTGCCTTTACTTTGAATAGTCATCTGCAAATAATCAAATTTAATCCAGTGTTATTGAGCTTTACTGCTTGTGTTAGTTTTGACTTTAAGATTCCAGTGGTCATTCTTTTTTTAAAAAAAAAGCTTCTATGTGAATTTATTGTACATAGCATTATTTCATTCTCAGAGCTGTTACAGAACATTTAATAAATATAATTGAGCAAAAAAAATATCCTGATTTAGAAAACATTCAGAATTATTGTATTGCCTGAGCAATAAGAAACAGTTGAAGTGGAAGGTATGACATGATTTTCAGATTGCACAATGATATTTGCACAGAAAGTAACAAAAAAAAGGTTAAAAAAAGGCATAAAGTACATCACATTTCCAGTAAACACTGAATTAAATCTATCCACTGATCTAATTCAGTCAAAAGTAAGCATTTCATTTACTTTAGATACCAGGCAAAGACAAAGAAAGTGTTGTCTTACATCAATTGGAGGTGGATCATAGGATTTCGGAAACCAAGGAAGCAAAATATGTAATTTACCAAAGATTACTGTGATCCTAAAACTCCAACGACATTTATTTTGCTGTGACCTCTCAAAGGAGCAAAAAAGTATGATGCCTGCAGACAGAATTTCAGAATTCAAAGGGTAATATTGTAATCCTTTATGCTTGCTAACTACTCAAAGAGTGTGGAAATGATGCAAAGTGAAATTGCTTTCATGTATCGCTGTAGAATCAGGATAAACTACAACAACCCCTAAAGGCAGTGGTGGGATTCAATTTTTTTTTACTACTGGTTCTGTAGGTGTGGCTTGGTAGGTGTGGCAGGGGAAGGATACTGTAAAATCTCCATTCCCACCCCACTCCAGGAGAAGAATACTGTAAAATCTGCATTTCCTCCTGATCAACTGGACTCAGGAGGCAGAAAATAGATGGGGGTGGGGCCAGTCAGAGGTAGTATTTACCGGTTCTCCTAACTACTCAAAATTTCTGCTACCGGTTCTCCAGAAAAAGTCAGAACTACTGATGCAACCTCTGCCTAAAGATGAAGCTGGACAAAAGAGCCACCAGCCCATAATAAAGAAAAAATTGTTCTGAGGAACTATTAAAATCAACTTGTAAAGATTCTTTCAGTTATAATGGGTTAGGTCTCATGAGCAAGTTGTCTGTTTATTACTGTTTATTACTGCTTATTCACTGTGCATAAATATCTAGAAAATAAAACCTGATTCTTTCCTTATATATATATCCAATGCTTCCTAAAAGGAGCATAAAAGTGATCTGCATCCTCTTCCTTTTAATGAACATTTCAGGTTTTCTCTTAATTCTTAATCCCATTTGATGGATGATATGTAAAAGTAATAACTTGTTCTGACCCAGTTTGGATCCTGCAAAAGTAATAGCTTGTTCCACACAATATGTTCTTATTTGAATGAAGGTATTGCCAATCAAATTCTTGCATGGACTTCAAAAAATAGATTACATTTTCTTTATGGACGATTGGTTTTATATATGGTTACTGCAGTGAAGCTATTATATGCACAAAGATGGAAGACTACAGAAACACCAATAATGGATGAATGGACCGTGAAGATGGCAGAGCTCGCAGAAATGACTTGTATGATTAAGGAAGGAACAACAATTATTTTTATAAAAGACTGAAAACTCTTGATGAACTTTTTGCTAAAAAGGAAAACAAGAATTGGTGATTTCTGAAGTTATTGAATAAAAGGGTTTCTTTTGGGGAAGAAGTTTACTGTGATATGTCACTTGGGAGGGTGGGGATGGTAATAGCAATGTTTCTAAGTTAAGAAATAGTTCATTAAATATCTTTCTTTTTCTCTTTTTTCTTTTTGTTATCTTTCACTTTTCATTTTATACTTTCTTCTTCTTTTTGGTACATTTTCTTTATGTGTCCATAATTAATACCATGTAATCTCTCTCTCTCTCTCTTCTATCTATCTATCTATCATCTATCTATCTATCTATCTATCTATCTATCTATCTATCTATCTATCTATCTATCTATCTATCTATCTATCTATCATATCTAACATCTGTCTATCATCTATAACACTTTGTTAAGAATAATAATAATGTATAAGGATGCTGAAGAGAGCAATTTCCTTTTTAATAGCACTCCAAAGGCATATGTTTAATATAAGAATGTTGAAAAATGGCCTTGAGAATAAATTCTGTGAACTGCTTTTAATTCTTCTGTTTATGTTTTTATTTACTCATTAAATTTGTTGTCTCTGATTTGTCAAGATTCATGGCAGCTTTCAATGCACTAAAAAATAAGTTATTCCAAGAACAAGGACACAATACAATAGAACAATAATGGCGTAGCTAATCATAAATAAGTAGTTCTTTTTCTAAAGAGAGGTTGTTGCACAAGTTTCATGAATAAAAACAATACTTTCTGGTCTCAGACACTTTAATCTCTTAGAAAAGAGGTACCATGAGCAGCTTCTCCAGGGAAAATCTTAGAAATATGATTGGAATAGGAAATCCTGCAAGTTCCTAATTGCTAAAGGTTTTATGAGTGTCATTTGATTATTTCAAATTTAGATGATGAAAAATAGCTTAATAATAATAGTTAGCATCTGGAAATGGACTGTGACAAATATAATATCATAGAGGATTGGAGAAAATGCCCCTCCTGCTTCATAGCCTGACAAAGAAACAGGAGGTGCTTAATACTACTTAACTGATTTTAAACGATATTTAAGAAAAGTACTTGGGGGGACAAGAAAAATGATTTTTTTTTCTGTTCCAAGTGCCTGATTTGGAAATATTTTGCATTTTCCAAAAGGCTGCAAATACTCTCACTTGTCAGTGGTCCTTTTAAAGAAAATGGTAGCTACTGCAAACATTCTTTTCTTTTCTTTTATTTTTTTTTTATTTTATTTTTTCAAATTTATATACCGCCCTATCTCCTTAAGGACTCAGGGCGGTTCACAGGCAGTTAAAATACATATAAATACAGATTAAAAACGACAATTAAAAAACTTATTCTATTGCCAAATTTAAAAATAGTATAAATAATAAAAACCCCTTAAAACCCATAACTTTAAAATCTAATCCAGTCCCGCGCAGATGAATAAGTGTGTTTTAAGCTCGCGACGAAAGGTTCGGAGGTCCGAAGTTGACGAAGTCCTGGAGGAGTTCGTTCCAGAGGGTGGGAGCCCCACGGAGAAGGCCCTTCCCCAGACGGCACTGCCTAGCTGACGGCACCCTGAGGAGTCCCTCTCTGTGAGAGCGCACGGGTCGGTGAGAGGTATTTGGTAGCAGTAGGCGGTCCCGTAAATAGCCCGGCCCTATGCCATGGAGCGCTTTAAAGATTGTCACCAACACCTTGAAGCGCACCCGGAAGGCCACAGGTAGCCAGTGCAGTCTGCGCAGGATAGGTGTAACACGGAGCCACGAGGCTCCTCTATCACCTGCGCAGCTGCATTCTGGACTAACTGAAGCCTCCGGATGCCCCTCAAGGGGAGCCCCATGTAGAGAGTATTGCAGTAATCCAGGCGAGACGTCACGAGGGCGTGAGTGACCGTGCATAAGGCATCCCGGTTTAGAAAGGGGCGCAACTGGCGCACCAGGCGAACCTGGTGGAAAGCTCTCCTGGAGACGGCCGTCAAATGATCTTCAAAAGACAGCCGTTCATCCAGGAGAACGCCCAGATTGCGCACCTCTCCATCGGGCCAGTGACTCGCCCCAACAGTCAGCCGAGGACTCAGCTGACTGTACCGGGATGCCGCATCCACAGCCACTCTGTCTTGGAAGGATTGAGCTTGAGCCTGTTTCTCCCCATCCAGACCCGACGGCTTCCAAACACCGGGACAGCACTGATAGCTTCATTGGGGTGGCCCGTGGAAAAGTACAGCTGGGTGTCATCAGCGACAGCTGGTACCTCACACCAAGCCACTGATGATCTCACCCAGCGGCTTCATATAGATGTTGAACAGAAGGGCGAGAGAATCGACCCCGCGGCACCCCACAAGTGAGGCGCCCGGGCCGACCTCTGCCCCCTGTCAACACTGTCATGCATCGGTCGGAGAGATAGGAGGAGAACCACCGATAAACGGTGCCTCCCACTCCCAATCCTCCAACCGCGCAGCAGGATACCATGGTCGATGGTATCGAAAGCCGCTGAGAGGTCTAATAGGACCAGGACAGAGGAACAACCTCATCCCTGGCCCTCCAGAGATCATCCACCAACGCGACCAAAGCCGCCTCCGTGTGTAGCCGGGCCGGAAACCGGACTGGAACGGGTCTAGATAGACAGTTTCATCCAGGTGCAGGGGAAACTGATATGCCACCATATTTCTACAACCTTCGCTGCAAGGTTGGAGACCGGACGATAATTACCTAAGACAGCCGGGTCCAGGAGGGCTTCTTGAGGAGGGGTTCACCACCGCCTCTTTCAAGGCGGCCGGAAAGACTCCTCCAACAAGGAGGCACTCGTAATCGCCTGAGCCAGCCTCGTGTCACCTCCTGAGTGGCCAGCACCAGCCAGGAGGGGCACGGGTCCCGTAAATAGCCCGGCCCTATGCCATGGAGCGCTTTAAAGATTGTCACCAACACCTTGAAGCGCACCCGAAGGCCACAGGTAGCCAGTGCAGTCTGCAGGATAGGTGTAACACGGAGCCACGAGGCTCCTCTATCACCCGCGCAGCCGCATTCTGACTAACTGAAGCCTCCGGATGCCCCTCAAGGGGAGCCCCATGTAGAGAGCATTGCAGTAACCCAGGCGAGACGTCACGAGGGCGTGAGTGACCGTGCATAAGGCATCCCGGTTCAGAAAGGCGAACTGGCGCACCAGGCGAACCTGGTGGAAAGCTCTCCTGGAGACGGCCGTCAAATGGTCTTCAAAAGACAGCCGCTCATCCAGGAGAACGCCCAGATTGCGCACCTCTCCATCGGGCCAGTGACTCGCCCCAACAGTCAGCCGAGGACTCAGCTGACTGTACCGGGATGCCGCATCCACAGCCACTCTGTCTTGGAAGGATTGAGCTTGAGCCTGTTTCTCCCCATCCAGACCCGACGGCTTCCAAACACCGGGACAGCACTGATAGCTTCATTGGGGTGGCCCGTGGAAAAGTACAGCTGGGTGTCATCAGCGTACAGCTGGTACCTCACACCAAGCCACTGATGATCTCACCCAGCGGCTTCATATAGATGTTGAACAGAAGGGCGAGAATCGACCCCGCGGCACCCCACAAGTGAGGCGCCCGGGCCGACCTCTGCCCCCTGTCAACACCGTCTGCGACTGGTCGGAGAGATAGGAGGAGAACCACCGATAAACGGTGCCTCCCACTCCCAATCCTCCAACCGCGCAGCAGGATACCATGGTCGATGGTATCGAAAGCCGCTGAGAGGTCTAATAGGACCAGGACAGAGGAACAACCTCATCCCTGGCCCTCCAGAGATCATCCACCAACGCGACCAAAGCCGCCTCCGTGTGTAGCCGGGCCGGAAACCGGACTGGAACGGGTCTAGATAGACAGTTTCATCCAGGTGCAGGGGAAACTGATATGCCACCATATTTCTACAACCTTCGCTGCAAGGTTGGAGACCGGACGATAATTACCTAAGACAGCCGGGTCCAGGGAGGGCTTCTTGAGGAGGGGCCTCACCACCGCCTCTTTCAAGGCGGCCGGAAAGACTCCCTCTAACAAGGAGGCACTCGTAATCGCCTGGAGCCAGCCTCGTGTCACCTCCTGAGTGGCCAGCACCAGCCAGGAGGGGCACGGGTCCAGTAAACACGTGGTGGCATTCAGCCTACCCAACAACCTGTCCATGTCCTCGGGAGCCACAGGGTCAAACTCATCCCAGAAAATGTCACCAAGACCACCCTCAGACGCTTCATCTGAATTGTCGCAATTTTGGTCTAGACCGTCTCGAAGCTGAACGATTTTATTGTATAGATAACTGTTAAACTCCTCAGCACGTCCCTGCAACGGGTCATCCCGCTCCCCCTGGTGAAGGGGGAACGGGTCACCCGAAACAGGGCGGCTGGGCGGTTATCTGCCGACGCAATGAGGGAGGAGGCGTAGCAACGCCTCGCTTCCCTCAGTGCCACCAGGTAGGTCCTAGTATAGGACCTAACTAGTGTCCGATCAGCCTCTAAACGGCTAGACCTCCAGGAGCTCTCTAGGCGTCTTCTCCGGCGTTTCATCCCCCTCAGCTCCTCAGAGAACCAAGGAGCCGGTTGGGATCTGCGCCGGGTCAGAGGCCGCAGAGGCACGACACGGTCTAAAGCCCCAGCCGCAGCCCGTTCTTCTCAAATTATTTGGAAAGGCATACCTGAATGCTTGAAATGGCTGGTCAGCTACCTATCCATTAAAACTCTCTGAAAAACTCCAGTGAAATTCTTTATTCACTCAAAAGTGCCATATTCTCAAAAATACTAAAGGAAGAAGATAATTTTGCTCCTTCTTTGTTTTCTGATTTTCCCAGGTCAAGCCTAATTCTCATCCTTCCTAAGTTCAGCCCAGTTATTTTACAAAGGGAACTTAAAGAGATTCACAGTTGATATGATGTACTTTTCACCACACACAGTAATGAAATGCACTTCGTATCAACTCAATGTTTAGGGCTTTAATAGCAACATGTGAGGTGACAATCTTTTCATATTCAATTTCTTAACTAATCACTAATGCTTGAATTATCCTTCTCAACTGCAGGTTACATGAGGATTCTGGTCTTCTATATATATCTCTAGAAATTGCTGCCAGAGAGCAGCAGAGGCATAGTCATTGTTAATGTCAATACCATGGGCATATGTGACTGCTAAATAAATAAATAAATAAATAAATAAATAAATAAATAAATAAATAAATAAATAAATAAATAAATAAATAAATATGTCATATATGAACATGTCATTCACACATAGTCCTGAATTCTCCATGGGACCTTTTATGCATCTAAAATACCATTCTTCATGGCACTGCCATTGACTTGAATGGCTGTTTATTAAGGATTGTGGTATATATTTCCTACACAGTGCTGGATGCTTGTATTCCATCTGAAAGTACATGTATTAAAAATCACTGAATATATAAATAAGTAACTACAGCCAAGACGCTTGTTCCGGGTGAGGAAAGCTATGGCAAATCTAGACAGCACACTAAAAAGCAGAGACATTACCTGTCAACAAAAGTGCATATAGTCAAGGCTATGGTTTTCCCAGTTGCAATGTATGGCTGTGAAAGTTGGACCATAAGAAAGGCTGAGCACCAAAAAATTGAGGCCTTTGAACTCTGGTGCTGGAGAAGACTCCTGTGAGTCCCTTGGACTGCAAGGTGATCAAACCTGTCAGTGCTAGAGGAGATCAACCCTGACTGCTCTTTAGAAGGCCAGATCCTGAAGATGAAACTCAAATACTTTGGCCACCTAATGAGAAGAAAGGACTCACTGGAGAAGAGCCTAATGCTGGGAAAGATTGAGGCCAAAGGAAGAAGGGGACAGCAGAGAATGAGGTGGCTGGATGGAGTCACTGAAGCAGTAGGCATGACCTTAAATGGACTCCATAGGGTGGTAAAGAACAGGAAGACCTGGAGGAATGTTGTCCATGGGGTTGCAATGGGTCAGACATGACTTCACAACTAACAACAACAACAACAGCTTCCATCCTCCAAATACATAAAGTGACATGAAAATTTGGTGTGTGGAATTTGATGTCTAGGACCTTATAGGATTAATAGATAAGTGTTAGAAAATAAGTCATGTAATATTATTTCAATTAAATTGTTTAATTTATCTATTATTTTTCACTCATGTTTCTGTTTCTAGTGATTATGAAGGAGCTAGAGCATATATGAGAAAATTTCTTGTTTTGTTTTAGAGAACTATCTGAATATATTGCAAGGGAATTAATCACTTTATTGTTGTGCAAATACCAACATATCTGAATGTTATTGTTTCTTAGCCTTGCTATGATTGCTATATATTGCATTGTTCATTTTTTAGATAATTTGCGTTATTAAGATTGTGCATTTGTTGTTTTGGTTGGTTGGCTATAATAAACCAATCAAAGAATCCTGATAGGGTTATTATAGAAGACATTGTTTATGATAAAAGAAAATCCCACATTTTCATAGTTGTTTCTAAAAGTCCCCTTGTTATTGTATCAGAAAAACTCACAAGTTGTGGTGGGAATCCAACAAATGCTATATCCATTATCTTATTTTCTGAGTCTGAAATATCATAGCGTTAAACAGCTTCCTACCCTTACCCAACCCTATCAGTTGATTCAGGGCTATACACAATAAGATAATAGTCCTGAAAACAAGTGTTCCAGAAGTATTATTCTGGCTTTCACAGATGAACAACAAACAACATCAATACAGGTATCCATATTCATTTATACCACCTGATGGCAATTCCTTCCCTCCCTCCCTCCCTCCTGCAATATTCTACCAGAAAGATCACTTAATCTTTTGGACTCATTACTTTTCCTTCAACCTGCTTTCTTCTTCTTTCTGAAGCCATTTTTTATTAATGTATTTTGTAGCAACTTTAAAAATAACAGAGCTATCACTCTGTGGTCTTCTCATCCAGAAAGTCTGTTTATCTAAAATTAATTATGTTTTCCTGATTTCTGTTTGCTATCCTTTGTAATGAGAACATCCACTTTTTGAAGATTGCCCCAAGTCAAGCAGATCAAAGACATAACATTTGTGTGTGTGTGTGTGTGTGTTCCACAGAAAATGGTTTTTGAATTATGGAGGATTTTTTCAGCAGCATGATACCAATGCAAACACTACTACCATCAATTATATGCAGTACTTGTGGCCTTTCAGTTAAAAATAATTTCACTGTTGCAGATAGGCCATTATATTTTAGACTGACATGACTAAAATTTTAATACGTATAGAATTTAAAATGTGTTAAATAAATCCAGTGTTGTTGTTTCTGCTCTTCTTTAGGGGTAGAAACATTTGGACCACACATGCATATGTAGTTGATTTCTGTTTTCATTAGTGTGATATTTTGGAACTTTTTTTTTTAAAAAAGAACTTCCTAAAACTTTATTCACTAATTTTCTAATATGTGATGCTTTCAAATGCAGCCAAATATATGTAGCAAAAAAAAAATTATAGCAATGATAAATTAAGCTCCAGAGGAAATAAACAGAGGTGAATAGAATGTGTGTTCAGAGGTGAATAGAATGTGTGTTCAATAGAAAGAGTCATTTGAAACTCTTTCAAACCAGATATGAAAGATTCATCATTAGGAGACCCAAATGGAGCTTTTCCTTTAAATCCAAAGAAACCTATCTACAGCTATCTTCTCCAAACAACTTACAGTCTATTATCCAGATAAAAAAGATGCATTCACTATGGCTTCTCCAGTTTAGTGTTTGCTAAGGTTCCCGTGAAGCCAAGCATTCATGAGCTTGGCTGAGCTATATTAATGAAACTTGTTTTCATGTGTGGGCAAGTCAGATTGGACAAGAAATAGTTGAAAATTGCTTTTTGAAGGACAGCAAGACACAACAAATAGCATTAGATTATATATTTGTTTGCCATCATGAGTCATTGGCCTCTAAGGTGATGGAGAAAATTGAGACCTTGAGGCTGTTTTATGCACTACCAGTCAAGCAACTGATTTTTTCCTAAACCCCTTATGGTTTTAAATAGTTGAACAAAGGAACATTTTATCACATCATATAAGAAGTGTATGCTACCTTACACTTCTTGTATGATGTGATGAATTGTTCCTTTGTGTATCATTCTATATAAGCATAACTAATAAATTTCTCTGTCCTCTTTTCTGCCAAATAGACATCATGTTTTATTTTATGAACTTTGCAATGACTACCAGGTTAATTTAACAATATAAATATAGCACATTCTTTTTCAGTTGTGGTAAATTCTTCTTACCACATTCTTCTTAGCTTAATTATGGCTTTGCTCACATATTTGTTAGCAGATTGTGAGGAAAATGTGTAGATTAAATGTTTTCACTTTGTCTAAATATTTGTTGGTGAAAATCTTAAAAATAATTTTAAAAAAGAGATCAGTCTTACGGAATAGTCATATTTTTTACTGTAAAATGTGATTATGTTTTGATAAACCCTATGTGTGTGTGTGTGTGTGTGTGTGTGTGTGTGTGTGTGTGTGTGTGTGTGTGTGTGTGTGTGTGTGTGTGTGTGTGTGTGTGTGTGTGTGTGTGTGTGTGTGTGTGTGTGTGTGTGTGTGTGTGTGTGTGTGTGTGTGTGTGTGTGTGTGTGTGTGTGTGTGTGTGTGTGTGTGTGTGTGTGTGTGTGTGTGTGTGTGTGTGTGTGTGTGTGTGTGTGTGTGTGTGTGTGTGTGTGTGTGTGTGTGTGTGTGTGTGTGTGTGTGTGTGTGTGTGTGTGTGTGTGTGTGTGTGTGTGTGTGTGTGTGTGTGTGTGTGTGTGTGTGTGTGTGTGTGTGTGTGTGTGTGTGTGTGTGTGTGTGTGTGTGTGTGTGTGTGTGTGTGTGTGTGTGTGTGTGTGTGTGTGTGTGTGTGTGTGTGTGTGTGTGTGTGTGTGTGTGTGTGTGTGTGTGTGTGTGTGTGTGTGTGTGTGTGTGTGTGTGTGTGTGTGTGTGTGTGTGTGTGTGTGTGTGTGTGTGTGTGTGTGTGTGTGTGTGTGTGTGTGTGTGTGTGTGTGTGTGTGTGTGTGTGTGTGTGTGTGTGTGTGTGTGTGTGTGTGTGTGTGTGTGTGTGTGTGTGTGTGTGTGTGTGTGTGTGTGTGTGTGTGTGTGTGTGTGTGTGTGTGTGTGTGTGTGTGTGTGTGTGTGTGTGTGTGTGTGTGTGTGTGTGTGTGTGTGTGTGTGTGTGTGTGTGTGTGTGTGTGTGTGTGTGTGTGTGTGTGTGTGTGTGTGTGTGTGTGTGTGTGTGTGTGTGTGTGTGTGTGTGTGTGTGTGTGTGTGTGTGTGTGTGTGTGTGTGTGTGTGTGTGTGTGTGTGTGTGTGTGTGTGTGTGTGTGTGTGTGTGTGTGTGTGTGTGTGTGTGTGTGTGTGTGTGTGTGTGTGTGTGTGTGTGTGTGTGTGTGTGTGTGTGTGTGTGTGTGTGTGTGTGTGTGTGTGTGTGTGTGTGTGTGTGTGTGTGTGTGTGTGTGTGTGTGTGTGTGTGTGTGTGTGTGTGTGTGTGTGTGTGTGTGTGTGTGTGTGTGTGTGTGTGTGTGTGTGTGTGTGTGTGTGTGTGTGTGTGTGTGTGTGTGTGTGTGTGTGTGTGTGTGTGTGTGTGTGTGTGTGTGTGTGTGTGTGTGTGTGTGTGTGTGTGTGTGTGTGTGTGTGTGTGTGTGTGTGTGTGTGTGTGTGTGTGTGTGTGTGTGTGTGTGTGTGTGTGTGTGTGTGTGTGTGTGTGTGTGTGTGTGTGTGTGTGTGTGTGTGTGTGTGTGTGTGTGTGTGTGTGTGTGTGTGTGTGTGTGTGTGTGTGTGTGTGTGTGTGTGTGTGTGTGTGTGTGTGTGTGTGTGTGTGTGTGTGTGTGTGTGTGTGTGTGTGTGTGTGTGTGTGTGTGTGTGTGTGTGTGTGTGTGTGTGTGTGTGTGTGTGTGTGTGTGTGTGTGTGTGTGTGTGTGTGTGTGTGTGTGTGTGTGTGTGTGTGTGTGTGTGTGTGTGTGTGTGTGTGTGTGTGTGTGTGTGTGTGTGTGTGTGTGTGTGTGTGTGTGTGTGTGTGTGTGTGTGTGTGTGTGTGTGTGTGTGTGTGTGTGTGTGTGTGTGTGTGTGTGTGTGTGTGTGTGTGTGTGTGTGTGTGTGTGTGTGTGTGTGTGTGTGTGTGTGTGTGTGTGTGTGTGTGTGTGTGTGTGTGTGTGTGTGTGTGTGTGTGTGTGTGTGTGTGTGTGTGTGTGTGTGTGTGTGTGTGTGTGTGTGTGTGTGTGTGTGTGTGTGTGTGTGTGTGTGTGTGTGTGTGTGTGTGTGTGTGTGTGTGTGTGTGTGTGTGTGTGTGCGTGTGTGTGTGTGTGCATGCGTGTGTGTGTGTGTGTGTGTGTGTGTGTGTGTGTGTGTGTGTGGGTGTGTTCCACAGAAAATGGTTTTGAATTATGGAGGATTTTTCAGCAGCATGATATCAATGCAAACACTACTACCATCAATTATATGCAGTACTTGTGGCCTTTCAGTTAAAAATAATTTCACTGTTGCAGATGCGGGAGGCTCCGCTGAGGCTACCCCGCCCACCCGGGCTGCGGGCCGCCATTCCGCCACTGGGCTGTAGGGGCGCCTGACGCCACGGCTCCAGCCCGCCCACCGAACAAAATTGTTAGAATGGTTAAATTAAATTGTAAATTCTTAAACTTATTTTTTTAAATTATTATAATCCTATGAATGAAGAATAGTATTCAATTAAGAAAAGATTATTTGATTTGCTATTCTGCTCCCCCCAGTCCTACAATGTAAGGACATTTTGGGAAGCCCACAGATGAACATGGATGAAATAACTTTCTGACTTTTGTTGTAATTATAATTATATCAACTAATTACAATCTGCCTAGAGTAGCTGCACGACAACATAGGTGGAAAATAAATTTAACAAACAAAAAAATAATTACGTTTCTGGGTTGTCTGTGGATTTCAGGAGTAGATCCATTCCAATCCCTAAATACTTTCTATTTTAAGATCAACAATATGTTCACATTGAAATATGATTTTCTCACCACAAAGAATATCTTATGTGGACATCCATATGTTCCAACCTGTGATCAGATAGATGAAAACCAGAAACTGGATTAGCTATCGGTCTTAGTCTCTCTCTGTCTCTGTCTGTTTAGTCATGTCCAATTTGGGAGGTTTTCTTGACAATGTTTTTCTAAAATGCCGACACATTGTCTCCTTCTAGGGCTGATAGAAAGGGACTGGCTCAAGGCCACCCCAGCTGATTTTGTGCCCAAGGTAGGAGAAGAGTTCATAGTCACATAGTTTTTAGCCTGATGCCTTAACCAAATTGGCTTTTTAAAGGGGGTGTGGTAAACAAACAAAGAAGATGCTTGGCGAAATCCTTTTTCTCCATTCGTTTAAAGCAGGGGTGTCCAAACTACGGCCCGCGGGCCAACTGCGGCCCGCGGGTCAGTTTTTATTGGCCCGCAGCAAATTTTCAGTGGACAGTGGGGTGCGGCCCCCGTCCTGGCCCCCAAGGAAGCCGCCGCTCGCCCGGTTGCAGATGCGGGGAGGCTCCGCTGAGGCTACCCCCGCCCACCCGGGGCTGCGGGCCGGCCATTCCACCACTGGGCTGTAGGGGCGCCTGACGCCACGGCTCCAGCCCGCCCACCAGACAGAGGAGGAGGCGGGCGGGCGCTGCAGGTAGGCTCTCCGGGCGGGTCGGCAGAGCAGGGCTGGACGGGCGGGGAGCGGAGCGGAGGAGGATGGGAGGGTTGAGCTGCTGAGTGGGCCCCGCTGCAGGTAGGCTCTCCGGGCGGGTCGGCAGAGCAGGGCTGGACGGGCGGGGAGCGGAGCGGAGGAGGATGGGAGGTTGAGCTGCTGAGTGGGCCCCGCTGCCGGGCTGCCGAGGGTCCCGCGGAACGGGACGCTTGCTCCCGGAGAACCTCTGGGTGGGGGCGGCGGCGGGTTGTCCTCTCCAGCCACCGCCTCCCCGGCGATGCAGCTCAGTTGGTGGGAATGCCTGGTAAGGGGGCGAGCTGAGTTGGGGCCTTGTCCGGGAAGCTGAGTGACCAAGGAGGCTCTGGGAGAGAGCCAAGAGACCCACCCCACCCCACCCCGCAGTGTTGCCACAGCTGGGGAAGATGGCAACGCCGCCGCCGCCCGGTTGCAGATGCGGGAGGCTCCGCTGAGGCGACCCCGCCCACCCGGGCTGCGGGCCGCCATTCCGCCACTGGGCTGTAGGGGCGCCTGACGCCACGGCTCCAGCCCGCCCACCAGACAGAGGAGGAGGCGGGCGGGCGCTGCAGGTAGGCTCTCCGGGCGGGTCGGCAGAGCAGGGCTGGACGGGCGGGGAGCGGAGCGGAGGAGGATGGGAGGGTTGAGCTGCTGAGTGGGCCCCGCTGCAGGTAGGCTCTCCGGGCGGGTCGGCAGAGCAGGGCTGGACGGGCGGGGAGCGGAGCGGAGGAGGATGGGAGGTTGAGCTGCTGAGTGGGCCCCGCTGCCGGGCTGCCGAGGGTCCCGCGGAACGGGACGCTTGCTCCCGGAGAACCTCTGGGTGGGGGCGGCGGGCGGGTTGTCCTCTCCAGCCACCGCCTCCCCTCCCCTGGCGATGCAGCTCAGTTGGTGGGAATCCCTCGACGCCTGGTGAGGGGGGGCGCAGCTGAGTTGGGGCCTTGTCCGGGAAGCTGAGTGACCAAGGAGGCTCTGGGGGGGGGCCGAAGGGACCCACCCCACCCCCCCCCACCCCGCAGTGTTGCCACAGCTGGGGAAGATGGCAACATCCTGGGATGCCGGGATGCCCAAGGGGATGAAGCCCTTCCTCGCAAAGAGTCTTTTGGGCCCAAGGCAGCTTGGCCGGCTGGTGGCCCTGTGCCCCATGGGCATTGCCAGGGTCGTTCCTCCAAGGGGCCAAAGCCTCCTGGCTGACCCACAAGGCCCTCGGAGGGGGAGAACAGCCGGCCTTCCTAGCACAGCGCTGCCTCTTCCCAAAAGGGAAGTTTTTTTGTTTGTTTGCCTTTGAAGGTGTCTCTCACCCGCTTGGCTTGTTTCTGTTTCATTTTGTCTGCCTCTGAGAAGGACTGGCTGGCTGCAAAACTCTTGTGGCTTGAGGCTATTGTGTGCACTCTGTACATGGGCCCCAGCTGCCCTCGAGCAGCTTCAAAGCCCTTTGGGGCTCTGCTCCCAAACCTGTGCCCAAACCGAGGGACCCTTGGGGCTTTTTGCATGCTGCAGGATCTCCCAGCGTGACAGTTTTGCACCCTGCAGACTGATAGAAAGCAGCTGGGACTCTGGCGGAAAAGAAGAAGACCGCATCGAGAAACAGGTGAGGGCGGCGAGGGGCCGAACAGCGTTGGTGGGGGAAGTGTGCAGAATGTCTCCAGACAAAACTATATCGCACTTTGACCAGTCCTCACACTTATGACCGGTCATCATTTATGCCTGTTGCAGCATTTTGCATAGGGACTACTCAGAGGGCTGAAAAAGTTATTTTTGACCTGTCCTCACACTTTTGACTGGTCCTCACACCTACAACTATCTTTACATTTTGCACCCTATCTTGTAACCATGGTGAAGAGAAGCAGTTGTGAAATGAGTGATATGGTTGTTAAAAATGCTGCAATGGGCATAAATGTGAGGATGGTCATAAGTGTGAGGACTGGTCAAAAATTACTTTTTTTAGCCCTCTGAGTAGTTTCTATGCCCATAGCCACATCCACTCAGTCACATGAGGAGTTAGCCACGCCCACCAGTCACATGACCACCAAGCCACACCCCCAAATAAGCCACGCCCACAGAACTGGTACAAAAAATTTAGCCCCCCCTCCGGTGGCCCGGGCCTTTGCTTATTTTTCTGTATTTGGCCCTCACTCAAAAAACTTTGGACACCCCTGGTTTAAAGGCTAATAATTTTGTTTAAGGATGAAACAAAAATGTTATATTTGTTTTATCCTGGAGGTAAGTGGAATGGAGGAAAGTGGAATGGAGGAGAGAACATGGCAAGGGTACAATAACCCGGGAGTGAAAATTATGCTGGAAGGAAAAGATTTTTGGACAAACCGATATACGTTATATTGCCAAGAAAAAGCACTGTCCTGAAATTTTTCTCTAGTTCTTATTTAATGAAAGATAATTTGTTTTCAAATTTTATTTCACAGGACAAGACCATTTTAGAAAAATTGCCAGGAAACGGAGAGCAGTGTTCTGTCACTTATGAAGTAGCTAAGGTGAATATATTAAAGTTCTAACTTTCCTCATGCAATCTTTCTTCTAGTGATTTGCTTTGGTATCCTCATGAAATCTTAAAGATTATTCACATTGCGAGGGCCATTTTTTTCTCTACTGCTTTCCAGTGAGGGAGATGTGCATTGTGATAGGATGGTAATGGTTCAAATTTTAAAAAGCATTCACAGAGCAGTGATATCCCTGGTCTCCAGGGGACAGAAGCATGGTTAATCATCATTCGGAAATCCCACAGTCCAAATGTAGGTCATCAGCTGTTCTGGGTTCCCAGAAACAATGATTTTGCAGGCTGCAGGTTCAAGAAGCAACATACAGAGTTCCAACAAATGGAACGGTTGCTTCCAATGGGGAGATGTCAGATTGTAATGGTATTTAAATCAAGCTTGCACTGGTTGCAGGTCCGCAAGAGAAGGAATCCATTGTAGGGTAAGGTGTGTGAAATCTCTATTAACACAGTCGTATATGAAAGTGAAGAAGAGGGCAACCAGCAGTAAGGCGGATGGACATAATTAAACCGGCAGTGTACACCACTGGAAAACAGACTGGGGACAGAGTATCCTTGAGAAAATTAGTATATGTGGTTACTAAGAGACAACACTGCCTTGATGGCATGTAGTAAATAAAAATTGGGCTAAAAATATTGCCTGATTGGATTTTGAATATTTTTTCTGGTGCATATACTGAATTTTGCAGTATAAGTGTATAAGAGAGAGAGAGACTGTGTGCCTGAGCTGAAATTTGAGTGTGTGATTTTGATGAAATATGTCCTAGACTTGTTAAATAATGGTAGTATACCAAAAAAACCCCACCAACTATTGACCTCACCCCATTTCTAAGAGGTCTGTAAGGGGCGTGCATAAGAGCACAAGCGTGCCTACTGTTCCTGTCCTATTGTTTCCTTTCGTTATATCCAATTAATATAGTTATTACATACTCATACTTATATATATACTTATATATTGTATAGTTATTTCATGCTTATGCTTATATATACTGTGTGACAAAAAAATTAAAAAAAAATCTTTCCCATCAGGCCACTTCGTTTTAATATTCGTAACATGTCAATAATTCAAAGTACCAATTGGCTATTATCTGAAAACATTGGGTCATGAATTTTAATATCAAAGTTGAAAAATGTCTGTGGAACCCTGAAGGTCATTTTTACATGACATTTTATTTTTTATTTTACATTTACAGGGCAGAGGTCAACATAGCACATTTATTTATCAAGAAATATATTAATAAACTGGAAAATACTGAATACTTCTGTAACATCTGGAGAACTAAATACAAAAAATTTAAGAAACAACCCCAAAATCAAGAGATCAGTGTAGAAATATAAAAACTTTTGCAAAGCATTCATATTTAGATGTAGATTTACCTGTTTTAATTTGAGACATATCATTAGCAGCAACGTATTTGTGACATGATTTCTTTATCCTCTAAACCTTCCCTAATAGGTTATTGTAAAATTTCAGTAGTCTCAACGCATGTCAATATTTTGTTTTCATTTCTTCCCATGAAGAGTTTTACAGAATTTTATCTAATATCTGCAAGCTTGGTTGCAAGGTTACTGGTTTGTACTCAGTGAGGCAAAAATTACACTAAATATAACAAAGGCCACAGCATTAACATCATGAGCTGGTTATTTCTGATCCAGAAACAAATAGAAGTAGAAGTAGAAAAAAAAAACATATTTACTGAATGCCCATTGTAACCTTATTGTCAGCCTCCACTTTAAGTGTATTTTACCTACTAGACTGTTTTACTGTTTTATTACTTCGTTAAAGGTTTTCTTCTTACTGAATGTCTTACATGATTTATGGAGGAGGGGGGAGGTTCGGCTGACATTGCATGTGTGGGGGAGAGATAGTCTTTCAAACAGACATTTGAACTGATTTGGCGCGTGAATGTAACGGGAGTTGCCTGCTTCGCATTCCATCCAGAAGACTGACAGAGGGAGAATATCAAAAGTGAAACTACACGTGGCCAAGGAGGAAGACGAATTGGATTATGATTGTTTGAACTCTAGTGGGAGGAGAGTTCAGGAGAGGATATGACATCTGTGTTTTTAGTATACTTTCAGTTCTGGCTTAGCTTTGTTTGCAATCTGACATGTTTAGTAAAAATTACCAATCTCTTCAAAATGGTGGAGTTGGGTCTTTATTTTCTTAAACATTGATCTGAGGCAAGCTGACATTAAGCCAGAACTCACAAAAATCAATGATCCAGGATCACAACCTAGGGGACTGAAAACTTTTTCTTAACGATGTCGGAGTATGAATGCGGAGCTGATAATGAACAGCTGGCAGACATCTCATCCCAGGACTATTCCAGAGGAGTTGATAATGAACAGCTGGCAGACATCTCATCCCAGGACTATTCCAGAGGAGCTGATAATGAACAGCTGGCAGACATCTCATCCCAGGACTATTCCAGAGGAGCTGATAATGAACAGCTGGCAGACATCTCATCCCAGGACTATTCCAGAGGAGCTGATAATGAACAGCTGGCAGACATCTCATCCCAGGACTATTCCAGAGGAGCTGATAATGAACAGCTGGCAGACATCTCATCCCAGGACTATTCCAGAGGAGCTGATAATGAACAGCTGGCAGACATCTCATCCCAGGACTATTCCAGAGGAGCTGATAATGAACAGCTGGCAGACATCTCATCCCAGGACTATTCCAGAGGAGCTGATAATGAACAGCTGGCAGACATCTCATCCCAGGACTATTCCAGAGGAGCTGATAATGAACAGCTGGCAGACATCTCATCCCAGGACTATTCCAGAGGAGCTGATAATGAACAGCTGGCAGACATCTCATCCCAGGACTATTCCAGAGGAGCTGATAATGAACAGCTGGCAGACATCTCATCCCAGGACTATTCCAGAGGAGCTGATAATGAACAGCTGGCAGACATCTCATCCCAGGACTATTCCAGAGGAGCTGATAATGAACAGCTGGCAGACATCTCATCCCAGGACTATTCCAGAGGAGCTGATAATGAACAGCTGGCAGACATCTCATCCCAGGACTATTCCAGAGGAGCTGATAATGAACAGCTGGCAGACATCTCATCCCAGGACTATTCCAGAGGAGCTGATAATGAACAGCTGGCAGACATCTCATCCCAGGACTATTCCAGAGGAGCTGATAATGAACAGCTGGCAGACATCTCATCCCAGGACTATTCCAGAGGAGCTGATAATGAACAGCTGGCAGACATCTCATCCCAGGACTATTCCAGAGGAGCTGATAATGAACAGCTGGCAGACATCTCATCCCAGGACTATTCCAGAGGAGCTGATAATGAACAGCTGGCAGACATCTCATCCCAGGACTATTCCAGAGGAGCTGATAATGAACAGCTGGCAGACATCTCATCCCAGGACTATTCCAGAGGAGCTGATAATGAACAGCTGGCAGACATCTCATCCCAGGACTATTCCAGAGGAGCTGATAATGAACAGCTGGCAGACATCTCATCCCAGGACTATTCCAGAGGAGCTGATAATGAACAGCTGGCAGACATCTCATCCCAGGACTATTCCAGAGGAGCTGATAATGAACAGCTGGCAGACATCTCATCCCAGGACTATTCCAGAGGAGCTGATAATGAACAGCTGGCAGACATCTCATCCCAGGACTATTCCAGAGGAGCTGATAATGAACAGCTGGCAGACATCTCATCCCAGGACTATTCCAGAGGAGCTGATAATGAACAGCTGGCAGACATCTCATCCCAGGACTATTCCAGAGGAGCTGATAATGAACAGCTGGCAGACATCTCATCCCAGGACTATTCCAGAGGAGCTGATAATGAACAGCTGGCAGACATCTCATCCCAGGACTATTCCAGAGGAGCTGATAATGAACAGCTGGCAGACATCTCATCCCAGGACTATTCCAGAGGAGCTGATAATGAACAGCTGGCAGACATCTCATCCCAGGACTATTCCAGAGGAGCTGATAATGAACAGCTGGCAGACATCTCATCCCAGGACTATTCCAGAGGAGCTGATAATGAACAGCTGGCAGACATCTCATCCCAGGACTATTCCAGAGGAGCTGATAATGAACAGCTGGCAGACATCTCATCCCAGGACTATTCCAGAGGAGCTGATAATGAACAGCTGGCAGACATCTCATCCCAGGACTATTCCAGAGGAGCTGATAATGAACAGCTGGCAGACATCTCATCCCAGGACTATTCCAGAGGAGCTGATAATGAACAGCTGGCAGACATCTCATCCCAGGACTATTCCAGAGGAGCTGATAATGAACAGCTGGCAGACATCTCATCCCAGGACTATTCCAGAGGAGCTGATAATGAACAGCTGGCAGACATCTCATCCCAGGACTATTCCAGAGGAGCTGATAATGAACAGCTGGCAGACATCTCATCCCAGGACTATTCCAGAGGAGCTGATAATGAACAGCTGGCAGACATCTCATCCCAGGACTATTCCAGAGGAGCTGATAATGAACAGCTGGCAGACATCTCATCCCAGGACTATTCCAGAGGAGCTGATAATGAACAGCTGGCAGACATCTCATCCCAGGACTATTCCAGAGGAGCTGATAATGAACAGCTGGCAGACATCTCATCCCAGGACTATTCCAGAGGAGCTGATAATGAACAGCTGGCAGACATCTCATCCCAGGACTATTCCAGAGGAGCTGATAATGAACAGCTGGCAGACATCTCATCCCAGGACTATTCCAGAGGAGCTGATAATGAACAGCTGGCAGACATCTCATCCCAGGACTATTCCAGAGGAGCTGATAATGAACAGCTGGCAGACATCTCATCCCAGGACTATTCCAGAGGAGCTGATAATGAACAGCTGGCAGACATCTCATCCCAGGACTATTCCAGAGGAGCTGATAATGAACAGCTGGCAGACATCTCATCCCAGGACTATTCCAGAGGAGCTGATAATGAACAGCTGGCAGACATCTCATCCCAGGACTATTCCAGAGGAGCTGATAATGAACAGCTGGCAGACATCTCATCCCAGGACTATTCCAGAGGAGCTGATAATGAACAGCTGGCAGACATCTCATCCCAGGACTATTCCAGAGGAGCTGATAATGAACAGCTGGCAGACATCTCATCCCAGGACTATTCCAGAGGAGCTGATAATGAACAGCTGGCAGACATCTCATCCCAGGACTATTCCAGAGGAGCTGATAATGAACAGCTGGCAGACATCTCATCCCAGGACTATTCCAGAGGAGCTGATAATGAACAGCTGGCAGACATCTCATCCCAGGACTATTCCAGAGGAGCTGATAATGAACAGCTGGCAGACATCTCATCCCAGGACTATTCCAGAGGAGCTGATAATGAACAGCTGGCAGACATCTCATCCCAGGACTATTCCAGAGGAGCTGATAATGAACAGCTGGCAGACATCTCATCCCAGGACTATTCCAGAGGAGCTGATAATGAACAGCTGGCAGACATCTCATCCCAGGACTATTCCAGAGGAGCTGATAATGAACAGCTGGCAGACATCTCATCCCAGGACTATTCCAGAGGAGTTGATAAGGAATCTTTTCTGGGGAGAAAGCCAACCCCCGAAGATGAGCTGGAGGAGATGGAAGCAGGCTTGGCAGCCATATCGTGCCCTCCCAAGTATTCAGGAATTTCTGCAGAGTGGCTGGAGAAACTACAAATAGAGGAGAGACGGGAGAAGGCCAAACTGGATTTTGGAAAACTTCCAGACCCAGGGGAGCTACAATCCGGAGTTACAAGACGTAAGCAGAAAAAGAAACTCTCAGATTGGCAATGTGAACAGTTAATTAAGGATGAGTTACAAATCGCAGAAGCTGTCAGACTGTATCGTGAGGTGATAGAGTGACAGGCAGACCGTGATAGGCATGAGGTCCCCACCCAGAATCCCTGGAGGGAGAGGGAAGAAGTAGAAACAGAATTTTTGACAGCCACCGGGAGAGCGGCATACAGCAGAGAAATTCTGGAGGAACGAGAGCCTGAGCTGCGTTCTCCAGGGGCTGCAGATTTCGATAGAGGCTGGGGGACCCCTGCTGGACAAATGTTGCCTCGCAGAAGGAAAAGACCTAAAATTCCCTCAATTCCCAGGAAGTTTGATGGGGATCCTAAGGAATTAGGGTTATTCCAGGCTATGGTGGACAGCCACATGCAGGAATGGGGTGAATATTATCTGTCAGAAGCCTCTAAAGTGAAAGCGTGACTCAAGTCTTAAGTGGAAGGGTGGCTTCCTGGTACGTGTCCTTATACCAAGAGAATTCCCCTCTCCTGAGGAACTACCACCACTTTATGGCAGCCCTGAGAATGAGATTTGAGGACCCCTTGGCAGAGCAGAAGGCCAAGATTCACATGAGGTCCATCAGACAAGGGAGGAGACCAGTGGCTGACTACAACCAAGAGTTCAGCGATCTGGTGCCTCTCATGAGAGAGTGGTCGGAAGTGGCTCTTTTGGACATATATAAAGACGGCTTAAACGGGGATTTATATAAGTTGTGCAGAGCCGAAGTGTCCCCAAGTACCCTGCATGGCTGGTACACCCTGGCAGCAGAAATAGAGATTGATATAGCCAAGGACTGCCTGTGAAGTGATCGCGCTTAGAAGCAGACTCCAACTCAGTTCCAGAGAGAACCGCCCAAGGATTCTGCTGCAGTGGAAGGTGGAAAGAAGAAAACCATGGGTTGTTTCAGATGTGGAAAGGAAGGCCACTGAGTGGCTGATTGTTGCACAAAGCTGGCGCCAAAGATGACCCCTAGTGGCAGAAAAGCAACAGTGCAGGCGGAAACTAAAACACAAGAGGTCGCAAAGAGTATGGGCATGTCCTAGACATACAGTAGAAAATATAAACATAGAACAGAAGCAGGAAATGATTACATATAAAGATCTTTTGTATACTGAAAGAGGTAATTTGCAGTTAAAATCTCTGCAAGTATTAAGAGAGGAAGGGAAAAATTATACTTGGTTTCAATATGAGCAATTACATGCTAGATGGAAGGGAGATCAAAAAATTGGTATAGAGCAGAACGAGGGAAATTTGGTAAAGCAAATTAGAAATCAGTCTCAGGAGCATATAAAGAGATTGTATAATGTGTTACTTGAAATAGATTCTGAAAGGGACTTGGTAAAGGACTGTATGATAAAGTGGGCACAAAATTTTCAGGAGCCAATATTATTGGAAACGTGGGAAAGAATTTGGGTTAGAAATGTTAAATTCACGCAGGCACAGAATCTGAGGGAAAATTTTATAAAATGTTTTATAGATGGCATCTAGATCCTAAAAATTATCGTATGTATCCAGAAATGCAAGCAAAATGTTGGAGATGTAATTGTGATGACGCTACATATTTTCACATTTGGTGGACTTGTAAGGACATAAAGGCCTTTTGGATAAAAATTTGGTGGATTTTACAAAATGTTCTGAAAAGAAGAAAGAAGAAGAAGAAGAAGAAGAAGAAGAAGAAGAAGAAGAAGAAGAAGAAGAAGAAGAAGAAGAAGAAGAAGAAGAAGAAGAAGAAGAAGAAGAAGAAGAAGAAGAAGAAGAAGAAGAAGAAGAAGAAGAAGAAGAAGAAGAAGAAGAAGAAGAAGAAGAAGAAGAAGAAGAAGAAGAAGAAGAAGAAGAAGAAGAAGAAGAAGAAGAAGAAGAAGAAGAAGAAGAAGAAGAAGAAGAAGAAGAAGAAGAAGAAGAAGAAGAAGAAGAAGAAGAAGAAGAAGAAGAAGAAGAAGAAGAAGAAGAAGAAGAAGAAGAAGAAGAAGAAGAAGAAGAAGAAGAAGAAGAAGAAGAAGAAGAAGAAGAAGAAGAAGAAGAAGAAGAAGAAGAAGAAGAAGAAGAAGAAGAAGAAGAAGAAGAAGAAGAAGAAGAAGAAGAAGAAGAAGAAGAAGAAGAAGAAGAAGAAGAAGAAGAAGAAGAAGAAGAAGAAGAAGAAGAAGAAGAAGAAGAAGAAGAAGAAGAAGAAGAAGAAGAAGAAGAAGAAGAAGAAGAAGAAGAAGAAGAAGAAGAAGAAGAAGAAGAAGAAGAAGAAGAAGAAGAAGAAGAAGAAGAAGAAGAAGAAGAAGAAGAAGAAGAAGAAGAAGAAGAAGAAGAAGAAGAAGAAGAAGAAGAAGAAGAAGAAGAAGAAGAAGAAGAAGAAGAAGAAGAAGAAGAAGAAGAAGAAGAAGAAGAAGAAGAAGAAGAAGAAGAAGAAGAAGAAGAAGAAGAAGAAGAAGAAGAAGAAGAAGAAGAAGAAGAAGAAGAAGAAGAAGAAGAAGAAGAAGAAGAAGAAGAAGAAGAAGAAGAAGAAGAAGAAGAAGAAGAAGAAGAAGAAGAAGAAGAAGAAGAAGAAGAAGAAGAAGAAGAAGAAGAAGAAGAAGAAGAAGAAGAAGAAGAAGAAGAAGAAGAAGAAGAAGAAGAAGAAGAAGAAGAAGAAGAAGAAGAAGAAGAAGAAGAAGAAGAAGAAGAAGAAGAAGAAGAAGAAGAAGAAGAAGAAGAAGAAGAAAGATGGCACTTTTTGCTTAATAGTCGACTATAGAAATTTAAATTGTGTGTGCGTGGAGAATGTGTACCCCATGCCTCTCATGAAGGATATGTTTGCCCACTTAGCCAAAGGAAAATTCTTCACCAAACTGGATTTACGTGAAGCATATTACAGAGTGCGCATAAAAGAAGGGGATGAATGGAAAACGGCGTTCAATTGTCCCCTTGGTTGCTTCCAATTCCAAGTTCTTCCTTTTGATTTATTTATTTATTTATTTATTTATTTATTTATTTATTTATTTATTTATTTATTTATTTATTTATTTATTTATTTATTTATTTATTTATTTATTTATTTATTTATTTATTTATTTATTTATTTATTTATTTATTTATTTATTTATTTATTTATTTATTTATTTATTTATTTATTTATTTATTTATTTATTTATTTATTTATTTATTTATTTATTTATTTATTTATTTATTTATTTATTTATTTATTTATTTATTTATTTATTTATTTATTTATTTATTTATTTATTTATTTATTTATTTATTTATTTATTTATTTATTTATTTATTTATTTATTTATTTATTTATTTATTTATTTATTTATTTATTTATTTATTTATTTATTTATTTATTTATTTATTTATTTATTTATTTATTTATTTATTTATTTATTTATTTATTTATTTATTTATTTATTTATTTATTTATTTATTTATTTATTTATTTATTTATTTATTTATTTATTTATTTATTTATTTATTTATTTATTTATTTATTTATTTATTTATTTATTTATTTATTTATTTATTTATTTATTTATTTATTTATTTATTTATTTATTTATTTATTTATTTATTTATTTATTTATTTATTTATTTATTTATTTATTTATTTATTTATTTATTTATTTATTTATTTATTTATTTATTTATTTATTTATTTATTTATTTATTTATTTATTTATTTATTTATTTATTTATTTATTTATTTATTTATTTATTTATTTATTTATTTATTTATTTATTTATTTATTTATTTATTTATTTATTTATTTATTTATTTATTTATTTATTTATTTATTTATTTATTTATTTATTTATTTATTTATTTATTTATTTATTTATTTATTTATTTATTTATTTATTTATTTATTTATTTATTTATTTATTTATTTATTTATTTATTTATTTATTTATTTATTTATTTATTTATTTATTTATTTATTTATTTATTTATTTATTTATTTATTTATTTATTTATTTATTTATTTATTTATTTATTTATTTATTTATTTATTTATTTATTTATTTATTTATTTATTTATTTATTTATTTATTTATTTATTTATTTATTTATTTATTTATTTATTTATTTATTTATTTATTTATTTATTTATTTATTTATTTATTTATTTATTTATTTATTTATTTATTTATTTATTTATTTATTTATTTATTTATTTATTTATTTATTTATTTATTTATTTATTTATTTATTTATTTATTTATTTATTTATTTATTTATTTATTTATTTATTTATTTATTTATTTATTTATTTATTTATTTATTTATTTATTTATTTATTTATTTATTTATTTATTTATTTATTTATTTATTTATTTATTTATTTATTTATTTATTTATTTATTTATTTATTTATTTATTTATTTATTTATTTATTTATTTATTTATTTATTTATTTATTTATTTATTTATTTATTTATTTATTTATTTATTTATTTATTTATTTATTTATTTATTTATTTATTTATTTATTTATTTATTTATTTATTTATTTATTTATTTATTTATTTATTTATTTATTTATTTATTTATTTATTTATTTATTTATTTATTTATTTATTTATTTATTTATTTATTTATTTATTTATTTATTTATTTATTTATTTATTTATTTATTTATTTATTTATTTATTTATTTATTTATTTATTTATTTATTTATTTATTTATTTATTTATTTATTTATTTATTTATTTATTTATTTATTTATTTATTTATTTATTTATTTATTTATTTATTTATTTATTTATTTATTTATTTATTTATTTATTTATTTATTTATTTATTTATTTATTTATTTATTTATTTATTTATTTATTTATTTATTTATTTATTTATTTATTTATTTATTTATTTATTTATTTATTTATTTATTTATTTATTTATTTATTTATTTATTTATTTATTTATTTATTTATTTATTTATTTATTTATTTATTTATTTATTTATTTGAACAAAACCTATTATGTAAACAGAATAATTGTGATTGTTCCCCAGGTCTAGGATTATGCAAATTGTATGAACCAACCATATGTTTCCATATGTTTTTATCACATAATCCACAATCCATCTTTGATTAGTCCTATGAAGAATTGCAAGCAAATGCAGATTGGCATAAATAGATAGATAGATAGATAGATAGATAGATAGATAGATAGATAGATAGATAGATAGATAGATAGATAGATAGATAGATAGATAGATAGATAGATAGATAGATAGATAGATAGATTAGATAGATAGATAGATAGATAGATAGATAGATAGATAGATAGATAGATAGATAGATAGATAGATAGATAGATAGATAGATAGATAGATAGATAGATAGATAGATAGATAGATAGATAGATAGATAGATAGATAGATAGATAGATAGATAGATAGATAGATAGATAGATAGATAGATAGATAGATAGATAGATAGATAGATAGATAGATAGATAGATAGATAGATAGATAGATAGATAGATAGATAGATAGATAGATAGATAGATAGATAGATAGATAGATAGATAGATAGATAGATAGATAGATAGATAGATAGATAGATAGATAGATAGATAGATAGATAGATAGATAGATAGATAGATAGATAGATAGATAGATAGATAGATAGATAGATAGATAGATAGATAGATAGATAGATAGATAGATAGATAGATAGATAGATAGATAGATAGATAGATAGATAGATAGATAGATAGATAGATAGATAGATAGATAGATAGATAGATAGATAGATAGATAGATAGATAGATAGATAGATAGATAGATAGATAGATAGATAGATAGATAGATAGATAGATAGATAGATAGATAGATAGATAGATAGATAGATAGATAGATAGATAGATAGATAGATAGATAGATAGATAGATAGATAGATAGATAGATAGATAGATAGATAGATAGATAGATAGATAGATAGATAGATAGATAGATAGATAGATAGATAGATAGATAGATAGATAGATAGATAGATAGATAGATAGATAGATAGATAGATAGATAGATAGATAGATAGATAGATAGATAGATAGATAGATAGATAGATAGATAGATAGATAGATAGATAGATAGATAGATAGATAGATAGATAGATAGATAGATAGATAGATAGATAGATAGATAGATAGATAGATAGATAGATAGATAGATAGATAGATAGATAGATAGATAGATAGATAGATAGATAGATAGATAGATAGATAGATAGATAGATAGATAGATAGATAGATAGATAGATAGATAGATAGATAGATAGATAGATAGATAGATAGATAGATAGATAGATAGATAGATAGATAGATAGATAGATAGATAGATAGATAGATAGATAGATAGATAGATAGATAGATAGATAGATAGATAGATAGATAGATAGATAGATAGATAGATAGTTGGATAGATAGATAGATAGATAGATAGATAGATAGATAGATAGATAGATAGATAGATAGATAGATAGATAGATAGATAGATAGATAGGTACAGCCATGCAATCTTTGTACATGGAGGGAACATGCAGAAACAGATAGTTACTGGTGGCCATATTCCCGTGATTTTCTTTAATCTCTTCTGAAAAAAATCATTCAATCTAATCATTACTACATCCCATGTTGGTGAAATTAATAGGAGCATGATAGTGCTGCATGAAAATATGGTTCCTCTTATCCTAGAACTTTTACTTAGATACTTTCACTCACTGGTGAAATCCTGACAGGTTCTGGAGAACCGGTAGTGGAAATTCACAGTTCAGAGAATTGGTAGTGAAAATTTTGAGTAGTTTGGAAAACTGGCAAATACTACCTCTGGTTAGCCCTAGAGTGGGGTGGAAATGGAGATTTTGAAACATCCTTCCCCCAGGGATTTTGTAGTATCCTTCCCCTGGAGTGGAGTGGAAGATTTTGCAGTATCCTTCCCCTGCCACACCCACCAAGCCATGCCCACAAAGCCACACCCACAGAACCGGTAGTAAAAAAAAAATTGGATTTCACCACTGCCTTCACTGGATATTTAATTAGCTTTCAGACCTATGAGAACAGGTCTAACAACTTTTCAACTTTTCCTAGATCATATTTTTTTTAAAAAGTCTGTTTTTTCCTTCAGTAAAATATAGTAAGGTTCTACAGAAAAATAATTCTATCAATAAATCAGTGTGGCATAGTGGCTGGACTGAGGATATTCAAGGTTTTCTAGGTTCAAATCTCTACTCAGCCATGAAACTGATTGGGTGCCTCTGGGCATTTGCTGTCTTTCTGACTAACCAACTTTATAGGATTGCTGTGAGAAGAAAATGGATTGATGAGCACCCAGAAGAAAGATGGAATAAAAATGTGCTAAATAAATTTGGATTGAGACCATGTAGCTTTCAGTTCATATCATATTTTTGTATCAGGCAGTACATTTTTTAAGAAAGAAAGAAAGAAAGAAAGAAAGAAAGAAAGAAAGAAAGAAAGAAAGAGAGAAAGAAAGAAAGAAAGAAAGAAAGAAAGAAAGAAAGAAAGAAAGAAAGAAAGAAAGAAAGAAAGAAAGAAAGAAAGAAAGAAAGAAAGAAAGAAAGAAAGAAAGAAAGAAAGAAAGAAAGAAAGAAAGAAAGAAAGAAAGAAAGAAAGAAAGAAAGAAAGAAAGAAAGAAAGAAAGAAAGAAAGAAAGAAAGAAAGAAAGAAAGAAAGAAAGAAAGAAAGAAAGAAAGAAAGAAAGAAAGAAAGAAAGAAAGAAAGAAAGAAAGAAAGAAAGAAAGAAAGAAAGAAAGAAAGAAAGAAAGAAAGAAAGAAAGAAAGAAAGAAAGAAAGAAAGAAAGAAAGAAAGAAAGAAAGAAAGAAAGAAAGAAAGAAAGAAAGAAAGAAAGAAAGAAAGAAAGAAAGAAAGAAAGAAAGAAAGAAAGAAAGAAAGAAAGAAAGAAAGAAAGAAAGAAAGAAAGAAAGAAAGAAAGAAAGAAAGAAAGAAAGAAAGAAAGAAAGAAAGAAAGAAAGAAAGAAAGAAAGAAAGAAAGAAAGAAAGAAAGAAAGAAAGAAAGAAAGAAAGAAAGAAAGAAAGAAAGAAAGAAAGAAAGAAAGAAAGAAAGAAAGAAAGAAAGAAAGAAAGAAAGAAAGAAAGAAAGAAAGAAAGAAAGAAAGAAAGAAAGAAAGAAAGAAAGAAAGAAAGAAAGAAAGAAAGAAAGAAAGAAAGAAAGAAAGAAAGAAAGAAAGAAAGAAAGAAAGAAAGAAAGAAAGAAAGAAAGAAAGAAAGAAAGAAAGAAAGAAAGAAAGAAAGAAAGAAAGAAAGAAAGAAAGAAAGAAAGAAAGAAAGAAAGAAAGAAAGAAAGAAAGAAAGAAAGAAAGAAAGAAAGAAAGAAAGAAAGAAAGAAAGAAAGAAAGAAAGAAAGAAAGAAAGAAAGAAAGAAAGAAAGAAAGAAAGAAAGAAAGAAAGAAAGAAAGAAAGAAAGAAAGAAAGAAAGAAAGAAAGAAAGAAAGAAAGAAAGAAAGAAAGAAAGAAAGAAAGAAAGAAAGAAAGAAAGAAAGAAAGAAAGAAAGAAAGAAAATAGACAAAAGAAGGGAGGGAGGAAAGAAAGAAAGAAAGAAAGAAAGAAAGAAAGAAAGAAAGAAAGAAAGAAAGAAAGAAAGAAAGAAAGAAAGAAAGAAAGAAAGAAAGAAAGAAAGAAAGAAAGAAAGAAAGAAAGAAAGAAAGAAAGAAAGAAAGAAAAAAAGAAAGAAAGAAAGAAAAAAGGAAAGAAAAAAAGAACCCACCCTCTTTAAGAAAATAACTTTTCACCCTCATCACTCTCCTTAATTAAAAAATATGAAACTCTTCAACCCATAACCCATCTCCTAGCAATAAACAAATAAAATAAGTACCTTTATTCCACTATTGGCAAAAAGTCCACATAGAGCTCTAAAATATTAAAATTAATACATACAAAAATTCACCTTTTCATATCTTGATATGAAAAACCCATTGTGTAGTGTGGCTAGTTTTAAAGTAGACTTGTGTTTCTAATTTTCCATCACTGCCTCTGCTAATGGTCGGAATCTAGGAAGTGGAGTGTGCTGTTGTTGTTTTCTTCCCTTGTGAATGTTATTCCTTTGAAGATGTTGATGAAAGGTTCATGTATTTTCTCTAGTTGATCCTTTTTTACCATGACAAAGGTGTCATCTACAAACTTTGTGGGAATACTGTAGATTCTGGGTATTGCATTACAGTCTCAGTTATGAGTCCTGAAAACGGTGATTCTATGGATGTTCGTTTGATTTGTTGATACATTGTCTATTAAACTGAAAGCATATGGTCAGGGAAAGGTTAATAAGGCCCATGATTCTCAGTATTTCAATCTTGGTGTAATTAGTTAGATTGAATGTAATATTGCTAGTCCTGGGTCTATGGAAGTGAAGATTGTTGTCACATCAGACGATCCATGATTTCATCTTCATAGTCAGATCTTTGATTCTTTAGAGGCACTGTAGTGAGGAGTTGATGGAATATTTACTCCCTCTATGAGGTGTCTATGGTTATTTATCAGAACTTCAGCAAGGTTGTAGGTTGGGGTTCCTGGTAATGATAAATAAATAAATAAATAAATAAATAAATAAATAAATAAATAAATAAATAAATAAATAAATAAATAAATAAATAAATAAATAAATAAATAAATAAATAAATAAATAAATAAATAAATAAATAAATAAATAAATAAATAAATAAATAAATAAATAAATAAATAAATAAATAAATAAATAAATAAATAAATAAATAAATAAATAAATAAATAAATAAATAAATAAATAAATAAATAAATAAATAAATAAATAAATAAATAAATAAATAAATAAATAAATAAATAAATAAATAAATAAATAAATAAATAAATAAATAAATAAATAAATAAATAAATAAATAAATAAATAAATAAATAAATAAATAAATAAATAAATAAATAAATAAATAAATAAATAAATAAATAAATAAATAAATAAATAAATAAATAAATAAATAAATAAATAAATAAATAAATAAATAAATAAATAAATAAATAAATAAATAAATAAATAAATAAATAAATAAATAAATAAATAAATAAATAAATAAATAAATAAATAAATAAATAAATAAATAAATAAATAAATAAATAAATAAATAAATAAATAAATAAATAAATAAATAAATAAATAAATAAATAAATAAATAAATAAATAAATAAATAAATAAATAAATAAATAAATAAATAAATAAATAAATAAATAAATAAATAAATAAATAAATAAATAAATAAATAAATAAATAAATAAATAAATAAATAAATAAATAAATAAATAAATAAATAAATAAATAAATAAATAAATAAATAAATAAATAAATAAATAAATAAATAAATAAATAAATAAATAAATAAATAAATAAATAAATAAATAAATAAATAAATAAATAAATAAATAAATAAATAAATAAATAAATAAATAAATAAATAAATAAATAAATAAATAAATAAATAAATAAATAAATAAATAAATAAATAAATAAATAAATAAATAAATAAATAAATAAATAAATAAATAAATAAATAAATAAATAAATAAATAAATAAATAAATAAATAAATAAATAAATAAATAAATAAATAAATAAATAAATAAATAAATAAATAAATAAATAAATAAATAAATAAATAAATAAATAAATAAATAAATAAATAAATAAATAAATAAATAAATAAATAAATAAATAAATAAATAAATAAATAAATAAATAAATAAATAAATAAATAAATAAATAAATAAATAAATAAATAAATAAATAAATAAATAAATAAATAAATAAATAAATAAATAAATAAATAAATAAATAAATAAATAAATAAATAAATAAATAAATAAATAAATAAATAAATAAATAAATAAATAAATAAATAAATAAATAAATAAATAAATAAATAAATAAATAAATAAATAAATAAATAAATAAATAAATAAATAAATAAATAAATAAATAAATAAATAAATAAATAAATAAATAAATAAATAAATAAATAAATAAATAAATAAATAAATAAATAAATAAATAAATAAATAAATAAATAAATAAATAAATAAATAAATAAATAAATAAATAAATAAATAAATAAATAAATAAATAAATAAATAAATAAATAAATAAATAAATAAATAAATAAATAAATAAATAAATAAAACCCACTAAAATTAAAACCAAATAAAACTAAAACCCTATGCCAGTCCTGCAGATGAATAAATATGTCTTCAGCTCATGAAAGGTTCAAGGTCCGGAAGTTGGCGAAGTCCTGGGGAAGTTCATTCCAGAGGGTGGGAGCCCCACAGAGAAGGCCCTACTCCTGGGGACCGCCAGCCGACATTGTTTGGCGGACGGCACCCTGAGGAGTCCCTCTCTGTGGGAGCGCACGGGTCGGTGAGAGGCAACCGGTAGCAGTAGGCAGTCCCGTAAGTAACCCGGTCCTAAGCCATGGAGCGCTTTAAAGGTAGTAACCAGCACCTTGAAGTGCACCCGGAAGACCACAGGTAGCCAGTGCAGCCTGCACAGAAGTGGTGTCACATGGGAGCCACGAGTGGCTTCCTCTATCACCCGCGCAGCTGCATTCTGAACCAACTGGAGCCTCCGGGTGCTCTTCAAGGGGAGCCCCATGTAGAGAGCATTGCAGTAATCCAAACAAGAGGTAACAAGAGCATGAGTGACCGTGCATAAGGCATCCCAGTCAAGGAAGGGGCACAACTGGCGAATCAGGGAACCTGATAAAAAGCTCTCCTGGATACGGTCGTCAGATGGTCTTCAAAAGACAACCGCCCATCCAGGAGATCTCTCTCTCTCTCTCTCTCTCTCTCTCTCTCTCTCTCTCTCTCTCTCTCTCTCTCTCTCTCTCTCTCTCTCTCTCTCTCTCTCTCTCTCTCTCTCTCTCTCTCTCTCTCTCTCTCTCTCTCTCTCTCTCTCTCTCTCTCTCTCTCTCTCTCTCTCTCTCTCTCTCTCTCTCTCTCTCTCTCTCTCTCTCTCTCTCTCTCTCTCTCTCTCTCTCTCTCTCTCTCTCTCTCTCTCTCTCTCTCTCTCTCTCTCTCTCTCTCTCTCTCTCTCTCTCTCTCTCTCTCTCTCTCTCTCTCTCTCTCTCTCTCTCTCTCTCTCTCTCTCTCTCTCTCTCTCTCTCTCTCTCTCTCTCTCTCTCTCTCTCTCTCTCTCTCTCTCTCTCTCTCTCTCTCTCTCTCTCTCTCTCTCTCTCTCTCTCTCTCTCTCTCTCTCTCTCTCTCTCTCTCTCTCTCTCTCTCTCTCTCTCTCTCTCTCTCTCTCTCTCTCTCTCTCTCTCTCTCTCTCTCTCTCTCTCTCTCTCTCTCTCTCTCTCTCTCTCTCTCTCTCTCTCTCTCTCTCTCTCTCTCTCTCTCTCTCTCTCTCTCTCTCTCTCTCTCTCTCTCTCTCTCTCTCTCTCTCTCTCTCTCTCTCTCTCTCTCTCTCTCTCTCTCTCTCTCTCTCTCTCTCTCTCTCTCTCTCTCTCTCTCTCTCTCTCTCTCTCTCTCTCTCTCTCTCTCTCTCTCTCTCTCTCTCTCTCTCTCTCTCTCTCTCTCTCTCTCTCTCTCTCTCTCTCTCTCTCTCTCTCTCTCTCTCTCTCTCTCTCTCTCTCTCTCTCTCTCTCTCTCTCTCTCTCTCTCTCTCTCTCTCTCTCTCTCTCTCTCTCTCTCTCTCTCTCTCTCTCTCTCTCTCTCTCTCTCTCTCTCTCTCTCTCTCTCTCTCTCTCTCTCTCTCTCTCTCTCTCTCTCTCTCTCTCTCTCTCTCTCTCTCTCTCTCTCTCTCTCTCTCTCTCTCTCTCTCTCTCTCTCTCTCTCTCTCTCTCTCTCTCTCTCTCTCTCTCTCTCTCTCTCTCTCTCTCTCTCTCTCTCTCTCTCTCTCTCTCTCTCTCTCTCTCTCTCTCTCTCTCTCTCTCTCTCTCTCTCTCTCTCTCTCTCTCTCTCTCTCTCTCTCTCTCTCTCTCTCTCTCTCTCTCTCTCTCTCTCTCTCTCTCTCTCTCTCTCTCTCTCTCTCTCTCTCTCTCTCTCTCTCTCTCTCTCTCTCTCTCTCTCTCTCTCTCTCTCTCTGTAATGTATCTTTAAAAGTTTTGGCGGGAAAATAGCACGTTGCTGATTGGTTGAAGCCCCCGGTTAAACTGTATATAAAGAGAGGTTTTTCCCAGCACTGGCTGCTGGGTTCACCATATAGTAAAGAGCTGTTGTCACTATCCTGGTCTCCTGCCTCGTTATTGCCCGAATCTAACACTGGCGACGAAGGTGGGATCTCGAGGCTAAGAGCGCCAGGAAAAGAGCTGAACTCACCAGGAAGACGCGAACCCAGCAAAACAAGGGCGGAAAGCAGCGATGTCCGGCTACACACCGCCAGCGCCATTCGACCCAGCTAAGGAAAAATGGGGGTCATACATGGCTCGCTTCGAGTGTTTCCTCGAGGCGAACGAACTTCAAGGAGTTTCAGACAACAGGAAACGAGCCTATTTCCTGAGCCACTGCGGTCCAGAAGTTTTCGACACCGCAGAATCCCTGGCTGAGCCAACGCCGGTACAGTCGGTACCGTGGCAAACTCTGCAGACTTTATTAAAAGCCCATTTTGCACCAATGCCATCCAAGTATGTGCAACGGTTCGAATTCGGGGAGCGCAGACAGCAAGAGGGCGAGTCCATCAGCGCATACATGGCCGCCCTGCGGAAAGCCTCAAAACATTGCGAGTATCGAGACTTGGATGAGGCATTGCTGGAGCAACTCATCCGCGGGGTCAGGGACATCCGTTTGCGGAGGCGGCTGCTGTCTAAAAGCAACCTAACGCTGGCAAACGCCCTGGATGAAGCCAGGGCTCACGAGATGTCTTCCCAAGCGGCGGAAACCCTACAGAAGCAAGTCACACCAACGGCTGGTGCGAAATCAACCCCGGTTCACAATGAAAAGGTCCAGGCCGAGTTGGAGGGTGAGGAAGAGGAAGGAGTCTTCCACACCGGGAGGCCGGAGAATGAAGACCGGGGTGACTGCGCGAGTTGCGGAGGGCAACACCAACGACAACAATGCAGATTTAAAGATGCAACTTGTCGGCGATGCGAAAGGAAGGGGCACCTAGCACAGGTCTGTCGAGCTCCCCAACCTTCCCGCCAAAAATTCAAACCGGCCAATCAGAGCGCGGGAACGGCGAAGCGGCCCGCGAGTGGTCAGTTTAAAAAAGGCGCGAAGTTGAATCAGACTGTCGTGAGAGTGGGTCACGCATCAACACGCCTAGAGAAAAAAATCTTTACAAAGGCAAAGATTGAGGGGGTGCCGTGCCGATTGGAGGTGGACACCGGCTCATCGATCACGATCATGTCCTGGGACACTCTCGTGAGAGCCTTACCCGCCATCGCAAAGCGCAAGCTGCAACCACAGAAATTAAAGGTACAAGACTACCAAGGGAATCGCATCCCTGTTCGAGGGGTAACGTCCGTCCACGTCGAGTATGGACAATACAAGAAAACTCTGCCCATCACCATCGTCGATGGGACCCTGCCAAGCTTGTTGGGACTGGACTGGTTCCGAGCATTGGGCATGGGAGTGACTGGAATCTTCAGAAACGAAGTCGACCTCAAAGACGCACTCGTGAAAGAATTTGGGGACGTTTTCAGAGACTGCCTGGGCAAGTACACGGGACCCCTATCTCTTTAACTTAGACCCCAAGTTGCCCCTATCCGCCTAAAGGCTAGGAGGGTCCCGTTCGCCCTAAAGCCCAGGATTGACCGGGAACTGGACAAGCTAGTAAACCAGGGAATTCTAGTGCCAGTTGACCATGCTAAGTGGGAGACCCCTATAGTCACCCCAGTCAAACCGGACGGATCGGTCCGGATTTGCGCTGACTACAAGGCAACACTTAACAAAGCGTTGCAAAAGAGTGCTTACCCCGTCCCCGTGGTACAGCACTTACTGCACTCAATGGGGCAAGGGCAAGTTTTTGCCAAGCTAGACTTGGCCCAAGCCTATCAACAGCTGCCCGTAGACAGCAGCACAGCCGAAGCGCAGACAATTGTGACTCACAGAGGGGCTTTTAAGTGTACCCGATTACAGTTTGGGGTTAGTGTGGCTCCAGGGTTATTTCAGAACCTAATGGAGCGGCTATTGCAGGGCCTACCAGGGGTGGTACCATACTTTGACGATGTACTGGTATCCGCTGAGAATCTAGAGGAATTAGGGTAAGGCTGCGAAAAGTTTTGGGCATTTTCCGTCTGCCGGTCTCACGTTAAACTAAACAAATGCCAGATCGGGGTTGAGTCTGTGGAATTCCTGGGCTACCGGATAGACAGGGAAGGGATTCACCCCACTGAGAGCAAGGTACGGGCCATCAGGAAGGCCCCGGTTCCAAAGAACAAAACGGAGTTACAGGCATTCTTAGGTCTGGTCAACTTCACGCAGTATTCTTAAGGAATAAGGCAACAGTAGCCGAGCCGCTGCATAAATTACTAGCAAAGACGGCTGCATGGTCTTGGGGAAAGGCGGAAGCTAGGGCATTCAAGGTAAAGAATCTCCTAACGAGTGATAGCCTCCTTATCCAATACAATGGCACGCTGCCATTAGTGTTAAGCTGCGATGCATCTCCCTATGGGGTGGGGCTGTGCTCAGCCACAGGTTACCAAATGGCACAGAAGCCCCTATTGCATACTACTCCCGAACCATGTCATCAACTGAAAGGAATTATAGCCAGCTTGATAAGGAAGCCTTGGCTATAGTCTCAGGAGTAAAGAAATTCCATGAATATGTATTTGGTCGTGATTTTGAAATCATCACGGACCATAGACCTTGCTAGGTCTGCTGGCAGGCGATCGCCCAACGCCTGTGGCACTTTCGCCAAGACTGACCCGATGGACTATCTTCCTGGCAGCGTATTCTTACAAATTACTACACCGGCCAGGAAAGGAATTAGGCATGCAGACGCCTGAGCAGATGCCCGCTACCAGAGACTATCAAGACCCCACTCCGGGATACCAGTTCTGCTAATTGACTCTTTGGACTCTGGCCCAGTCACATCCAAAGAGGTGGCTCGGCTTCAGATAAGGACATTACATTAAGAACTGTAATTGGTTGGGTACAAAGAGGTTGGCCTGCTGCGCCGGGCGAGCGTTTTAAAGAGTTTGTAAAAAAACGTGGGGAACTCTCGGCTCAAGGGGGGTGCCTGCTATGGGGGGATCGAGTGGTGATCCCGGAGAAATTGAGGAAAAAGGTATTGGATCTCCTTCACGAAGGTCACCCAGGGATCGTGAGAATGAAGGGTCTAGCGCGAAGCTATGTGTGGTGGCCCTTAATGGACTCGGAAATTGCTGAAAGGGTAGGGAAATGCCAGGCCTGCCAGGAGCCCAGACCGCAACCCCCACGGGCCCTGATTCGGGAAGGGGAGAGACCCCAGGCCCCCTGGTCTAGGATCCATATCGATTTTGCCGGCCCCTTCCACGGCCAAACCTTTCTGGTAGTAGTCGATGCCTACTCCAAATGGCTGGAAATCATTCTCATGAGATCCATGACAGCCGAGGCCGTGATTTCAGTCCTACGGCACCTATTTGTAACCCACGGGTTGCCCGACACTTTAGTCTCCGATAACGCCCGCAATTCCACGGCAACCCAGTTTGAGGGTACTTGGCAGAGGAGGGCATCCGCATGTCCTCTCGGCGCCTTTCCACCCTGCGATTTAACGGCCTTGCAGAACGCTTCGCTCGAGCGCAAAGGAAGCATTGTCCAGAATCAGGCCAGGCGATTGGCAAACAAAATTGATACATATCTAGCAGTCCAACACAGAACCCCTGTGTAACAACTGGCCGCAGCCCGCAGAGCTATTAATGGGTCGGAAGCTTAGGTGCCCACTAGACCGCTTAAACCCAAACTACACACCAGACGGTTACAAAGGGGCACACGGTAAAACAAGAGAGATGGCAATAGGCGACCTAGTGTGGGCACACAACTACAGCGAGGGCCCGACCTGGTTAGCAGGAAAATCCTAGAAATAACAGGACCATAGACCTTGCTAGGTCTGCTGGCAGGCGATCGCCCAACGCCTGTGGCACTTTCGCCAAGACTGACCCGATGGACTATCTTCCTGGCAGCGATTCTTACAAATTACTACACCGCCAGGAAAGGAATTATAGCCAGCTTGATAAGGAAGCCTTGGCTATAGTCTCAGGAGTAAAGAAATTCCATGAGTATGTATTTGGTCGTGATTTTGAAATCATCACGGACCATAGACCTTGCTAGGTCTGCTGGCAGGCGATCGCCCAACGCCTGTGGCACTTTCGCCAAGACTGACCCGATGGACTATCTTCCTGGCAGCGATTCTTACAAATTACTACACCGGCCAGGAAAGGAATTATAGCCAGCTTGATAAGGAAGCCTTGGCTATAGTCTCAGGAGTAAAGAAATTCCATGAATATGTATTTGGTCGTGATTTTGAAATCATCACGGACCATAGACCTTGCTAGGTCTGCTGGCAGGCGATCGCCCAACGCCTGTGGCACTTTCGCCAAGACTGACCCGATGGACTATCTTCCTGGCAGCGATTCTTACAAATTACTACACCGCCAGGAAAGGAATTATAGCCAGCTTGATAAGGAAGCCTTGGCTATAGTCTCAGGAGTAAAGAAATTCCATGAATATGTATTTGGTCGTGATTTTGAAATCATCACGGACCATAGACCTTGCTAGGTCTGCTGGCAGGCGATCGCCCAACGCCTGTGGCACTTTCGCCAAGACTGACCCGATGGACTATCTTCCTGGCAGCGTATTCTTACAAATTACTACACCGCCAGGAAAGGAATTATAGCCAGCTTGATAAGGAAGCCTTGGCTATAGTCTCAGGAGTAAAGAAATTCCATGAATATGTATTTGGTCGTGATTTTGAAATCATCACGGACCATAGACCTTGCTAGGTCTGCTGGCAGGCGATCGCCCAACGCCTGTGGCACTTTCGCCAAGACTGACCCGATGGACTATCTTCCTGGCAGCGATTCTTACAAATTACTACACCGCCAGGAAAGGAATTATAGCCAGCTTGATAAGGAAGCCTTGGCTATAGTCTCAGGAGTAAAGAAATTCCATGAGTATGTATTTGGTCGTGATTTTGAAATCATCACGGACCATAGACCTTGCTAGGTCTGCTGGCAGGCGATCGCCCAACGCCTGTGGCACTTTCGCCAAGACTGACCCGATGGACTATCTTCCTGGCAGCGATTCTTACAAATTACTACACCGCCAGGAAAGGAATTATAGCCAGCTTGATAAGGAAGCCTTGGCTATAGTCTCAGGAGTAAAGAAATTCCATGAGTATGTATTTGGTCGTGATTTTGAAATCATCACGGACCATAGACCTTGCTAGGTCTGCTGGCAGGCGATCGCCCAACGCCTGTGGCACTTTCGCCAAGACTGACCCGATGGACTATCTTCCTGGCAGCGATTCTTACAAATTACTACACCGGCCAGGAAAGGAATTATAGCCAGCTTGATAAGGAAGCCTTGGCTATAGTCTCAGGAGTAAAGAAATTCCATGAATATGTATTTGGTCGTGATTTTGAAATCATCACGGACCATAGACCTTGCTAGGTCTGCTGGCAGGCGATCGCCCAACGCCTGTGGCACTTTCGCCAAGACTGACCCGATGGACTATCTTCCTGGCAGCGTATTCTTACAAATTACTACACCGCCAGGAAAGGAATTATAGCCAGCTTGATAAGGAAGCCTTGGCTATAGTCTCAGGAGTAAAGAAATTCCATGAATATGTATTTGGTCGTGATTTTGAAATCATCACGGACCATAGACCTTGCTAGGTCTGCTGGCAGGCGATCGCCCAACGCCTGTGGCACTTTCGCCAAGACTGACCCGATGGACTATCTTCCTGGCAGCGATTCTTACAAATTACTACACCGCCAGGAAAGGAATTATAGCCAGCTTGATAAGGAAGCCTTGGCTATAGTCTCAGGAGTAAAGAAATTCCATGAATATGTATTTGGTCGTGATTTTGAAATCATCACGGACCATAGACCTTGCTAGGTCTGCTGGCAGGCGATCGCCCAACGCCCGTGGCACTTTCGCCAAGACTGACCCGATGGACTATCTTCCTGGCAGCGATTCTTACAAATTACTACACCGCCAGGAAAGGAATTATAGCCAGCTTGATAAGGAAGCCTTGGCTATAGTCTCAGGAGTAAAGAAATTCCATGAGTATGTATTTGGTCGTGATTTTGAAATCATCACGGACCATAGACCTTGCTAGGTCTGCTGGCAGGCGATCGCCCAACGCCTGTGGCACTTTCGCCAAGACTGACCCGATGGACTATCTTCCTGGCAGCGATTCTTACAAATTACTACACCGCCAGGAAAGGAATTATAGCCAGCTTGATAAGGAAGCCTTGGCTATAGTCTCAGGAGTAAAGAAATTCCATGAGTATGTATTTGGTCGTGATTTTGAAATCATCACGGACCATAGACCTTGCTAGGTCTGCTGGCAGGCGATCGCCCAACGCCTGTGGCACTTTCGCCAAGACTGACCCGATGGACTATCTTCCTGGCAGCGTATTCTTACAAATTACTACACCGCCAGGAAAGGAATTATAGCCAGCTTGATAAGGAAGCCTTGGCTATAGTCTCAGGAGTAAAGAAATTCCATGAATATGTATTTGGTCGTGATTTTGAAATCATCACGGACCATAGACCTTGCTAGGTCTGCTGGCAGGCGATCGCCCAACGCCCGTGGCACTTTCGCCAAGACTGACCCGATGGACTATCTTCCTGGCAGCGATTCTTACAAATTACTACACCGCCAGGAAAGGAATTATAGCCAGCTTGATAAGGAAGCCTTGGCTATAGTCTCAGGAGTAAAGAAATTCCATGAGTATGTATTTGGTCGTGATTTTGAAATCATCACGGACCATAGACCTTGCTAGGTCTGCTGGCAGGCGATCGCCCAACGCCTGTGGCACTTTCGCCAAGACTGACCCGATGGACTATCTTCCTGGCAGCGATTCTTACAAATTACTACACCGGCCAGGAAAGGAATTAGGCATGCAGACGCCTGAGCAGATGCCCGTTACCAGAGACTATCAAGACCCCACTCCGGGATACCAGTTCTGCTAATTGACTCTTGGACTCTGGCCCAGTCACATCCAAAGAGGTGGCTCGGCTTCATATAGATGTTGAACAGGAGGCGAGAGAATGGGCCCTGCGGCACCCCACAAGTGAGGCGCCTGGGGTCGATCTCTGCCCCTGCCAACACTGTCTGCACCGGTCAGAGAGATAGGAGGAGAACCACTGATAAATGTTGAATCCACAGCTGACTCAAACCCGGGGCAAACGCGGGACTTATCTGAGTTCCAGGAGATCCAGCGACGCCAACCGGTTCCTTCGGAAAACAACAGGGACGACTCTGCAAATAATCCAGGGCCGGATGGCCCAGAGGAGGAGCTGAGAGGAACAGACAGTCCCTCCGGTCAGCTCGACTCACTCCCAGAGAATGTATTGCGCAGGTCCGAAAGAGTCAGGAGACGCCCAGTCTACTTGCGTGATTACGTTGAAAAATAAGATGTAAATTTTTATGTAAATAGTGGTAAAGTGTTTTCTGGGAGGGAAGGAGTGTAATGTATCTTTAAAAGTTTTGGCGGGAAAATAGCACGTTGCTGATTGGTTGAAGCCCCCGGTTAAAATGTATATAAGGAGAGGTTTTCCCAGCACTGGCTGCTGGGTTCACCATATAGTAAAGAGCTGTTGTCACTATCCTGGTCTCCTGCCTCGTTATTGCCAAATTAAAATATTATTATTATTATTATTATTATTATTATTATTATTATTATTATTATTATTATTATTATTATTATTATTATTATTATTATTATTATTATTATTATTATTATTATTATTATTATTATTATTATTATTATTATTATTATTATTATTATTATTATTATTATTATTATTATTATTATTATTATTATTATTATTATTATTATTATTATTATTATTATTATTATTATTATTATTATTATTATTAACATTATGCATTTTTGTTGCTATAATTTTAGCACTTGTTGAGGAGAACCACTGATAAACGGTGCCTCCCACTCCCAAACTCTCCAACCGGTGCAGCAGGATACCATGGTCGATGGTATCAAAAGCCGCTGAGAGGTCTAATAGGACCAGGGCAGAGGAATAACCCCTATCCCTGGCCCTCCAGAGATCATCTACCAACACGACCAAAGCCGTCTCCGTACTGTATCCGGGCCGAAAGCCGGACTGGAATGAGTCTAGATAGACAGTTTCATCCAGGTATTGGGGCAATTGACATGCCACCTTCTTTTTACCTTCTGCATGTGCATGGCATGTGGACTTCCAAGGCGGTAAGGAAGGTAAATAGATTAAACCCCACTCCTTTCTAGAACTCATGATGTTACCTAGCTTGGTAATGAAAATTCTGCAAGAAAGCCACTATGTTCAGAGAAGACCAAGAACCCCATTTCAACCCTGAGCTACGCATATTATTTTCTATTGGTATTGCTAACCTTGTCCCTTTGAAGTTCTCTAACTTCTTTGCAGCAATGAATAAATAATTGTCAAAGGCAGAAGAAAGAAGGGCCTAGATGTAGTGTCCTTTGAAAGGCTCCGTTTGCAGCTTTGAGCAATGGTATTAAGATTCCTTAAGTTTTACCCTCTCCCCAACAAAGATCACCATCTTGTGGTCTCTTCATGACCAAATGGAATAACCCTAAGGAAAATAGGTTAGGCAATTTCACATCAATCTCTGTTTTCCAGAGAGGATCAAAGGAAATCCCCAAAAGTCCACAAAAGTTGGCACCATGAAAAAGCAGAGTCATCTTCAATCGCCCTTCTTCAGCAGAAGCCGATTTTTCTGGTTTTCACAAAACACTCTATTTAGAATGTTTGTAAGATTTATATGCACACTGAATCAACAGGCTGGGTTCTATTTTTTTAAAATATAATTATTTGCAAAAATTCCTAGCATGCATGAGATTGCGAAAGCTATTATAACACTGGGAATGAAAAAAAAACCCAGTTACTGCTTATTAAAATGCAACCAGCAATGTGATGGATCTGCCATGACAGAGCCTTATACCAAATTATTAATCTAATTTATTGAGCAAGCTTCTATGTCACTGCAATTAAAGAAACCCTTGGCAGTTTGCAGAAGTCATTGACATTCATTGAGATTTTTTAGAGTTAGTCTAAGATATGAAAGTATTCTGGCCATTGCCATCATTGCCATTAATTTCTGCATAAACCCAGAAATTATTCTAATTCTTATAGTACCTTCCCTAGTTCATTGATACCCTTCAATTCCTGAACTGACTTTTGCATTTTTAATAAAATATTATTATGCTTTATTTAGGTAGAATTTATTGTTGTAATGTCACGTTCATATTATTATTGTTTGGGTTTATTCTAGTAGCTTTTTAAGACTAGAGTGATTATCTATCTATCTATCTATCTGTCTATCTATCTATCATCTATCTATCTATCTATCTATCTATCTATCTATCTATCTATCTATCTATCTATCTATCTATCTATCTATCTATCATGCCTTTGAGTCAGGATTACTGGATGGAAAAGTTCCTGAAATTTTCTTGACAAGTAATTGGCCATTGTCTTCTTTCTAGGGCTGAGAGAAAATGAATGGTCCCACTAACTTAGTGTCTTAACCATTACACCACTACCAATTTCTTGGTATAATTTTAACATGTATGTATAATTTTAACATAAATAAATACATAGATGAATGCTTATAACCATTATGAAAATGTAGGACTTTAACCAGTGATGGGATTCAAGTAATTTAACAACTGGTTCTCTGCCCTAATTATTTCTTCCAACAACCAGTTTGCCAAACTGCTCACAAAGTTAACAACCGGTTCTCCCGAAGTGGTGCGAACTGGCTGAATCCCACCACTGACTTTAACACTTACATTTAGACCATATAGAGCTACAGTATTACAACTCCTTTATTTTATTTCTTTCTTGAAATGATTTACATGGCTGCCTATCTCACAAGAGTTACTCTGGGTGGTATACAAGTATTAAAACAAAAACATGGAATGCATTTCCATTCATTTGCAAATTGAATAGACATTGTTTATTTCATCTCCAATTGGAGTACCAAAATGAGGAAATTTAATTGTAGCATGGCTGCTTCAATGTGATAAATGGAAAAGAAGCAACCTACATTCTAAATTCCAATTAGGATAAAATTAAGCAAGACAAAACGATACTGAGAAAAAGAGAAAGAGATAAGGCAGAATAGATAGATAGATAGATAGATAGATAGATAGATAGATAGATAGATAGATAGATATAGATATAGATATAGATATAGATATAGATATAGATATTTATTTTACAGGTCAGTGTATGATAGAAAATTTAAGTGGATGCTAATTGTGTATTATCTCCATTATAACGGACCATTTATAAATTAAAATTCCATATTACTTTCACAATGATTTTTCTGATGCAAAATACGGCTTCAGTGTTTCAGTATTCAGGTGATATGCTATTAGCCAAATATAAAGTTTCATGCATATATTAGCAAAAGTTTGGGAATTTTCAGGTTAGTGCAGGTGAACTCCTTAACGGATGTGTTACTGTTTCCTTTTACAGGCACATTTCTCTTCTGAATATTACAGGTTTTAATTTATGTCCTATCAAACACTTCTTGAGCCCACAATCGTGTAATTTGTAATTTGCTATTAATTGACAGTCTAAGGATTCTATGTTAATCATTTAAAAACTGGCTGAATCTGAATCATAAAATGCGTTTCCTTGCATTAATTTCAAAACACCAAGTGCTTAATTCTTGTATATGGAGATGTGCCTTCACTGTGGTAATGCACTCAGCCATATCATATCCTCCCTTCCTGATTTGAAGGTCCAGCCTTGATCATACAATATATGTGCCCTAATTCTGTTGATAGGAATGTTTTAAACTAAATTCTAGGTTAATCCCCCTTTCCTTTTTGACAGAACTTCACTTGATGTTATTCTTCACAGCGTGGACATCAAAAGATACTTCTAAGTGTCATAATTTCTGATTTTCAAGGACAAGCTTACAACCATCCATATTGGTTTATCACTATTTCACAGAATCAGTTCTGTTTTAATTTAACTCCTGTGTCCCAAACTTAAGACTTCCATGGGTAGAAGAAAATCCTGACCTGAAGGTGTCTGAGAACTTCACTTTAGCTTTGAAATCTGCTAAGCGGGAAGATGGGCACCTGGCGTGTACTAGAACAGTTATTGACAGAGAATGTTAGTAGTACCTTGCAGACAGTAAAGAAAAACAGAATTAATAAGAATTATGAGGATGATGGGAAACAAACAAAATAAGTTGTGTTTCTACTTCTCTTTCTCTTGAACCATACGATTCAGTACTGATACATAAATATTTTAATGTCCAAGAAATTAAAAGTTTTTCTTTCCCTAAATGGGTGCTGATTAAGAGTCTCAGCTGTTATTATTTAATGATATAAAACCATTCCATAGAAAAAGAATCACTGGGAGATTCTTTTGACTGACATTCAAATGTTTGTGGATTTCAGTTATTCACAGTATTTATTTAATTTATTAATTATTATCTTTACTAAGATTATATGCTTTCTCAATTACATCTAATGCCTTACAGTTTTATAGGTCTACTTATAATAAGATTAAAAATAAATAAAAGTATTCATAATAAATGTAAAAAAACATCTCTGACATTGGATATTGACCTGCATATTCATCCCCCCCCCGGCAGAAAAAAAAGAAAAAAAAAAGAAACCAGACTTAATTTAATAAAGATTGAGTTGAATGCAAGTACATAAACGTTGTATGTAAAGTGGAAAAAATGAGATAAGTACAGGAACAGACTGAAGGAAGAATAAAAAGCATGACAACAAGAATCATTCATGGAACAACTTTTTGTTGCAGACCCAAATTGTAAAAACAAAAGTATTTATTTATTATTTATTAAACAAATTTAAATAGTTTCCCAACTTACACACTGTGAGTCTGAGTAGTATACAGCATTATTATATTAATTTATTGGTTATGATTCATCCTGAAAGTTTTCTGTAATAAATTCCTCTTCAAATTCATATTCAACAAGGTAAGACTATCACATTTTTAAGAGGAACATTACTAATTTGAGCAATTTATATATAAAATTTATATAAAAAAGTTTATTTCATCTAACAGCTATGTTCGTTTAATCTGGCTTACTTTGCTCTAAATATAACACAGCCTTTTCTGGGGAATCACAATCCAGCAATTTTCTTCTTATATTTAATATTTAATTACTAAATATCATCACTATGGATTATGGTCCTTTAGATTTTATTATTAGTTGCAGAAATTAGTGTCTTAAAATAAGAGGGGGAAATAAATAAACAAACAAACAAACCAAAAGAGATGATGTGAAGCAAATGGAGTGGTTAAGGCCATTTCAATTATATTCACTTAAAATAATTAATGCACTTAGAGAGCTATCTAGCAAAAATTGAGATGTCATTCCACAGCACTTCAGGGACCATCCAAGGCTGTGCTGAAATGAGAGGTAATAGATGTTGCATAAAGTTTATCTATTTAATATTCTGGTGTCTAGATTATTTATTTGTATTCAGTAGCACTATATATTACATTTACTTCAGGAGAATGATAGCAAATATAATAAAGCTTCCTTCCTCCCCCCACCTTAGTTTTAGAATTGAGTCAAGCTTACTTGCTTTGATTATACTTGCAAGGAAAGAACAAGCATAAAATCAAGTGCAATGAGGGCATTCTATGATGGTTTTTCTGAGGTATCTTCCATAACATGAGGATTGAGACACTATTACTTTTTCTATTGCATTTGGGTAGCTGGTTGGCTTTGTCAAGGATACATTAAAATGGTAAAACAAAATTGAAATTAGCTTCAGGAAATCAGACTTGTTTTAACTTCTTTCTTTCTTTCTTTCTTTAATCAAAAATGTACAAGATAACAGGTATAAGTATAAAAATGGAGAAGAGCACATAAAATGAGTACAAATAAATGGGGACGGTAGGAAAGGGATGGTAGGTACACTGGTGCACTTATGCACGCTCCCTTTATGGACCACTTAGAAATAAGGTCCATGGTAGACAATTTAAGGTTGAAGCTGTGGGGGTTTGAGGATGAAACAATGGAGTCAAGTAGTGCATTCCAGACATTGACCACTCTGTTGCTGAAGTCATATTTTCTGCAATTGAGTTTGGAGCTATTTACCTTGAGTTTGTATTTATTGTTTGCCTGAGTATTATTGAGGTTGAAGCTGAAGTAGTTGTTAAGAGGTAGGATGTTGTAGCAGACATTTTGTATACTATGCTTAGGTCAGACCATAGTTCCAGGTTGTCCAGGCCCAAATTTTCAAGCCTGATGGCATAAGGGATTCAATTGTGAGCAGAAGAGTGGAGTACTCTTCTTGTGAAATACCTCTGGATCCACTCAATTGTATTAATGTCCAATATACAGTGTGGATTCTAGGCAGATGAGCTGCCTAGGCAGATGAGCTGTATTCAAGAATTGGTCTGGCAAAGGTTTGTGTGTTGTGTTTGGGTGTATATGGAGAAGACCTAAAAAAAATCAACAAATTACATTCAGGTTGTGTCCATTCATAAGAATGCCCAGATTCATTAAGAATATCCAAGTTTGCTCAGGTATTGACAAAGAGCACTGCTAAATTAAAAGTTTGGTTGAAGTTTAGAATCTTAAAAATATCTTAATAGTGAAACAGTAAAATCATAAACATGCAAATAAAAAAAACAGTGATATGTTAAAAGTTCCATCCTGAATAATAATAGGTGCTTTTCTTCTTATCCATCTAATCCTAAATAATTTTCATTTGTTGAACAGCATGATATCCATTTATGTTAGCCCATTAATGAAATGATAGCTTCAGCTCAACATGAAGTTTACTAATTCTAAATTAAATTTGACATTTGTGGGGCCAAGGGATGCTAAACCATGATCTCTGGTGGCAAATATCATGTGTGGAATTTGATTTTAAGCGAATCCCACCTACTGGTGTAAACTGCACCCCAAGTTTCCTTTTTTAATTACATGCTTTATTCGTAAAAAAACCACACCACCTATTTCGGGAGCAAATATTAGTTGCCTGAACAATAACAACAGAAAGTACAGAAGTGAAAAAAAAGTAGATTTTTAAATTCTTGAAAATTATTTTCTTCTTCTGTTCTTAGTGTTGTTTATATGATTTAGGTGATTTATTGGGGGATAGAGTTGCATCGGTTACCAATTTGGTTCTAGGTTCTATTCAAGGTGTTAGGTATGACCTATAAATTTCTGCATGGTATCAGCCAAGGTTATGTTGAGGGATAGCTTCTTCCCCGTTACAACTATGAATCCCATCAGATCTGATAGGAGTATGTTGTAGGTCATGTCTATAAAGGAGCTTCACATGATTAGAACCAAGAGGAGAGCCCTTTTCCCATAGCATCCATTCTCCTTGAGGTTGGATTGGCCCCAATCTTGCTAGCCTTTAGGAAGTCCAAGAATACAAGGCTGGATCATCATGTCTGTGGGTCCTGGGGTTGAAGAGCAGTTTAATTTGTGCTATTTGTGAAATTTAGCAGCAAGGAGATATTGATGGATTTAATACACTTAACTGCAAAACCACTAAGGAAAAAGGAGTAGAACTTTTGTTGACATTACATTCTTATCTTCTGTATCCCAAGCAGGGTGGGCCTGACCTAAAAATTAAAAAAAAAAAAGTCCTTAAGATAAAGTGTAGTGAACCATCTGCTACTTACAAAACTGCCCAAATTTAGAAGGATTGATTTAAACATAATGTGTTTCCTTCCATATAGTTCTTTGGCTTTGAACACTTCCATTGTTTGTAATGGAAGTTTTAATTGCGTTGTGATATACCATAGAACCCATCACTTCTCATTCAATGTCCTCTTTACTGAACAAAAAGTCTAAATCTAACGAATCCAATGCCAACTTTCTTCCACACTTATATGCCAGAATATTACCAGGATTTCTATTGGCAGACATATTATTACTGATACTGTTTATGGAGGATTTACCATGCATGCCCAACTTTTGGGTATCTTCCTCTCCATTCCTGACTTCAGATGATGATGTAGACTGCATTTTCCATGTTCCAGTCTTGCTGAATAAAATGTATTCCCAAAGCAAAGAGTATTTTTTTAAAAAACAAACAAGTAAATAATAATTCTCACCCAAAATTATTGGCCAAAAACAAACAAACACACACACACACACACACACACACATACACACACAAAAGCAGTTGTCCAAAGATCCTTAAAAAACATTTTGTAAGAAATAACTGCCGGTTGCTTTTTGTAATAAGAATTATTTCAGCTATTCTAACTGTCTGCCCCACTTTTTATTTTAGCCCTTGAATGTCATTTAGTAAGATGTGTATAATATCCTATTTTACTATTTCTCATTCATTTTTATAAATCACCCATCTATATTATATTATTGTAACTTATAAATTTTATGTATAAAGGGAGATGTATTTTAATATGCCAGTTTCCAATAAGAGTAAATTCTACACTCTGGCAGCAGTTTTTTTTTTCCTTTTAAGAAAGAAAGTCCACAGCAATCTTTCAGCTTTATAAAGTTGTGTTTACTTTGCTCAGATGCCTTTTGGTCTCAGCAAACATAGCTAGAATAAATTGGCTTTGGCAGCTTAAGGCAATAATACTCTAAGAATCCCTTGGATATTATGCAACCTTGTTCTTTCCTTTTTATTACATGTGCTGGCTTCACTAATATTTTGAAAAGTCTTCTTTGAAAAGCAAGAAGTGGAAGGGGAACCAAGAGAGAAGAAAAGTCTATGGCAAGATGTAACTTAATGTGTTTTAGTTTAGTCTGTGTTACTTTTTGTACATATTTTCCTTAGTGTCTTCAATTGGTCCGTTAGGATTTCCAGCTTTATTACAAACACATGCATGCAGATTTCAAACTTTAGCTGGGTAGTAGTGAATGTCAGAAAAAAGTAGTGGTACTTGCTACTTCTTTTCTACAATTCAAACTCTCCAAACATTACTTTGCCATGGAGAAAAGGGGAAAGCTGAAATATATCCTTTTACACCTAGCTGGAAGAAACTGTGAATCCAAAACGCAACTCAATCCATCTCTAAGAACATGTTTGAGACACAAAACTCTTGTCTTTCCAAAGCCCCACTATATCATTGTCACATTGTTACAAAACAGAGTCATGATATCTCCAATCACATTTTTTAGGGCAGGGGTTGGTTTTAAAGTATTCAAGATGTTGAATGTTTCTGATTTTGGAAAACTTACTTGTTTAATGAAGTGATCATCACTAATTATGGTATACAATATGTATGCATTATTGTTCTCCTTGTGTTGTAGAAATTATGAAGTATAGCTAAGTGAAAGAAATGTCTAAGAAAGTAATGCCAGTTTTGCTTATAGATTTTTTTACAGGCTTTTGACTGGCTGCTGTAGCAAATGGATATCTGACTACATATCTTTGGTCAGCAGAGTTCTTATATTCTAAATCTTGAATAAATTAATCAGTTTCTTCAATTAAATATTGGAGAATAGTTTACTCATGTCCATGTGCAAATAGAAAAGCACTTAATTTTTTCTGCTGTATATCTGGAATCAGAAACTGAAGAGGAGCTAAAGAACCTCTTGATGAAGGTGAAAGAGGAAAGTTCAAAAGTTGGCTTGAAACTCCACATTAAAAAAACAACAACAACCTAAGACCATGAAATCCAGTCCTATCACTTCCTGGCGAATAGAAGGAAAAGAAATTGAAGCAGTGACAGATTTTATTTTCTTGGGCTTCAAGATCACTGCAGCCTTCAACTGCAGCCATGAAATTAAAAGACCCTTGCTCCTTGGGAGGAAAGCTACGACAAAGGGGTTGTGGTGGCTCAGGCTGTAAGGTAGCCTGTTATTAAAACACAGCTGCCTGCAATTACTGCAGGTTCTAGTCCCACCAGGCCCAAGGTTGACTCAGCCTTCCATCCTTTATAAGGTAGGTAAAATGAGGAACCAGATTGTTGGGGGGGCAATAAGTTGACTTTGTAAATATACAAATAGAATGAGACTATTGCCTTACACACTGTAAGCCGCCCTGAGTCTTCGGAGAAGGGCGGGATATAAATGTAAATTAAATAATAAAAAAAAATCTAGACAGCATATTAAAAAGCAGAGACACCACTTTGTCAACAGATTCTGTATAGTCAAAGTTATGGTTTTTCCAGTAGTAATGTATGTAAGAGTTGGACTGTAAGGAAGGCTGAATGCCAAAGAATGCCATTAGTGCTTTCAAATTGTAGTGCTGAGAAGACTCTTAAGAGCCCCTTGGACTGCAAGGAGATAAAACCAATCAATCCTAAAGGAAACCAACCCTTATTGTTCTTTGGAAGGACAAATACTGAAGTTGAAGCTCAAAATATTTGAAGTTCCTTTGACCACCTAGTGAGAAGAGAGGACTCTTTGGAAAAGTCCTTGATGTTGAGAAAGATTGAGAGCAAGACGACTTCCGGTGTCCGGTGGCAACGGACGTCTGGAAGGCTTCTCCTGCCTCCAGTGTCCGAATCCGGCCGCCGCCGAGGCCCTTAGGGGCCAGGTGTTCCGAAAAGGACACCTGCCGCACGGACGGCTCGCCAGGGGCCCCCCAGCCGATATACAGGACTGGGGGGACCGATGCTGGCGCGTCCTAGGCTCGGCGGGGTGCGGAGGCCACAGGCCGCGGCCATTACTTTGGTCGTCGCCTGGGCCGCTGTGCCCGGTGACACCGGGGCTTTGGATTTATAATTGCAGCAGCCTGGTGGTGAACAGGGGCGGAAGAATTGAGGAATGAAGAAGGAAGGGAATATCGGCAAGCGTGGTGGAGTACTCCGGGTCGGGGGTTTTCTCCTGCGACTGGAAGAATCTGAATCACTTTGGAGAGAGGAGAACTTAAAATAACAAGATTACCGGTTTTGTGGAGCTCTGGAGAGAAGAGGTGATGGAGAAATTTAGGAGGAGGTTTGAGGCCCCTCCTCTGGGGAACAATGGTGGCGTCCAGCTTCCGCCTTCACTATGAGAATTTTGATGACATCACTTCCCTTCGGCTTCCTGGTTGATTAACTGTACTCTGGACTCGTTGCTCCTGTGAGTGCCCCCTGGTGGATCCGGAGGAAATTATAAGGATACTGTGCTTGCCTGAGGATTTTGAAAATTTTTTTTTAAATGGCAAAGGTCAGAGACCAACTGCTGGAGAAATGGAGAATTCTGGAAAAGTTATCTAATATGGACAAGAAACTGGATGAAATAAGAGCAGAAATTGTGACTATCCAAAAGGATTTAAAGGATACTCAACAAGTCTCAGCAGAAAATAAGCAGAAAGTGGAAGGTCTGGAGGGTGAGATGCGGGCAGTGCAGAAAAGAGAGGAGACGACAGGCAATGCTGTGCTTGGACTACAGATGGATAAAATGTCTTATTTTCTTAGGTTTCAAAATTTGGAAGAAGTGGACCAAGAAGACTTGAGAGATGTTGTGACTAAACTGTTGGGAGAATTTCTTGGGAGAGGTGTTGATTTTATGAATTGGGATGTGGATCGAGTTTATAGAGTTAATTCACAATATGCACGCACGCATGCAGTTCCTAGAGAGGTTCATGTCAAATTTGTGAAAAGAGAGAGATGAAATTCTTAGAAAACATAGGAGTGGGGCACTGACTTATAGGGGCAGGAGATAGCCATTCTGAGGCAGATTCCCAGACAGGTACGTGAAATGAGAAAGAAATATTACTTTTATCAAGCAAATTGTACCAGAAGGAGTGGGCTTCAGATGGCTGATGCCAGAGGGATTGATGATTTTCCGGGAGGGCATTACGAAAAAATTAGTACCATTGGAGGCTGCGGCCTCGTGGAGGAACACAAAGCCCTCCTGGATTTAGATGACCCAGGAATTGAAGAAGGGAGGTTATAGACCATGGGCGGAGGCGGCTGCCGCTGTTGCTGACCCTGGAGTTGGGTCAGGCTGAACCCAGAGTTCTGAGATCCAAAACTAGGAAGTGACAAAGATATTTGGTATTGTGTTGGTTTTCCTTATTTTCTTTCGTATGATATTCTGATCATTTTTGACCCTTCTTTATTGTGTATGTAAGATTGAAACTTAGCTACTTCGTTTCACCTGCTTGCCATATGGCTGTTGTATGTGTTTAAAATTTTGAGTAAAATTCTTATCATGTATAAGAAAAATGAAAATTTACCATACCTGATATGTATTTGCATAAATCTTTTTTTGACCAATAAAAACTTTTTTTATAAAAAAAAAAAAAAAAAAAAAGAGAAAGATTGAGAGCAAAAGGAGAAGGGGATGACAGAGGATAAGATGGTTCCTGCCTCAGTGTCCGAATCCGGCCGCCGCCGAGGCCCTTAGGGGCCAGGTGTTCGAAAAGGCCACCTGCCGCACGGACGGCCCGCCAGGGGTCTCCCAGCCGATATACAGGACTGGGGGGACCGATGCTGGCGCGTCCTAGGCTCGGCGGGGTTCGGAGGCCACAGGCCGCGGCCATTACTTTGGTCGTCGCCTGGGCCGCTGTGCCCGGTGACACCGGGGCTTTGGATTTATAATTGCAGCAGCCTGGTGGTGAACAGGGAACGGAGAAGAATTGAGGAATGAAGAAGGAAGGAATATCGGCAAGCGTGGTGGAGTACTCCGGGTGCGGGGGTTTTCTCCCCTGCGACTGGAAGAATCTGAATCACTTTGGAGAGAGGAGAACTTAAAATAACAAGATTACGGTTTTGTGGAGCTCTGGAGAAGAGGTGATGGAGAAATTTAGGAGGGAGGTTTGAGGCCCCCCTCCTCTGAGGAACAATGGTGGCGTCCAGCTTCCGCCTTCACTATGAGAATCTTGATGACATCACTTCCCTTGACTTCCTGGTTGATTAACTGTACTCTGGACTCGTTGCTCCTGTGAGTGCCCCTGGTGGATCCGGAGGAAATTATAAGGATACTGTGCTTGCCTGAGGATTTTGAAAATTTTTTTTTAAATGGCAAAGGTCAGAGACCAACTGCTGGAGAAATGGAGAGAATTCTGGAAAAGTTAACTAATATGGACAAGAAACTGGATGAAATAAGAGCAGAAATTGTGACTATCCAAAAGGATTTAAAGGATACTCAACAAGTCTCAGCAGAAAATAAGCAGAAAGTGGAAGGTCTGAGGGTGAGATGGCAGTGCAGAAAAGAGGGAGACAAGCAATGCTGTGCTTGGACTACAGATGGATAAAATGTCTTATTTCCTTAGGTTTCAAAATTTGGAAGAAGTGGACCAAGAAGACTTGAGAGAGTTGTGACTAAACTGTTGGGAGAATTTCTTGGGAGAGGTGTTGATTTTATGAATTGGGATGTGGATCGAGTTTATAGAGTTAATTCACAATATGCGCATGCAGTTCCTAGAGAGGTTCATGTCAAATTTGTGAAAAGAGAGACGAGAGATGAAATTCTTAGAAAACATAGGAGTGGGGCACTGACTTATAGGGGCAGGAGATAGCCATTCTGAGGCAGATTCCCAGACAGGTACGTGAAATGAGAAAGAAATATTACTTTTATCAAGCAAATTGTACCAGAAGGAGTGGGCTTCAGATGGCTGATGCCAGGGATTGATGATTTTCCGGAGGGCATTACGAAAAAATTAGTACCATTGCGGAGGCTGCGGCTCGTGGAGGAACACAAAGCCCTCTTGGATTTAGATGATCCAGGAATTGAAGAAGGGAGGTTATAGACCATGGGCGGCGGCTGCAGCTGTTGCTGCCCTGGAGTTAGGTCAGGCTGAACCCAGAGTTCTGAGATCCAAAACTAGGAAGTGACAAAGATATTTGGTATTGTGTTGGTTTTCCTTATTTTCTTTCGTATGATATTCTGATCATTTTTGACCCTTCTTTATTGTGTATGTAAGATTGAAACTTAGCTACTTCGTTTCACCTGCTTGCCATATGGCTGTTGTATGTGTTTAAAATTTTGAGTAAAATTCTTATCATGTATAAGAAAAATGAAAATTTACCATACCTGATATGTATTTGCATAAATCTTTTTTTGACCAATAAAAACTTTTTTTATAAAAAAAAAAAAAAAAAAAAGAGAAAGATTGAGAGCAAAAGGAGAAGGGGATGACAGAGGATAAGATGGTTAGATAATATTTTTTTTTCTTGAAGAATATATATATATATGTATGTCTTTGGTTGTTCGGGTTTTCTCCCGTGTAAGATTGGAAGTGTCTTGGCGACGTTTCGACGAAGTCTCATTCTTTTTTTTTTTTTTTGTTTACATTTATACCCCGCCCTTCTCCGAAGACTCAGGGCGGCTTACAGTGTATAAGGCAATAGTCTCATTCTATTTGTATATTTTTTACAAAGTCAACTTATTGCCCCCCCAACAATCTGGGTCCTCATTTTACCTACCTTATAAAGGATGGAAGGCTGAGTCAACCTTGGGCCGGGCTCGAACCTGCAGTAATTGCAGGCTTTGTGTTCTTAATAACAGGCTGTTCTTAATAACAGGCCTTACCAGCCTGCGCCATTCACTGGCCCAAGGTTGTGGTCGTGCTACATCAAAGCCAAACAACAGCTATGCAGCTCACCAGCTCAAATCCCCCTGCAGCACAGACTAGACTGAGCACAACCAAGCCCCCACCAACACAGGACACACCCCCAGCCAATCAGAGCACAGAAAAAACCCCATCCAATCAGAGCACAGCCAAGCTCCCACCCAATCAGTTCAAACCCCCACTAGCAGTTAAAAGGAAGAAACAGCTGCGATCACACATTGTTCCCAGAAGCACGAAGCTGAAGCCTGAAGATGACGAATGAGACTTCGTCGAAACGTCGCCAAGACACTTCCAATCTTACACGGGAGAAAACCCGAACAACCAAAGACCTATATACAAACACCCGTGAAAACCTCAGAAAACAAATATATATATATATATATATATATATTTGTTTATATATATAATTAAAATTATGCAACAACTATATTAATTGGATATAATGAAGGGAACAATAGGACAGGAACGGTAGGCACTTTCGTGCTCTTATGCACACCCCTTATAGTCCTCTCAGGAATGGGGTGAGGTCAATAGTAGACAGCTTTTGGTTGAAGATTTTGGGATTTTGAGTAGAGACTATGGAATCAGGTAATGAGTTCCAAGCATTAACAACTCTGTTACAGAAGTCATATTTTCTGCAATCAAGTTTGAAGCGGTTGACATTTAGCTTGAATCTATTTTTTGCTCTTGTAATATTGCGATTGAAGCTGAAGTAGTCTTTTATAGGAAGGATATTGCAATAGATGATTTTGTGTGTTAAACACAGGTCATGTCGAAGTCGACGGAGTTGTAAATTTTCTAATCCTAGGATTTCAAGTCTGTCGGTATAAGATATTTTGTTGTTTTCGGAGGAGGGAAGAACTCTTCTAGTAAAATATTTCTGGACTCGTTCTATTGTGTTTATGTCAGAGATGTGGTATGGGTTCCAGACGGATGAGCTGTATTCAAGAATAGGTCTGGCAGGTACCTGTACCTCGAGAACGTGGATTTTGGCAATCATGAGGATATATCCGAAGACCCAAATCTTCCTTTTATGTATAGCACAAGGGTGTAATAATGTATTTTCTTTTTGTTTGTTTGTTGCAAAAAAAGTAATAAAAAAAAAAAAATAATAATAAAAAAAAAGAATAGGTCTGGCAAATGTTTTGTATGCTCTAGTTAGTAGTGTAGAGTTTTTTGAAAAGAAGCTGCGTAAAATTAGGTTTACAACTCTTAGAGCCTTTTTTGCTATGTAGTTGCAGTGGGCTTTGGCATTTAGGTCATTTGATATGAAAACTCCAAGATCTTTGACAGGTGGGGGTCGTCAGTTAGGTAATGTCCATCAAGTTTGTACTTGATGTTGGGGTTCTTTTTTCCAATATGTAAGACTGAACATTTGCTGGTTGAGATTTGGAGTTGCCAAGTTTTAGACCAATCAGAAATTAAGTCGAGGTCTTCTTGAAGGGTAGAAGTATTATTAGTGGTATTAAATAGTTTGACATCATCAGCAAAGAGAACACAATAACTTGAGATTAGGTCACAGAGATCATTTATGTATAGTATGAAGAGTGTTGGTCCAAGAACACTACCTTGGGGAATGCCACTTTTGACAGGAAAAGGATTTATTTATTTTATTTATTTATTTGATTTGATTTGATTTTTATACCGCCCTTCTCCCGAAGGACTCAGGGCGGTGTACAGGCAAGATAAAACCAGCAATACAAATATACAGGTTAAAATACCATTTAAAAACTTATTTAATATTAGCCTGAAATTAAAATTACCGTAAACTAAAAACCCCGTTTAAAAATTAACAAAATTTCACATTAAAAATCCAATTTAAGCCAGCCCCGCGCGAATAAAGAGATGTGTCTATACGCTATATTTGATATAGCGTTGCCAATTTTGACCACTTGTTGTTTGTTTGACAGGAAGGCATTTATCCAATTGTGAAGAGGTCCCAAAATGCCGTAGGATTTTAGTTTAAGGAGTAGTTTATCATGTACTACTGAATCAAAAGCTTTGCAGAAGTCTATGTAGATTGCATCTGTTGCTTTTCCTTGATCAAGGTTGGTAGTCCATATATTTTTGCAGTGGAGTAGTTGTAGGTTACAAGACAATTTTTGTCTTATATCTTTGATGCAATGAACATGAAATATAATGAATATATCTTTAATTATAATTAATTATAATGAATATAATGAAAATATCTTTGATGCAATGAACATGAAATTGGGCAAACTCACGAGGCAATGGAGGACGGAAGTCTGGCATGCTATAGGGTTGTGTGACAAACAATGACATACCTGGAATACTCTTGAATTTATTTCTGTCATCAGTCTAAGTCTTTAGGCTTTTCATTATTTTTCAATGTCTATCCTATGAATCTGTCTCATAAGTTAGCTCACACTTACTAAATATCATTGCAATAAAGAGCCTAAAAATCAGTATTTTGATTAAGTAATGATTTGCTTTGCTTCATTAAAAGGTAAAAAACTGAATAAAATATATACCATACATACAACATAAACATACTACATTGACTGTATCTGCAAACTGTCAGTAAATCCACACTTTAAAAAATTACCATGAAATTATATATATATACACACACACACAGATTTTATGTACAGTTTTTTTCCTTTTCAAATAAAGGAAATAGGCCGAGCCTGTAAAGCCTCTACTGTAAGCTCATTATTGAATGTTGAGTTTCTGGTGTGAGGAAGATTTGTTGCTATGCCTATGTGAAATTCTGAAACACAGTGGGCAGTATACCTATCAAATCCTCAATCTATCCATGGTTTCAAGACTGACAGACATACACTCAGAATGATCCAGTTCTCTCACAGGTATACTTAAACTCGTCTAAGATATATTGTGGATCACAGTATTATTCCCTTGTACTCTTTCTTTCTTTTTTTGAATTTTATTTTTATTATGATTTTTTTTTATAACAATTGTGCATATTCAACAGAACCGTGACATTATTGTATATTTCGGATCTACCTTCCATATAATTTCTATATATATTATATATATCTAATCATCAATAGCTTTATTATTATTATTATTATTATTATTAATCATATTTATATACCGCCCTATCTCCCGAAGGACTCAGGGCGGTTCACAGGCATTTAAAAACATATAAATACAGAATAAAAACAATTAAGAAACTTATTTTAAAGCCCGTTAATTAAAATATACAAATAAAACCCAATTAAAACCCATGAATTTAAAACCTAGCTCAGTCCTGCACAATTAAATAAGTATGTTTTAAGCCCGTAGGAAGGTCCAAGGTCCGAAGCTGGCGGAGTCCGGGGAAGTTCGTTCCAAGGTGGGAGCCCCACAGAGAAGGCCCTTCCTGGGCGCCGCCAGACGACATTGCCTCGCTGACGGCACCCTGAGGAGACCCTCTCTGTGAGAGCGCGGTCGGTGAGAGGTATTCGCAGCAGTAGGCGGTCCCGTAAGTAACCCGCCCAATGCCATGGGCGCTTTAAAGGTGGTCACCAAGACCTTGAAGCGCACCGAAGGCCACAGGTAGCCAGTGCAGTCTGCACAGGATGGGTTTATCGGGAGCCACGAGGCTCCATCTATCACCCGCAGCGCATTCTGGACTAACTGCAGCCTCCGGATGCCCTTCAAGGAGCCCCATGTAGAGAGCATTGCAGTAATCCAGGCGAGACGTCACGAGTGCATGAGTGACCGTGCATAGGGCATCCCGGTCCAGAAAGGCGCAACTGGCGTACCAGGCGAACCTGGTGACGCTCTCCTGGAGCGGCCGTCAAATGGTCTTCTAGAGACAGCCGTTCATCAGGAGGGCGCCTAAGTTGCGGACCCTTTCCATCGGGGCCAATGACTCGCCACCGATGGTCAGCCGCGGATTGCTGACTGTACCGGGATGCGGCATCCACAACCACTCTGTCTTAGCGGATTGAGCTTGAGCCTGTTTCTCCCCATCCAGACCCGTCGGCCTCCAGACACCGGGACAGCACTTGATAACCGTTGGGGTGGTCCGGTGTAGAAAAGTACAGCTGGGTGTCATCCGCATACAGCTGATACTTCACACGAAACCACTGATGATCTCACCCAGCGGCTTCATGTAGATGTTAAACAGAGGCGAGAGAATCGACCCCGCGGCACCCCACAGGTGAGGCGCCTCGGGTCGACCTCTGCCCCCTGTCACACCGACTGCGACGGTCGAGAGATAGGAGGAGAACCACCGATAGCGGTGCCTCCACTCCCAATCCTCCAACCGGCGCAGCAGGATACCATGGTCGATGGTATCAAAAGCCGCTGAGAGGTCTAATAGGACCAGGGCAGAGGAGCAACCTATCCTGGCCCTCCAGAGATCATCCACCAACGCGACCAAAGCCGTCTCCGTGCTGTAACCGGGCCGGAAACCGGACTGGAACGGGTCTAGATAGACAGTTTCATCCAGGTGCAAGGAAACTGATATGCCACCATACTCTCTACAACCTTCGCCGCAGCGAAGGTTGGAGACCGACGATAGTTACCTAAAACAGCGGGTCAGGAAGGCTTCTTAAGGAGGGCCTCACCACCGCCTCTTTCAAGGCGGCCGGAAGACACCTCCACCAAAGAAGTGGTCAATCGCCTGGAGCCAGCCTCGTGTGACCTCCCGAGTGGCCAGCACCAGCCAGGAGGGCACGGGTCCAGTAAACATGTGGTGGCGCTCAGGTACTCCGGCTTACGGGACAGGGCGTCCGCCCTCGGTTGTGGCCACTGGGGATATAGGTGACGGAAGTTGAACCGGGCAAGAACAGCGACCACGGATCTGCCGCTGGTTCAACTTCCGAGCCGTGGTGAGATGTTCGAGGTTCCGATGGTCGTTCGGACCTCCACCTGATGCCGGGCTCCCTCCAGGTGGTGCCGCCACGCCGAACGCGCCTTGATAGCCAGCAACTCCTTTTCCCAGATGGTATAGTTGCGCTCGGAAGGTTGAGCTTCCGAGTAGTAGCGCAGGGAAAAGAGTGCCGCCATCCGCCGGGGCCTGTAGCAGCACCGCTCCGAGGGCGACGTTGGGCGTCCGTCTCCACCACGAAAGGCCGGTGCGGGTCGGGATGTCACAGGATGGGCTCCGTGACGAAAGCCTTCCTGAGAGCCGTGAAGGCTTCCTCCTGCGGGGGACCCCACCGGAACAGGACCTTCTTCTGAAGGAGCTGGGTGAGCGGAGCCGTCAGCGTGGCGAAGCCCGGGATGAAGGTCCGATAGTAATTGGCGGCCCAGCAGCCGCTGGACATCCTTCACCCGATGCGGGGCTTCCCAGCTGCTCAGGGCCTCCACCTTGCGCGGGTCCATGGCGATCCCCTCGGGTGAGAGGATGTGCCCGAGGAACTCAATGGACGACCGGAGGAAAAAACACTTCTCCAGCTTGGCGTAGAGCTGGTGCTCCCGCAGGCGCTGCAGGACCAGGCGGAGGTGCTGGAGGTGACTTTCCCTGGACCGGGAGTAGACCAGGATGTCGTTCAGGTAGATCACCACGAACCGATCCAACATGTCCCGGAACACATCGTTCATAAAATGTTGGAAGACGGCGGGGGCGTTGGTCAGCCCGAACGGCATGACCGTGTACTCGTAGTGTCCGTAGCGGGTGCCGAACGCCGTCTTCCACTCGTCCCCTTCACGCATCCGCACCAGGTTGTAGGCCCCCCGGAGGTCGAGCTTGGTAAAGATGGAGGCCTCCCGCAGCCGGTCCATCAGCTCCGGGATGAGCGGCAGGGGGTAGCGATTCCGCACCGTGATGGCGTTCAGCCGGCGGTAGTCGCAACACAGGCGCAAATCCCCCGTCTTCTTTTTTACGAAGAGGACCGGGGCCGACAGAGGGGACTTGGAAGGCCGGATGAACCCTCGGGCCAGATTTTTGTCCAGAAAGTCCCTGAGGGCGGCCAACTCGGGCTCGGACATGGAATACAGGCGCCCCGTGGGCAGCGGGGCGCCGGGTTGCAGGTCCACGGGGCAGTCGTAGGGCCGGTGCGGGGGTAAGCGGTCCGCCTCCTTTTCGCTGAAGACGTCAGCGAAGTCCTGCAGCTCCGGGGGCACGGCGACGGCCGGGGTGAAGACGTCCTGGCCGGCGCAGGTGTGGCGGATGTGGTCGACACACTGCAGGCTGGGAAACGAGATGGCGTTCCGCGACCAGGCCACCTGAGGGTCGTGCGTCCGCAGCCAGGCCAGTCCGAGGATCACTGGGAAGTGGAGGTCCGCTGTCACGTAGAAGCGAATCGCCTCCTCGTGGTCCCCGATGGCGAGGCGCAAGGGCTGCATGGCGAAGTTAATGGGTCCGGCCACCAGCTCCCTCCCGTCGATGGTCTCGACGCTCATCGGAGGGTCTACCGGAACCAAGGGGACACCAAAATGGTCCACGAAGGCCCGGTCCATAAAGTTCGTGGTGGCCCCTGAATCCACCAGCGCGTGTGCCGGGATCCCTTCCGGCCGGCCACCCCCCCACCCCGGGGTGCCCAAAATCAGGTGCCGGGGGGGCCCAGGGCCCACGCCGGCCATGTCTGGCGGGGGCTTGGTCCGTGCCCGGCCTAGGGTTTCCCCTGGGCCGGGCCTGCCCCGTTTCCCGACTGGCCAGGCCGGGATTCGGGGACGGGCGTACGTGCTCCGCCCGCGCTTCCTGGGGCATGCGGCGGCGAAATGGCCGGGCTCCCACAGTACAAGCACAGCCCCTTGGCGCCTCGGCTCCGCTCCTGGGCCGTCAGGCGAGCCCTGGCCGCTCCTAACTCCATGGGCTCCTCGGCGGCAGCCAGGCGCGGGGTCGGCACGGGTCGAGGGAGGGCGACGGTCTTTGACGGTTGCGGGCGGCGACAGGACGGGCGTTGCTGGAGACGGGTGTCGAGGCGCAGGCAGAGGGCACCAGGTCAACGAGGTCCGCGGCGCCTCCACCCGAGCCAGCTCGTCCTGCAGCTCTTCCGAAGGCCCCTCTTGAACGCGTCCGCTAGTGCCGTGTCGTTCCAGTCCGAATCATGGCACAGCAACCGAATTCGCGATGTACTCCCGGGCGGGGCCCTTGTTGGATCTCTCCGAGGCGCCAGGCAGCCGTCTGGGCCGCACAGGGTCTTCATACATCAGGCGTGGTGCCCCAGAACCCCTGGTAGTCCGCCAGCAAGGGGCTGTCCCTGAGCACCAAGGCGTGGCCCACTCGCAGCCTGGCCAGACAACAGGTTCATCACGAAGGCCACCCTGGCCCGGTCATCTGGAAAGTCCCCGGCCGCATTGCCATAGGTCTGGCACTGGGCCATGAAGGCGGGAACATCTCCATCCGTCCTGAGAACTTCTCCGGCACGGTGCGGGCTGTGGCGCTGAGGAGGAGGAGGAGGAGGAGGTTGGACTGCTGGGCCATTCCCAGCAGCCAGTTGAGCAGTCAGCTGGGCGACTTGCTGTTGCAGTTGCTGGTTGTCTGTTTGTAGCTGCTGCACAATCAGCGCCAGCTGTTGCAGATCCATCTTGTAGATGTGTCTGGAGTCAGGCAAGATGTCATGTCCCACTCCTCCGCTGACGGCTGGGTCCTGGAAATCCGAATCAGGCTTGCCTCTGCAGCTCTGCCCAAAGTCCTAGCAAAGTCCTCAGAGCAGGCAGGAGACCAGTAAGTGACTTCAGAGGGTCAACAACTAGAAGAATAATGGTTCTGATCCAATGTTCTATTAATCATTTAGTCTATGTGTTCTGCATATAAGATTATTATCAACCATAACACTTTTATGAATGACCAGTTTATTTCCATAATGAAGAACTGTCAAGAAATACTCCATTGCTTGCAATGGAATAATTTCTATTTATCTAAAATACAGATGTGTGAAACATAGTCTTGTTGCCATTTTGCTTGACATCTTTAACAAATTCAGGATTTTGTTACTATAAGTTTATAGCATGGGTGTCAAACTTGCGTTGTCATGGTGACATCAGGTGACCATGCGATCGGGACTTTTGCCCCCTTCACTAAACCGGGTGGTGACTAAACTGGGTGGGGACGGGCCCAGCACATGACACATCCGGCCTGTGCTCCGCGAGTTTGACACCCTGGCTTAGAGGAGCAGGGGAAAAGAAAGGGGATTCTCTAATACATATCTGACTCAAAAAGGATTATTGTAATGAAGCATGTTTTTATGCTGTGTAAGATAATAAATAATAGTAATAGTCAATATATATATCTTCAGAAACATTTAGTAGTCTGAAAATATTTGTGCTAATTTACACAGTTTGTGTCTTGGATTATTGTAATGAAGCTTAATTTCACACTGTGCAATATTATAAATAATAATAATAACTCCTAGTGAGGAACTACCTTGATGTAGTTGTGGGAATTGTGTATTCTGAGGAAGGTTACAGTAATGACAGAGATTGATCCATGATGGATGAGACAGATCTATCAGAGGAGCAGATGAAGATAATATGTGAGATGTAATTTACAGAAATCCATACCAGATCAGTGATCACCCAAGTCAATAAGGACCACATTAGGTGTTGTTCCTGGACATTGATGACAAATGGCTACATGAGTCAGGACTGTTGGCTGAGCAACCAGGGCCAGAAGCTGCAGGACTATTGGACAAAAAGGTATTTACCCATCACAAATATACAAAGACTGAAAACAAAGAAATAATGATTTGCTATTCCAAATCATATCCAATGAGAATAGGACATCTAAAATGGATGTATTAGTTCTGGAACAACATCCAGAATCAGAAATAGCAGAACAGAGACTAGAATAGAATAGAACAGAACAGAACAGAACAGAACAGAACAGAACAGAACAGAACAGAACTCTTTATTGGCCAAGTGTGATTGGACACACAAGGAATTTGTCTTGGTGCATACACTTTCAGAGTACACAAAAGAAAAGATACATTCGTCGAGAATCATAAGGTACAATACTTAATGATAGTTATAGGGAAACAGTCAATATAACTCTTAAGGATACCAGTACCAAGGTTACAGTCATACAGTCATAACTGGGAGGAGATGGGTGATAGGAACAATGAAAAGATTAATAGTAATGCAGACTTAATAACTAGTTTGACAGTGTTGAGAAAATTATTTGTTTAGCAGAGTGATGGCATTCGGGAAAAACTATTCTTGTGTCTAGTTGTTCTGGTGTGCAGTGCTCTCTAGCATCATTTTGAGGGTAGGAGTTGAAACAGTTTATGTCCAGGATGTGAGGGGTCTATAAATATTTTCACAGCCCTCTTTTTGACTTGTGCAGTATACAAGTCCTCAGTGGAAGGCAGGTTGGTAGCAATTGTTTTTTTCTGCAGTTCTAATTATCCTCTGAAGTCTGTGTCTGTCTTGTTGGGTTGCAAAACCGAACCAGACAGTTATAGAGGTTCAGATGACAGACCCTAGAAGGGAAGCATTGATTTTAATATACAGTACAATGAAGTATTCACAGATGCAGAATTGGGAAGATTGTCAAGATTTATCCAGGATAAAAAAAAATCAAAGCCTTGCCAGAAGTAGCTAAGACTGTAGATCCTAACCATGGGATGTTGCAGTACAGGAATCCAGCATAGATATTGAATCATTTTGATTCCCTGTTTTCTGCCTTCTCCTCAAAAAGAACAAATATGTCTAATTAAAAGAGAAGAATGGAAACAAAGAAAACTGAGCATATAGAACAGCACAAAAATAGCAGAATAAGGTTGCCTGCCTTAAAGCTTGTTCCAAACAAATACAATGCCAAATCCAATGTAAACATCTGAATGGCTATGTAACTAACCATAATAATTATAATCATAATAAGAAAGTGTGGAAAATCATTGTGCAATACCAGGGGATAGTAGAATAGAATTCAAAGAATTGGAGAATATTACGTCTATTATGATTCAAAAATCAAAACTGAAAAAGTATGGCAGAAACCAACCATGGTGATCCCAATGGTTGTCAGCAAACTGAGTGCCATACCAAAAAATTGTGGGCAACATTTAGAAAATCTGTGCATTGACAAAATTTCCATCTGTCCATTGCAAAAGACCACACTGATCCACATATATATTACTGGAGATGTTAAAACAGCCTAGATTTTTGGGAAGAACTTGATCCATGTGAAGGCCAACACCAGCTGAAGAAATGGCAGCTGTGACTTCACATTTTGTGACTTGATAATGATAATATAAAGAAATATAAAGAATATAATATAAAGAACATAAAGAAACTGAAGACTTTATTTTAGCAGCCCAAGAGCAAATTTTGCAAATTAACTGCATAAAGGTGAAAATTCAACATGTAACAACACCAAATGTCACCTTTGTGGTAAAAATGATGAAACCATTGACCATGTGATCAGTGGCTGTAGCAAAATTCCACAAACTGACTATAAGCAGCACATGACTGAGTTGCCAGAATTATTTTTGGAAAATTTGCTAGAAGTTTGGATTTGGCTATAGTAAAAACTACTGGGACCATCAAACTGAGAATGTTTGGAAAATAAGTAGGTAAGATCTTAAGGGATTTTAGTATTCACACAGACAGGAATCTTGTTAATAACACTCCTGATATAGCAGATACTAGGATTGACAAAAACAATTGGAAAAATATCAGGACTTGTAGACTGAAATTTGAATGCTTACTGGGAAAAAAAATCTGTTGTTATACTAATTGTGATTGGACCCCTTGGAGCAATCCTAAAGGATTTATTTGATATCTGAAAATATTGAATTTATCAGACCTGAACAAACTAATTTTACAAATTAGTTTGTAAAATTGCTTAGAACTTCCAACACTTTCATACATCACCTTAATAATTCTTAGATACTTAGATCCTGGGTTAGGATTTAAATTATTAAGTTTCCCCCAGTCTTAGATCATAAATCTATTTGTATATTACCCACACATAAGACATACATCTTCAGAAATATTGAAAAGTAGTTTGAAAAGTGGTCTGACTCAAAACAGACTGAATAAAAGTATGTGTGACTGGTTTTCATTTATTTATTTATTTTGTCAAACACATATTAAATAATATATATAAGTATAAGCATGAATTGAATACATAAAATGAATACAACTAAAGGGAACATTAGGACAGGGACGGTAGGCAGGCTGGTGCTCTTATGCACGCCCCTTACAGACCTCTTAGGAATGGGGTGAGGTCAACAGTAGACAGTCTTAGGTTAAAGTTTTGGGGATTTGGGGATGAAATCACAGAGTCTGTAGTGCATTCCAGGCATTAACAACTCTGTTACTGAAGTCATATTTTCTGCAATCGAGATTGGAGCAGTTCACTTTTAAGTTTGAATCTATTGTGTGCTCGTGTATTGTTTTGGTTGAAGCCGAAGTAGTCTTCAACAGGAAGGACATTGTAGCAGATGATTTTATGAGCTATGCTCAGGTCATGCTGAAGGCTGCATAGTTCTAAATTTTCTAAATCCGGAATTTCAAGTCTGGTGGCATAAGGTATTTTGTTGAGATCAGAGGAGCGGAGGACTCTTCTTGTAAAATATTTCTGGACACGCTCAATTGTATTAATGTCTGATATGCAGTGTGGGTTCCAGACAGATGAGCTGTATTTGTGAATTGGTCTAGCAAATGTTTTGTATGCTCTGGTTAGTAGTGTAATCTTACTGGAGAAGAAGCTACGCAAGATTAGGTTTACAACTCTTAATGCCTTTTTTGCGATGTAATTGCAGTGGGCTTTGGCACTTAGATCATTTGATATGAAAACTCCAAGGTCTTTGACGGGGTGAGGGTCATCTACAAGGTCATGTCCACCTAGCCTGTGTTTTGTATTCTGATTCTTTTTGCCAATGTGTAAGACAGAGCATTTTTAACTGGTTGTTTCTGTAATGTATTACTGTAAGTTTTGGCGGGAGTTTTAGGCGGGAAATATCTCGTTTCTGATTGGATGCAGCCTCAGGCTGAAGTGTATATAAGGAGAGGTTTTTCTCCAGAGTTTTCGCTGGGTCACACTATATTAAAGAGCTGTTGTCACTAACCTGGTCTCCTGCCTCGTCAATACCCAAACATAACATTGGCGACGAGGATGGGATATTGAGGCAGAGCACCAGAACAGAGCTGAACTCACTACGAGAATCAAACCCAGCAAGGTGACGGCGAATGCAGCGATGACCGGCTACACGCCACCCACTCCGTTTGACCCGGCCCAGGAGACATGGGGAATATATATGACCCGTTTCGAAAGTTTCCTGGAGGCAAACGAGCTACAGGGAGTCTCCGACAACCGCAAATGGGCTTACTTCATAAGCCACTGTGGGTCAGCAGTCATCGCCGTCGCAGAAGCCTAGCGAGCCAACACCGCTACACTCCGTGTCGTGGCAGACCCTTCAGACCCTCCTGAAGAATCACTCGCACCAGCCCGTCCGTCGTTCGTGATGCGAGTTTGGGGCGCAGGCAACAAGAAGGCGAGTCTATCAGCGACTACATGGCAGCCCTGAGACAAGCCTCCAAGCATTGCGAGTACCGCGATCTGGACGAAGAGCTGCTGGAACAACTTATACGGGGGGTCAGAGACATCCGTTTGAGGAGACGGTTGCTAGCCAAGAGCAACCTGACATTGGCAAACGCTCTGGATGAAGCCAGAGCCCATGAGATGTCCAACCATGCAGCAGACACCTTACAAAAGCGACTCACGCCGATGGCGGGCGCAAAGCCGAGCACAGTCCACCACGAAGAAACCTATCGTGAGTCAACCAGCGAAGAGGAGGAAGACGTCCACTACACCGGAAAATCGACAAGGGAAGACCCGGAGGAATGCGGAAGTTGCGGGGGGCGACATCAGCGCCAAAGATGTAAGTTCAGGGACGCCATTTGCCGGCGGTGTGAAAGGAAGGGGCACCTGGCTCAAGTCTGCGAGCACCCCAACCTTCCCGCCGAAAATTCAAATCGGCCAATCAGAGCGGCTCTGAGTCAGAGATGCAAACCCACATTCCCGCCGAAATTTCAAACCAGCCAATCAGAGCGCGAGATCGGCGAGGCGACCCGCGATTGGCCAGGAAAGAAAGAGCGCGAAGTCAAACCGAATGACTGTTACCATAGACCACGCAGCTACCCGCATCGAAGAAAAGATCTTCACAAACCCGACAATTGAAGGCGTACCGTGCCGACTGGAAGTAGACACAGGATCAGCTATCACAATCATGTCCTGGGACACTTTTGTGAAAGCCTTGCCGCACGTCGCAGCGCAAGCTACAGAAACAACGGCTCCGGGTGCAGGATTACCAGGGCAACGCATCCCTGTTCGAGGACAACGACCGTCGAGGTCAAGTACGGGACATACGAAAAGACCCTGCCCATCACGTTAGTCGAGGGAACCTTGCCAAGCTTGCTGGGGCTAGACTGGTTCCGGGCGTTGGGAATGGGGGTGACTGGCGTCCACCGGAGCGGATGCAACCTGCAAAACGCCCTACTGGAGGAATTCGCAGACGTATTCGAGGACCGTTTAGGCAAGTACAAGGGGACCCCTATCTCCTTCAATTTAGACCCCCAAATAGCTCCCATTAGGTTAAAGGCAAGGAGGGTTCCTTTTGCACTCAAACCTAAAATCGACAAAGAGTTAGATAAATTAGTCAGCCAGGGGATACTAGTGCCAGTTGACCATGCCAAATGGGAGACGCCAATCGTCACCCCTATAAAACCAGACGGGTCCATAAGAATTTGCGCTGATTACAAGGCTACCTTGAACAAAGCATTGCAAAGAGCGCCTACCCAGTTCCAGTAGTGCAACACTTATTGCACTCACTAGGCACGGACAAGTTTTCGCCAAATTAGACTTGGCACAAGCGTACCAACAGCTACCCGTAGATGCTAGCACAGCTGAGGCCCAGACCATTGTAACGCACGGGTGCCTTTAAGTGCACCCGGTTACAGTTCGGGTGAGTGTGGCCCGGGCTATTCCAAAATTTGATGGAGCGGCTCCTACAAGGGTTACCGGAGTCGTACCTATTTCGATGATGTGTTGGTATCAGGGAAGATTTAGAGAACTGGGGAAGCGATTAAGGAAAGTTTTGGCCATTTTAGGTCGGCAGGATTAAAAGTCAAAGCAAGCAAGTGTCAGATAGGGGTCGAGTCTGTTGAATTTTGGGCTATAGAATAGACAAAAAGGGATTCACCCCACTGAGAGCAAAGTCAAGGCGATAAAGAGAGCCCCAGCACCCAAAAACAAGACAGAACTCCAGGCTTTCCTGGGTCTGGTAAACTTTACGCCGTGTTTTTAAAAGACAAGGCAACAGTTGCTGAACCGCTGCATAAATTGCTTGGAAAAACACTGCTTGGTCGTGGGGAAGTCAGAGAATAGGGCATTTGAGGCAGTAAAAGTTTGCTATCAAGCGATAGCCTGTTAATACAATACAACAACAGACTGCCGTTAGTATTGGTTTGTGATCGTCCCCTATGGAGTAGGAGCGGTACTTAGCCACAGACTCCCAAACGGCACTGAAGCCCCTATAGCGTTCTATTCACGAACGATGTCCCGGCTGAGAGGAATTACAGCCAGCTAGATAGGAGGCTCGCAATAGTGTCAGGGTGAAAAATTTCACGAATCGTTTTGGGCGAGATTTGAAATTGTCACTGATCACAGACCGCTATTGGGGTTACTGGCTGGCGACCGCCCAACGCCAGTAGCACTCTCACCTAGACTGACCAGATGGACTATTTTTGACCGCATACTCCTACAAGCTGCAGCATCGGCCTGGAAAGGAGCTGGGGCATGCGGACGCATTGAGCAGATGCCCATTGCCAGGGAAATCGAGGACCCACCGGCACACCCGTTCTACTAATTGACTCTTTGGACTCGGGGCCAGTCACATCGCAGGAAGTGGCTCGGGCCTCCTACCGGGACGTTGTTTTAAGGACTGTAATCAGTTGGGTTCAAAGGGATGGCCGCTGCTTAACGTTTCAAGGAATTTGTAAAGAAAAAAGGGGAATTGTCCGTACAAGGGGGGTGCCTGCTCTGGGGGGATAGGGTGGTAGTCCCAGAGAAACTGAGGAAAAAAGTTCTGGAACTCCTGCATGAGGGTCACCCAGGAATTGTGAGGATGAAGGGTTTGGCTAGAGCTATGTCTGGTGGCCCCTAATGGACAGGAAATCAGTGACAGGGTTGGCCGATGCCAAGTATGTCAGGAATCCAGACCACTACCACCTACGGCCCCAGTTTTGGAGTGGGAGAAACCCCAAGGCCCTTGGTCCCGCATACACATTGATTTTGCCGGCCCCTTCCACGGCCAAACATTTCTAATTGTGGTGGATGCATTCTCCAAATGGCTGGAGATCATCCTAATGAAATCCACAACCGCGGGAGCTGTCATCTCAGCACTAAAACACCTTTCGCCACGCACGGCTACCGGACACCTCGTGTCCGATAACGCCCACAGTTCACGCAGCATTATTTGAAGGGTACCTGGCTGAAGAGGGCATCCGACATGCCCTCTCAGCGCCGTTCCACCCTCGTCGAACGGCCTTGCTGAACGTTTGTCCGGAGTGCGAAGAAGCGCTATCACGGCGGCCCCGGCGATTGGCAGGCACAATCGACGCATTCTAACCGTCAACACAGGACCCCTGTGGCCAGTCACCGCAGCCCAGCCGAGCTATTAATGGGCGGAAGCTACGGTGCCCGCTAGACCGGCTACACCGAACTACGACAGGACGGGTTCAAAACAAAACCAGATAGAATCCGAGAGTTAAACATAGGAGACTCGGTGTGGGCACATAATTACAGCGACGGCCCTAACTGGAAGAGGGGGATAGTCATAGACAAAACGGGCCCCAAATCTTATCTAGTGGAACTAGACGATGGCAGCATCTGAGAGCGCCACATAGATCAATTAAGAAACAGATTGAGCGATAAGGCAGAATTAGGCGAGAACAGCCCTGACTATGATTTAATTAACCCCACAGCTGACCGGCGCCAAGAACAAACAGAAAGCGTAAGCAAAGAACCAAACAGAGACTTATCTGAGTCAGGCGAGGTCCAGCGACACCCTCCGGTCCCTCTAGAGGACAGCAGGTCCGAGCCGCGAATAATCCAGGGCCGGATGGCGGGAGGAGGAGCTCAGAGGAACGAAAAGTCCCTCCGCAAGCTCGACTCAACTCCAGAAAGTGAACTGCGCAGGTCCGGGAGAGTCAGGAGACGCCCACGTACCTGCAGGACTCACGAGAAGTAATATGCAAATATTGGCAAAGTGCCTTCTGGGAGGGAAGGAGTGTAATGTATTACTGTAAGTTTTGGCGGGAGTTTTAGGCGGGAAATATCTCGTTTCTGATTGGATGCAGCCTCAGGCTGAAGTGTATATAAGGAGAGGTTTTTCTCCAGAGTTTTCGCTGGGTCACACTATATTAAAGAGCTGTTGTCACTAACCTGGTCTCCTGCCTCGTCAATACCCAAACATAACAGTTTCATTTACTATATTTATTGAAGACTGGTATGGTATAAAGATGGTCTGCTGGTCTGAAACCTGACTAAGATCTATTTATCAATGGACCTTCACTGGAAATTTTGGTCAATCATTATCTCTCACTCCCACATTACCTCATTGTGGGCTAAATTGCTTAATGATTTGTGAGATCTGATCACAACCAGGAGTGTCATGATGCATTGCCAATTGTGGTCATTAAGAAGGACTACTTATACCTTGCTGCGGTTATTTTATGTAAAATTAAATATATTATTCTTTTATCATATTTCCTTTTAGCAAGGTTAGCTTTCGTGCAATGTTGGAGAAATACAAACATACTTTCCGAAGGTTTAGTAATTAAAATGGTATTTGACTGTGCTGAAATGGATAAATTAACAATTGAACTGAAAGGACAAAAAGATTCGGAATATGGTAGAAGTGGTATAATTGGATTGAGAACAGAAAAAAAGAAAAGAAATAGACAAAATAGAAATAGAATTAAAATGTATAGTAAAAATGTATAGAGTGTATTTGAATTGGAATGTTATGGTCTGCATAAGATGAGTAAGATTTGTTTATCTGTAAAAATGCAATAAAAATATTAATTAAAAAAAGGACTACTTATAGCAGGAAATAAAAAAAAAATCTACCAATTAAAGCCATACGTATGTAACTTAGGGTACTTGTGCTAAAATGAATATTATTATATTATTCATTAATAATATTTTATATGACTTCCGGGCTGAACATATCCTTGGTGTTATTATGTCCTATAGTTCTATGTCCATCTTTCTGAATCAATATTTTGTTCCTGGCTCCAGTCAATAATTATAGCAAAATCTGCCAGTCAAATGTAGTTATATTATCCATATTGACTTTCTAGAACTCTCCCTCTCATTTCTTAGAATTTCGCAGTTGTACACATACTCACACAAATACCTGAATTTATTCTTGAGAGAAATTGAAAAAAAGATCTATCATCTTTCAACCAGTTCAAACACACAGTAGTAAATTTTGTTATTATTAAGTGAAGATGTTTATCTGGCTTCTTTCAAAATGATACCTTCACATTATTAAATTAATATCTTCTAAACCTTTTATATCAGCAACCCTTGTAAATGTCATATTTATAATTGTGTAATACTTTTTATTGCATAGATATTACACTTTAAAAAAAAAAACCCAGGTTATTTCCCTATTAAGTCAAACTACTCCTATCACATTTTATTATTTCTGGTTCTTGAAATATTACTAAATCAGCTTAGTTAAGTCTTGAACAAACTGGTGATTCTGCTTTGGTATACAAAAATATAGGAATCTGGTAGACCTATCTCAAAAAAGCATCAAATTATTATTAACTATCTGAATTATGAAATACTGGGAATTAAATATGGTCAGATTGTAGATGAATTTTTGACAGAACTAATGCTAATAGCTAATAGTTATTTGTTATATAGTGACAAAAATGCTTTTTATCAATAGAGTGTAAGATGATTATCCCAGAGGTCTCTCATTCAGGCTTTGATCAGATAATAACTTATTCAAGTGAGTCTTTGATCAAACAATACATATCTCTCAATAAATGCAAGGAAGCAATTTTCTAAATTTGGGGAGTTGAAATGAGCTAGTATTTTATTCAGACTTTAACGACAGTTGGGTGTAGAAGGCAAGAGGGAAATGTAATATCACTGCTTGTGAAGGGCAATATCGAAAATATTTGGAATATGTTACCCTTCACTGGGTCTCTTTTGTTAAAGCAATAGAAGAAATTAGAATCAACATGGACTGCCATCACAAATGACAATACATCATATATCAGGGTTGAACTGAGGAATCCTTGGGGCACTTTGATATAACTGATTGATAATTGATGATGATGCTTAATTGAGTAATGACATGTCTGCAAGTAAACAATCAAGCTCTGAACACCAAAGACTCCACAATAGTATTAGCAGTCACTGGTAGTCTTCTCCATGAAGTTTCCAAACCCACAAAAAAGTTACCACTGAACTGGTTCAGTGTGACAGAGGAAATGCCCACATATACAGAAAGTATACTGTTGATTTTATTTCACTGATTAAATTTAAATTCTCTCCAATTCAATTCAGTTTTGTTCTGACTACAACTACCATTCAGACAAATGTACTAAATTCTCTGTACTAAATTTGGGCTTTAACTGAGTTAATCTCGATGCCATACCTGGCACTGTAATAAGGGAGAGAGCAACATACATTGAGCAAGACAACAATGGACTTAACAGAGTCATAGGAAACCAGACATCTCTGTTGATGGGTTCAGAGAATTCTGTGGATTCATAGCAAGTAGAGTCTTTGTATAGACAGTGTTGTAAGAGGGGCAAATACAACTGCTCACAACAGCCAGAAAGGAGTGTCGAGCTATGATTGAAACAAATGAAAGTGATATTGAAATATATATGGAAGACAAGAAGTGAAATATTATAACATGTCTGAGAACTATCGATTTGAGGTCTCCCTTTATTATTTATTGAAATAATAAAGTTGCATTCAAGAAAGGGGAGGGGCTTCCACTGTAGGACAAAACAGTTTTTAAAAACTGTTTTAGGAGAATACCTAAATAGTAAATGTAAAGGATGACAGCTGATAGGGAACTGAAAAAGAAATTTTAACTCTTTAATGGCATTAGGGACATTACATTGATAGGTACTGTCAGCGAGGGAAAATGCAAAATATGATTTTTGTAAAGGTGAAAGAAACATGCTGAAAAGACAAAGCATTCATACAAGAAAATAATTTAGAAAAAAAACCCACATTCCGCATTACTATTGATCTTATCATTGTTCCTATCACCTATTTCCTCCCACTTATGACTGTATGACTGTTACCTTGTTGCTGGTATCCTTAAGATTTATATTGACTGTTTCCTAATATGATTTGATTGCTTATTTGTACCCTATGACTATCGTTAAGTGTTGTACCTTATGATTCTTGACGAATGTATCTTTTCTTTTATGTACATTGAGAGCATATGCACCAAGACAAATTCCTTGGGTGTCCAATCACACTTGGCCAATAAAGAATTCTATTCTATTCTATTCTATTCTATTCTATTCTATTCTATTCTATTCTATTCTATTCTATTCTATTCTTCTGAAATAATTTTGCATTAATCTTTCATCTAGTCTTTATGTAGAAAATTTAAATTGTATGCATACTCACACATATACCTGAATTTATTCTTGAGACAGATTGAAAAAAAGAATGAAATTCTGTCAGCTTTCAAGCACTTCAAGAACACAGCAGTAAATTTTGACCTTGTCAACTGAAGACATTTTATCTGGCTTTTTTCAAAAGGATACATCCACATTATTAAATTAACCTCTTCTAACCTCTGCCTTCTACATTAGCAACCCTTGCTAATTACATATCAGTCTGTAATTGCATCTACATCATGTTAGAATGGGTTGTGTTGGTTACGATTTCTGCATATTTATTGTACTGGTCCTCGAACCATAATATTCCAAAATAACTCACTTTGATTTTCCAGTCTATAGTGATTTTTTTACCCAGCATATACTTAGCATCAATCTTTATTCCCTCCACTTCTAAAATACATCCAGAAAATAATTTCAAAAGTTTTGTTTGCTTGTCGGCTTTTTTCAGAAGATACGGCAAAGAAAAAAAAAAAAATAAGGCCGAGGGCTACAGTATCTAAAAGCTATAGATGGAAACAAATTAGCTTAGTTGCTGGAGGAGAAGATCACATCCTGTGCAGAACTGATGAACTGCCAGAGACTGTCATAATGAAACATATCAATGCCTTCTAGAGGATTATGCCACCAACATCTTTTCAAAGAGGCTTTTGAAAAATGTTTGAATAGACAGAGAAGAGATGGATCGTTATTACTCTCTTGATCCTCTTTGTGTGGCTAATGCTAATGAGTTTAGATTTGGCCATCTTCTTCGTAGCACCACTCACCACAAAGAGTGCATTTCTTTGTATAGAAAAATCAAGAGTGCATTTACCAAGAATGTTTTCAGTTCTAAATTACCCCACAATATCAATTTTGCAAATATAGAATGCTACGTAATCCTAAACACACATGTTAAACAAAATACCTGCTAGAAGGAACGTATATAAAATTATAGTACATTTATTTTGAGTTTGGAATAAAGCAGCTGAACTCAAACATTTCTTTAGAAGTTAAAAGCACAAGATAAGCCCCTTGTTTTTCATTCCAGGACTACAATATTATAATAGGATAGTAGCTCTTGCTGAGTGCTGCCTTACATCTAAACTTTGGGGGAAATGACCAATAGGATTTTTTAATAAAAAACTTTTAAAAAAATATTTATGAAAGACTCAAGCAACATGTGTATGTGTGTGTATGTGTGTATGTGTCTGAGTGCATATTTTAGCAGCCTATATGTCACATAGGCAAAAAAAGCCCAGTCAAAGAAACAAAAGCCTGTTCCACTGCTAATTATTGAACCGGTTTGCTTCCTTAGATTTTGTAAAAAAGAGTACTGTCCCTTTACTCTATTAAATATAATTAAACTTACAATACACATCTGCAAACAGACAACACCCACCAACAAACCCACCAGTCTTTCAAATAATAATAGTGCAATTAAACAAGCCTCAGAACATGTACAGAACGAGCCCACATGTACATTAAAGTTCAAAAGCCCTAAAACAGTTAATAGCAGTAGCCTTTGCAGTAGCAATTTACAGACTGAGCAGAATTAGAAACACCTGTGCATGAAGCATGTACTGATTGTGCACACACCCATTTTTTGTGTTGATCTGCTTTTATGGTACTTTTGCTTCTCTGAAAAATAAATTGAAGAGAAATCACACATTAAGTAGCAGTTCCACTTGAGGTTAGAGTTATCATATTGAAGAGCTGTGTAAGCACAGTAGTTAGAATCCAGTATTGCAGCTAACTCTGTCGGCAGTTTGATCCTGACTGACTCAAGATTGACCCATCCTTCCATCCTTCTGAGGTGGTAAAATGAGGATCCAGATTGTTGAGGGCAATATGCTGACTCTGTAAGCCCCTTAGAGAGGACTGTAAAGCACTGTGAAGCAATATATAAGTCTAATTGTTGTTACTATTGCTATCTTGGTAACTTATCTCTCAGGTGAGCATGCAACTTTCAAGTCTATTTCTATTTGCCCAGAAATATCAAGAGTGCACAATCAACAATTTTAAGATGTGTGGACTTCAGCTCCCAGATTTTCCCAGCCAGCATGTTGTAGTTGAAGTCTACATATCCTAAATTGCCAAGATTGAGAAACACAGGACTAGACATTTTAAAAAAGGAATAAGAAAATTTATTTATTTATTTTTATTTATTTATTATTCAAATTTTTATACTGCCCTATCTCCCAAAGGACTCAGGGCGGTTTACAGCCTAATAAAAACATAAGAGTAAATACAAGTTAAAAACAACATTTAAAAAACTTATTAAATTAGGCCAAATTTAAAACTGTTGTTAAAATAGTACAAAACCCCATTTAAAAACTAAATTTAAAACTAAAACCCTAGGCCAGCCCTGCAAAAATAAATAGATGTGTCTTAAGCTCGCGGCGGAAGGCTCGAAGGTCAGAAAGTTGGCGAAGTCCTGGGGGAAGCTCGTTCCAGAAGGTGGGGGCCCCCACAGAGAAAGCCCTTCCCCTGGGTGTCGCCAATCGGCACTGCCTGGCAGACGGCACTGTTATGTATCTTTAAATATTTTAGCGGGAAACAAGCACGTTGCTGATTGGTTGAAGCCGCCGGTTAAACAGTATATAAGGAGAGGTTTTTCCCCAGCCAGGTTGCTGGGTTCACCATATATTAAAGAGCTGTTGTCACTACCCTGGTCTCCAGCCTCGTTACTTCCCGAACCTAACACTGGCGACGAAGGTGGGATCTCGAGGCTAAGGAGCACCAGAACCGAGCTGAAGCACGGAAGAACCGAACCCAGCAAAACACAGGGCAGAAACGCGGAGATGGCCAGTTACACTCCGCCCGCGCCGTTTGACCCAGCCAGAGAGAAATGGGGAACGTACATGACCCGTTTCGAAAGCTTTCTAGAAGCAAACGAACTGCAAGGAGTTCCAGACAACCGCAAAAGGGCATACTTCTTGAGCCACTGCGGTCCCGAGGTCATCGACATCGCGGAAGCCCTGGCAGAGCCAACGCCGGTACAATCGGTATTGTGGCAAACTCTGCAAACCCTGTTAAAAAACCATTTCGCCAACGCCGTCCAAATACGCGGGCGTTTTGAATTTGGAGAGCGCCGACAGCGAGAGGCGAAACCATCGGCGACTACATGGCCGCCTCGGAAAGCCTCCAAAGACTGTGGGTACCGAGACCTGGACGAGGCGCTGCTGGAGCAACTCATCCGTGGGGTCAGAGACATGCGTTTGGAGGCGACTGCTATCGAAAAGCAATCTAACGCTGGCAAACGCCTGGACGAAGCCAGAGCGCATGAAATGTCCACCCAAGCGGCGGAGACCCTGCAACAGCCACTCACACGGCGAGCACAAATCAACCCCGTGCACCAAGAAGAGATCCAGACCGAATCCGACGGTGAGGATGAGGAAGGGGTTTGCCGAACCGAGAAACGCGGCAAAGAAGACCGGGACGAATGCGGAAGTTGCGGAGGTCAACACCAGCGCCAACACTGCAAGTTCAAGGACGCTACATGTCGGCGGTGCGAGAAGAAGGGGCACCTAGCTCAAGTCTGTCGAGCTCCCCAACCTTCCCGCCGAAAATTCAAATCGGCCAATCAGAGCGCGGGATCGGCAAGGCGACCCGTGATTGGCTCAAACAAAAAGGGCGCGAACTCGAATCAAACGACGGTGATCATAGGCCGCGCCACAACCCGGGTGGAGAAGATCTTCACCAAGCCAAAAATAGAAGGAGTGCCGTGCCGACTAGAAGTAGACACCAGGTCAGCGATCACCATCATGTCCTGGGACACTTTGGCGAAAGCGTTGCCGTCAGTCGCAAAGCGCCACCTGCAAACACAACGGATACGAGTCCACGACTACCAAGGGAATCGCATCCCTGTTCGAGGGACCACCTCTGTCCGAGTCGAGTACGGACCACACAAGAAGACCCTGCCCATCACGATCGTCGAAGGGACCCTGCCTAGTTTGTTGGGACTAGACTGGTTCCGCGCATTGGGCATGGGAGTGACTGGCATCTACAGAAGTGACTGTAACCTAAAAGACATACTCATGAACGAGTTCGAAGATGTCTTCAAAGACTGCCTGGGCAAGTACAAGGGGACCCCTATTTCCTTCAACTTAGACCCCCAGGTAGCCCCCATTAGGTTAAAGGCAAGGAGAGTCCCTTTTGCCCTGAAACCTAAGATTGACAAAGAGCTAGATAAGCTCATAAATCAGGGGATTCTGGTGCCAGTCGATCACGCAAAGTGGGAGACACCAATCGTCACCCCAGTCAAGCCAGATGGGTCAGTTAGAATCTGCGCTGACTACAAGGCGACATTAAACAAAGCCTTACAGAAAAGCGCTTACCCGGTTCCCGTGGTGCAACACTTGCTGCACTCGTTGGGGCAAGGGCAAGTCTTTGCAAAGTTAGACTTGGCTCAAGCCTATCAACAACTGCCCGTAAACGCCAACACAGCCGAAGCCCAAATGATTGTAACTCACAGAGGTGCGTTCAAGTATAACTGATTGATAATTGATGATGATGCTTAATTGAGTAATGACATGTCTGCAAGTAAACAATCAAGCTCTGAACACCAAAGACTCCACAATAGTATTAGCAGTCACTGGTAGTCTTCTCCATGAAGTTTCCAAACCCACAAAAGTTACCACTGAACTGGTTCAGTGTGACAGAGAAATGCCCACATATACAGAAAGTATACTGTTGATTTTATTTCACTGATTAAATTTAAATTGTATGCATACTCACACATATACCTGAATTTATTCTTGAGACAGATTGAAAAAAAGAATGAAATTCTGTCAGCTTTCAAGCACTTCAAGAACACAGTAGTAAATTTTGACCTTGTCAACTGAAGACATTTTATCTGGCTTTTTTCAAAAGGATACATCCACATTATTAAATTAACCTCTTCTAACCTCTGCCTTCTACATTAGCAACCCTTGCTAATTACGTATCAGTCTGTAATTGCATCTACATCATGTTAGAATGGGTTGTGTTGGTTACGATTTCTGCATATTTATTGTACTGGTCCTCGAACCATAATATTCCAAAATAACTCAGTTTGATTTTCCAGTCTATAGTGATTTTTTTACCCAGCATATACTTAGCATCAATCTTTATTCCCTCCACTTCTAAAATACATCCAGAAAATAATTTAGAAAAAAAACCCACATTCCGCATTACTATTGATCTTATCATTGTTCCTATCACCTATTTCCTCCCACTTATGACTGTATGACTGTTACCTTGTTGCTTGTATCCTTAAGATTTATATTGACTGTTTCCTAATATGATTTGATTGCTTATTTGTATCCTATGACTATCATTAAGTGTTGTACCTTATGATTCTTGACGAATGTATCTTTTCTTTTATGTACACTTAGAGCATATGCGCCAAGACAAATTCCTTGTGTGTCCAATCACACTTGGCCAATAAAGAATTCTATTCTATTCTATTCTATTCTATTCTATTCTATTCTATTCTTCTGAAATAATTTTGCATTAATCTTTCATCTAGTCTTTATGCAGAAAATTTAAATTGTATGCATACTCACACATATACCTGAATTTATTCTTGAGACAGATTGAAAAAAAGAATGAAATTCTGTCAGCTTTCAAGCAGTAAAAACCTACTCTCAGCGATAGCCTACTGATTCAGTATCATAGCTCATTGCCATTAGTACTGGTTTGCGATGCCTCCTTACGGGTGGGGCTGTGCTCAGCCACAGACTTCCAAACGGCACAGAAGCCCCTATAGCCTTCTACTCCAGAACGATGTCCTCCACAGAGAGAAATTACAGCCAGTTGGATAAGGAAGCGCTAGCAATTGTGTCAGGGGTAAAAAAGTTTCACGAATACGTTTTTGGTAGAGACTTTGAAATTGTTACTGACCATAGACCGTTGTTAGGGATACTGGCTGGCGACCGCCCAACGCCTGTGGCACTTTCGCCACGATTGACCCGATGGACTATCTTTTTAGCCGCTTATTCCTACAAGCTGCAGCATCGACCGGGAAAAGAAGTGGGGCATGCGGACGCTTTAAGCAGATGCCCACTACCAGGGCGATCAAGACCCCACTCCGGGACGCCCATCCTGCTAATTGACTCTTTGGACTCTGGCCCAGTCACATCTAAGGAGGTGGCTCGGGCATCATACCGGGACATTACTTTGAGGACTGTACTCGGTTGGGTACAAAGAGGGTGGCCCGCTGCGCCGGGCGAGCGTTTTAAGGAATTTGTAAAAAAACGTGGGGAACTCTCGGCTCAAGGGGGGTGCCTGCTATGGGGCGATCGAGTGGTGATCCCGGAGAAATTGAGGGAAAGGGTATTGGACCTCCTCCACGAGGGTCACCCAGGGATCGTAAGGATGAAGGGGCTAGCAAGAAGTTATGTGTGGTGGCCACTCATGGACTCAGAAATTGCTGAGAGGGTAGGAAAATGCCAGGCTTGCCAAGAGTCCAGACCTCTACCCCCAACGGCCCCAGTCAGGGAATGGGAAAAACCCCAAGGACCCTGGTCGAGAATCCACATTGATTTTGCTGGCCCTTTCCACGGCCAAACCTTCCTAGTGGTAGTCGGCGCTTTCTCTAAATGGTTGGAAATCATTCTCATGAGATCCATGACAGCCGAGGCAGTAATCGCAGCCCTGCGGCACCTATTCGCAACCCACGGGTTGCCTGACACGCTAGTATCCGACAACGCCCGCACCACGGCAACCCAGTTTGAGGAATACTTGGCAGAGGAGGGCATCCGACATGCCCTCTCTGCGCCTTTCCACCCTGCGTCGAATGGCCTTGCAGAGCGTTCCGTCCGGAGCGCTAAGGAGGCATTGTCCAGACTCAAGCCAGGCGACTGGCAAACAAAGATAGACTTCTTTCTGGCTATTCAGCACAGAACCCCCAGCACTGCTACAGGCAGAAGCCCAGCCGAATTATTGATGGGGCGGAAGCTCCGGTGCCCACTGGACCGTTTAAATCCCCATTACACACCAGAGGGTTACAAGGGGGAACTGGAAAAAACTAGAGAAATGGGCATAGGCGACCGAGTGTGGGCCCGCAACTATGGGGACGGCCCAAGTTGGCTAGCAGGGCAAATCATAAAAGCAACCGTCCAAAATCATACTTAGTTGAGTTAAAGACAACCGGTATGGAGGCGCCACATAGATCAGATAAGAAACGAATAGCGAACAACCTCAGAACATGTACAGAACGAGCCCACATGTACATTAAAGTTCAAAAGCCCTAAAACAGTTAATAGCAGTAGCCTTTGCAGTAGCAATTTACAGACTGAGCAGAATTAGAAACACCTGTGCATGAAGCATGTACTGATTGTGCACACACCATTTTTTGTGTTGATCTGCTTTTATGGTACTTTTGCTTCTCTGAAAAATAAATTGAAGAGAAATCACACATTAAGTAGCAGTTCCACTTGAGGTTAGAGTTATCATATTGAAGAGCTGTGTAAGCACAGTAGTTAGAATCCAGTATTGCAGCTAACTCTGTCGGCAGTTTGATCCTGACTGACTCAAGATTGACCCATCCTTCCATCCTTCTGAGGTGGTAAAATGAGGATCGAGATTGTTGAGGGCAATATGCTGACTCTGTAAGCCCCTTAGAGAGGACTGTAAAGCACTGTGAAGCAATATATAAGTCTAATTGTTGTTACTATTGCTATCTTGGTAACTTATCTCTCAGGTGAGCATGCAACTTTCAAGTCTATTTCTATTTGCCCAGAAATATCAAGAGTGCATTTACCAAGAATGTTTTCAGTTCTAAATTACCCCACAATATCAATTTTGCAAATATAGAATGCTACGTAATCCTAAACACACATGTTAAACAAAATACCTGCTAGAAGGAATGTATATAAAATTATAGTACATTTATTTTAAGTTTGGAATAAAGCAGCTGAACTCAAACATTTCTTTAGAAGTTAAAAGCACAAGATAAGCCCCTTGTTTTTCATTCCAGGACTACAATATACAATATAGGATAGTAGCTCTTGCTGAGTGCTGCCTTACATCTAAACTTTGGGGGAAATGACCAATAGGATTTTTTAATAAAAAACTTTTTTAAAAATATTTATGAAAGACTCAAGCAACATGTGTATGTGTGTGTATGTGTGTGTATGTGTGTATGTGTCTGAGTGCATATTTTAGCAGCCTATATGTCACATAGGCAAAAAAAGCCCAGTCAAAGAAACAAAAGCCTGTTCCACTGCTAATTATTGAACCGGTTTGCTTCCTTAGATTTTGTAAAAAAGAGTACTGTCCCTTTACTCTATTAAATATAATTAAACTTACAATACACATCTGCAAACAGACAACACCCACCAACAGACCCACCAGTCTTTCAAATAATAATAGTGCAATTAAACAAGCCTCAGAACATGTACAGAACGAGCCCACATGTACATTAAAGTTCAAAAGCCCTAAAACAGTTAATAGCAGTAGCCTTTGCAGTAGCAATTTACAGACTGAGCAGAATTAGAAACACCTGTGCATGAAGCATGTACTGATTGTGCACACACCCATTTTTTGTGTTGATCTGCTTTTATGGTACTTTTGCTTCTCTGAAAAATAAATTGAAGAGAAATCACACATTAAGTAGCAGTTCCACTTGAGGTTAGAGTTATCATATTGAAGAGCTGTGTAAGCACAGTAGTTAGAATCCAGTATTGCAGCTAACTCTGTCGGCAGTTTGATCCTGACTGACTCAAGATTGACCCATCCTTCCATCCTTCTGAGGTGGTAAAATGAGGATCCAGATTGTTGAGGGCAATATGCTGACTCTGTAAGCCCCTTAGAGAGGACTGTAAAGCACTGTGAAGCAATATATAAGTCTAATTGTTGTTACTATTGCTATCTTGGTAACTTATCTCTCAGGTGAGCATGCAACTTTCAAGTCTATTTCTATTTGCCCAGAAATATCAAGAGTGCACAATCAACAATTTTAAGATGTGTGGACTTCAGCTCCCAGATTTTCCCAGCCAGCATGTTGTAGTTGAAGTCTACATATCCTAAATTGCCAAGATTGAGAAACACAGGACTAGACATTTTAAAAAAGGAATAAGAAAATTTATTTATTATTCAAATTTTTATACTGCCCTATCTCCCAAAGGACTCAGGGCGGTTTACAGCCTAATAAAAACATAAGAGTAAATACAAGTTAAAAACAACATTTAAAAAACTTATTAAATTAGGCCAAATTTAAAACTGTTGTTAAAATAGTACAAAACCCCATTTAAAAACTAAATTTAAAACTAAAACCCTAGGCCAGCCCTGCACAAATAAATAGATGTGTCTTAAGCTCGCGGCGGAAGGCTCGAAGGTCAGAAAGTTGGCGAAGTCCTGGGGGAAGCTCGTTCCAGAAGGTGGGGGCCCCCACAGAGAAAGCCCTTCCCCTGGGTGTCGCCAATCAGCACTGCCTGGCAGATGGCACCCTAAGGAGTCCCTCTCTGTGAGAGCGTACAGGTCGGTGGGAGGCAATCGGTGGCAGTAGGCGGTCCCGTAAATAACCCGGCCCTATGCCATAAATCCAATTTCAATCCATAAAAATCAAACTGCAGCATTCAGAACATCTCAGAATCCTTGAAACAATATGCTCGCACACTCCAAATCTGAAATATTGTATAATATATATTTGAAATGTTCTATGTTTTGAGCTGGGAATATTCAGAACAACTATTTCAAGCTCAGAATCTTTTACACATCCTTACTTATAAACGTCTTGTTTTCAAAACTGCTTCTTATATTTAGTAACTTTTCAGCATGATCTAAGAGAAAAGTTTGCTTGGAACTCTGTTCTGCAGATTATGCAGAAATTTAATTATAATATTCTTAACTTCTAAGTGCTACAGGATGCACAGTGATCTTATTCCCCACCTCCCTCCCTCCCTCTCTCTCTCTCTCTCCAGATACATCAGATATAACATCTAAGAAAGTAGCCAAATTTTGTTCAATTGCCAGAACTGCTTAATGAGAAAACAGTCTCCATTGTCCAGAACTTTAAGGACAGTATAGTGGGAATCTATAATTTGATTATTTTATGATTATGAAATCTAATCAATGGCCACTTAATGCAAATGATTTTACATTCTAGGCCATTCCTTTTAATGATAAAATCACTTCACATATCTTTTTAAACATTTTAAAATGTTAATAACTGAACATGAGTTTTATTTTATCATTTCCTATGCATATTAGTTTTAGAAATTCAGCAGTTCTTGCTTAACAGAATTTGTAATACAGCAAATTGGTCTGTGACCTGTAGTCCTTTTCTAATTATTTATTCCTTATTTTATATAGAATACTTCAGTTGTCTGGATTATTTTTTGGGATTATATATAATTCTGGTCCTTGACTACCATAGAGATCTGTTCCCTCCTCCTCCTCCTCCTCCTCCTCCTCCTCCTCCTCCTCCTCCTCCTCCTCCTCCTCCTCCCTTCTTCTGATATTAAGGAACATCAAATGTATGTCATTTGTAAAGATAGGGCAGCCATCATATTACTTTTGTATTTGATTTCTTTTTTAAAAAAATCAGCATAAAAAAGTATTCTTACAAGAGGAAGCTCATCTGCATGGCTTCTCTGTAATCACCCTACACTCTGCAGCATCTAGTTACTTGAGAAACAGAATGTTCTCAGTCTCTGTGCCTTTAAAAAGTCATTAAAACTTCTTCTTTTTTTTTGCAGAGCCTTTGGGCATTGATGGAGAATGGGCAGCCTATTTAAATATTATATCATTGGATATTGGTGCTCATAGAAACCCATTCCATGATTTAGAACACTGATTATTTTGTTGCTGTTCAGTCATTTCAGTCTTTTTTTTTTTTTTGCTCATCATTACTCAATGGACAATTTGTCAGGTTTGCCTGCAAGCAATGTTTCTTCAAATTCTTATAAATGTATTCTAGATTCAGTCTTGACATTTCTGTTGTGACAACATCAGATTTGCCTTGATTCATATTTCTGACTTTTCACATACCAATTTAACATCAAACTTTCTTTTTGCTTCATATCACATCAGCTATTGAATGTCCTTTTAGCTGTGATCCATATTATAAGCACCAATACTACCTATATTTCTCCTCTTTTTCCCATTAACTTGCTGAATATATGTTGATTTCAGAATCTCATAATCCAGGATAACATTTACATTATCACAGATATGAATGTCCTCTAGGTTTTCTTGATAGAATACTTCATTGGGTTGCTATTCCTTCTCCAGTGGGTTGCATATATATAGTTTGACTGCTCATCTATGATTCTTCTGGAAAAGCATTTCCCCCATCATATAGCTCACAACATCATTGGGATATGCAAGCTCATTTTACTGTAAGGGGTCCAAGATCCCTGAAGGGAAACCCTGATTATACTAAAACATCAGTGAATCTTTATATATAGGACAACAAAGAATGTTCTTTCTGCGCCAACTCAGAAAGCTCAAACTGCCCAAGTAGCTGCTGATCCAGTTCTACAGGGGAATTATTGAGTCTGTCATCTGCACCTGTATAACTGTCTAGTTCAGTTCTGCAACCCAACAAGACAGACAAAGACTTCAGAGGATAATTAGAACTGCAGAAAAAACAATTGCTACCAACCTGCCTTCTATTGAGGACCTGTATACTGCACGAGTCAAAAAGAGGGCTGTGACATAAACTGTATCAACTCCTATCCTCAAAACGATTCTATAGAGCACTGCACACTAGAACAACTAGACACAAGAACAGTTTTTTCCCAGATGCCATCACTCTGTTAAATAATTCCCTCAACACTGTCAAACTTTTTACTAAATCTGCACTACTATTAATCTTCTCATCGTTCTCATCACCCATCTTCTTCCACTTATGATTGTTTGACTGTATGACTGTAACTTTGTTGCTTTGTATCCTTATGATTTATATTGATATTGATTGTTTCCTGATTGCTTATTTGTACCCTATGACTATCATTAAGTATTGCACCTTATGATTCTTGATGAAGGTATCTTTTCTTTTATGTACACTGAAAGCATATGAACCAAGACAAATTCGTTCTGTGTTCAATCACACTTGGCGAATAAAAAATTCTATTCTATTCTATTCTATTCTATTCTATTCTATTCTATTCTATTCTATTCTATTCTATTCTATTCTATTCTATTCTATTCTATTTTATAGGAAAGAAACTTTCTACACTGTTCATCAAGACCAGAAAGATGGAGGTGGTTGGGAAAATGGACAAAAACAGAGCTCACATATTCATTTTACCTGCACCCAACGTTTAGATTAACATCAAGAAAGGACTGAATTGTAAGAAAGACTACATATCCAGACCCTTTTTTTTTCCTTTTTTTCTTCATCTATTTCTGTAGAATTATTTTAAATACAATTTTGCTTTGATGACAGGACTATCCAAAAAGCATGTGAGGCATGGAAAGACTGCCAGTTCTGCTCTTTCAAAATAATCTCTCCTGGGAAGATGAGTAACATACTCATAAAACAGTAAAACAATAATAAAAAAAATAACAAATCCATATTTTAAAAGAAAGAAACCATAATGGAATAAATGTAAATGAAATTCACACCTCCTCATCAGTTCCTTTTGTTTCAGGTGAAGTAGCTACTTACAAGCCCTTGTTTAAAAACTCTTACCACATATTCAGTTAAGATTTGGAAACTCTGAGCATTTAAATATATCATTTTCACTCAGATTGTGGCAATGGCAAAAATGAAGGGTTTTTGGTGGTTGTTTTTTTTTTGATTGCCTGATTAACTGACAGTAGTCCTTTTTCAATGATTCTAATCTCTACTTATCTCATGCAAATGTCATTCTCTTTGGTCGACATACATATGCTGTATATATTTGTCTTCTCTTGTCTTGACTTTATATAATAATGGCATTCATTTTTCCAGACTTTCAGGTGGTATAGAATCCTAACATATAGCTAGCAATTCACATTTAAGAATTCTTTTGCTAATGGCTCTGCTTAATGTATAGATGTCAACAAGCAGGAAGATTGCAGCATCAGTAACAGATGTAGTCTATTCCCCTGATACCATCTTAACACATAATTGTTGTGCGTGAATTATGTAAATAGGTTTTTTTTTAATTACAATTGTCTTAAAGCAACTTCCTGACTAATATTTATATACTAAAACAAGCGAGAAGCAATTTACAATAGCAGATTCTGGATAGTTCCTTTTTTAAAATGGGATTTTATGCTTACATATTCTTACCATGAATCCCATTTACTAGCTATCTCCCCCACCTCACTAGGTAGACCAGAAAAGGAAATTAACACTATAAGAATGCCAAAACCAGTCTTAATGAAATTGGCTATAATTACAGAATTTTACAAGTTTCATTGTTCTATATCTCCATTTCCTTCTTATGCTCTGGCAGATTAGGGAAGTGTCTGCCTGAGTCAGATTCGAATATTATTTCATTGTTTTGGACTTAGATGATGTTTCAGCCCCTTCACCTAGGTTATATTTCTTATGTATTTCTGACAAGATCATTCTCCTTTGTCTCTACACTGACTTTTCAAGGTTGCAGTGTTGCGTAGGATCTGTGAAATTGATTTAGAAATACCTTTCAGAACTGGTTTTAAAAGCTATTCTGTGGACAAGGATGAGTTTTAATTTAATTTTGCTTACTACTAACTTTCATCTACCTCTATTGGATGGGTTTCCAAGTTTTTCTAATCCAACTTTCTATTCATATAGTAACACATCAGATTTCGTATAATGATCCATCAAATTAATATAAGTCTTCGTCAGCTTTAGCATTATAGATATTGGTCAAGAGGTATCATATTATTCATTTGCATTGTCTTCATTTTTTGATACTGTGGAATCTGAGTTAAAGGTAATCAGCCTAATAATAATAAGTAAGCAATTTCATCCCCCTCCCTATATTAACCCCCTAATTGATCTTTTACAGAACCCTGATCTACACTCTCTTAATATAAGCACAACACAAAATCCCGATTCTCCTGTATGCCGACGATGATGCTATTATTTCACAAAGTCCCATAGGATTGAAGAGAGCAATTAGGGCAACACTTGGCTTCTGTAGACAGAATAAGTTGGTCCTTAACTCTGATAAATCAAAAATGTTAGTTTTTGCTAAAAGACCCAGACAATACTCTTGGAAAATTGAAGGACACAATTTGGAACAGGTTAGGACATTTAGATATCTGGGGGTGGTCTTCCACTCTCAAGGGACATGGAAGGCACACCTGGAGCAGACATTGCAAGTAGCCAATAGGTCCTCAAATGCAATTAAACACTTTTTTTATACGGGCGGAGGTCAATTAGTACCTGCTGCCTTAAAACCTTTTGAGGCCAAAATACTGGCGCAGATTCTTTTTGGGGCACAGTCTAGCAAAGAAAAACTTGCTAGAAACTATATCAACCAAATTCCTGCGAGCCATCTTAGCTGCACCCAAAGGAACTCCAAATGCCCATTTAAGAATTGAGACAGGTATGCCTCAAATTCAGGTAAGAGCCTGGAAGATGATGATCATCTATTGGCTAAAGATTCATTTCTTTCCAGGGGATTGTCCCCGCTAGTGCTGATAGACAACTTGCCCTCCCCCCGGAAACAGGTGATAGATCACAAGCTGGGCTCTTACGGGCTCCCACTGATATTCTTAATGTCCCTAGACTTTGACAAAGCAAAGCAAGTGGTAATTGATAGAATGAAGGACATGGAGTTCCAAGAAGAATTAAACAGGTTGCCTTTCCACAGTAGGGACAAAATCAAACAGGGCGTGTGGGAATCAGCAGGATATCTGAATGATCTGATCTCGCCAAAACAAAGAATAGCTTTCTTCAGAGCCGGATTTAATATTCTCCCCTCAGCATTTCTCCAGGGTAGGTACGAGAAAACACCAATAGCAGAACGGGTATGTATATGTGGTAAAGGAGAAGTCGAAGATATCTCACATGTCTTATTGTACTGTGAGTTATACAGAGTATGTAGATCAATATATATATTCTCCCCTTAATAGTGAGATTGCCAGAGAGGACAGACAACTTTTATGTAGACTTTCTCCTGCAAGACTCAAATCCAGCTACCACACGTGCAGTGGCAAAATTTTGTGTCGCTGCAATGTACACAAGAAAAAAATTGGTTACCGAATTATAGATGTCAACTGATGCCAACTTTTTGGAGATAAATATAACAGTTATGGCAAAAATACATTTACTCACATACTTGACGGCTCTCCACGCATGTAAATTAGAAAGTGACCCTATTGGTTGAGATCACGTATTTTAATTATAGGCATGGTATTATACACGATAGATGTTAGTAGTATTTTAATTTTAAATTACATAACAGATATCTGGATTTTATCATAGATTTTATCTGTTATGTATTATTTTATTCTTGAATTTTTAATTGTATATTTACTGAGTGTTTTTTATTTGTTCTGGCCTATGGCCGTAATAAACTGAAACTTGAACTAATAATAATAAATAAGCAATTTCATCCATACTGCTGTCCAAATTGTGAATATTATTGAACTTTTTTCCTTTTTTCTTGGTTATTTATTATTATCATTCTTTATCTCCAAAGATAAAGAAAACAGACAAAGAAAAAGAAAAGAAACTATCAGTCATCCGAAACCAAGTACAAAAACAACAACAAAAAAATACATGATGTCTAACTACATGATGTCTAACATTAAACATAAAAAAATCCTGACCTGAATGCTATTGTATTGATGTAAACGTTCTGCTAACATTTATCCTTTAAAACCAGAAAGAGTTTAGCATTGTTTATGGCTAGCTCAGTAATTGATGATTATCTCAACTAACTGCAATTTTTTGCCAATTATTGTGGGCTTCAGTGATCTGCATTCTGGATTATCCATAACAAGGCACAGAAATCTTTTGCACTTAGTATTAGATGGAGGTGTTTTTTTTTTAAATTTGAATTTATATCCCGCCCTTCTCCAAAGACTCAGTTACATCTGAGGTCACTTTCCGATTTTCCTGTCACACATTCAGATGATAAATATTGATCAACCTCCAAGGAATTATTAAGGTCACTACAGTGGTACCAAGTTTTGATGAATTAGACAAATGGATGGCATCCTTTTAGCCCTTGCTGACTAATGGGATAAAAGTGAATGTAGGTCTCCTATTCTTTTATTGTCTCGGGCAGACATAGCATAGCAATAAAATAAAGAGGAAGGAAGTGGCACTTGGGGCCAGTAAAATGGTAATAAGCATGCTTTTGATCTTGTTAGTCATAGTGCAGAGTTGGCAGCTTGCTCAAAACCAGTCAAGACATACTTTGCTTTGAGAATTGCACACTATTCAAATTTATAACAGCAATAAAAATAACATAAAGCAATGCTGAACAATCACAACTCAATATCCTGGGTGTGTTTCATTCTTTAATTCCTTTTGCCCTTTGTTCCATGGTGTCAAGGAATTTCAAGAAAATTCAAGGAATTTTTCAAGGAAAAATAGAATTTTTCTGTGTGAATTCTCTGGCACAAGAGTTAGTAAGCAATGCAAAATCAAACTAAGGGGACTTCATGCTGTTGAAATTTCTGGAGCTGGGATGTTGCTTACAAGCACATTGGAATTTTCCTTTCACATAATCTTTTCATGAACATTCTTTTCATACATAAAAAAATCAGTTGGCTTGACCCAACTCAATACTACTTATCATAGGGATCCTGCAAATATATATATGGATCATGGCATTGTATAATTACATAGAACTAACTTGGAGTAGTAGTTAAGGCACTAGGCTAGGAACTGGGTGACTGTGAATTCTAGTCCCACCTTAGGCCAGTCAGCTGGTTGATCTTGGACCAGTCATTCTCTCTTAGCCTTAGAAAGAAGGCAGTGGCAAACCACTTCCAAATCTTGCCAAGAAAACTGCAAAGACTAGTCCAGGTTGTCTCTAGAAGTTATCATTGACTCAAAGGCACCAAAATACAAAAAGTTATCAATATCCAAAACACTGAGGCATAGTGAGGTAGATTTCACGCAACAGCTATTTCAGGATGAAATTCAAGGAAGGATTGTATTAAACAGATTTCAGAGTTACCCAATTTGTACAGTCACTATTAAGATTATTTGATCAGAAAAATTATATTCCCAAAAAGATAGTGCTACTGCTACATTCCCCCTTTTCAATCTGGGCTAGGGTGTGAAATTTGGCTTTTCATACATTTTCACATTGTTAGGCCAAGACTTTGCATGTCACCCTAAGAAGTCCAAGTGCTGGCAGTGTTCAGCATGGCAAGGGTAGACTATAAAATAGCTAGAGTTCTCTGCAGAATGTGAGAGGCTGTGGGTTCAAATGGGATGCCATTTAAGTGAAAAGTTGGATCTGCTTCATGTAATTAATTTCTTTCTTTGTAGAGTGTTTTATTGACTTCTGCCCTCTCTCTACCTCTAAAGTTTCCTGAATGGCTTATAAAACTTAGTTATAAAATTATTAACAATCAGGCTTATCATTTAACAGAAGCATCACAAAAGGAAAATGAACTGGAAGAAAATAGCAAAATCAAATCAGGATTGTGCAGATATCCAATGAATTAACCTTTATTATTTCAAAGACCAGCCTAAGGAGGGAGGGCTACAAAAGAATTTTTAAAAAAATGCAATATACAAAATAAAAATTACACAAAGAGATAAGGAACATCTTTAAAAATCTTAAGAACTAAAAAAAATTATAAAAGCATGGAAATGAAAAAAAAACCTTTTGTATTTCATATTTTTTATGTTTTTAAATTATTCTTTATTTCACCCTCCCCCTGCTGGTGTTTGACCATTTGATTGATGGTGCAGATAACCACAGAGAAAGGACTGAGTCTATTTTTCCTGGAAACAATTATAATGAAACCAGTAGTTAGGATTATAGAGTGTTGCTGAATCGCCTTGTGTACCTGCTGATATCTTTTATTTTTAAATGATAAAAAGCATTTGCACATTTTCCTTATTCTTTCAGAATCAGCTTGCATTAAAGTACCTGAGAACTTCCAAGAAAGTTTCAGTTATTCATGGAAAAAAGTATTTGTAGTGACATGGAAATACACACGACGTTCATATACATCTGTCGTTCTGGCAAAGTATTTGTGATTATGTCTTGTGTTCCTATCACTATGGTAGGAAAAATGATTCCAAGCTGAACACATTCTGGGTATAAGGTGTCCGATTTCAGGGAGTAATTATAACACATTCTACAAAAAAAATACAGAGATAGAGGTAGAGGTAAAGATAGACACAGAGATATTTCTTTTCTTTAAAGATAAGGAAAAATATATTGCATAAATGTCACACCGTTCTTTTATTTGTTATGTGTTCTCACCCCATATGAGCTTTTTTAAGCCTTTCTTTGACAGGATTATCAAGGAAAGATAACACTAATGAAGTGGTTCTGTGAGCAGAAGAAGATCTTTTCTAGTTTAAAGATCCAGGAGGAAGGAAACAGGAGCCAATAAAATCAGCACTGTGGAACTCTCTGGCTGCTGATTGGAGATCAACAATTTGTGCTTCTAATTAATCACCTTCTGATTGGGGAATGAACATCTGTGCCGTCACCTTCCAGTGTTTTTGCATACAGTATATAAAACAATAAGGGAAATAGGTGAAAATCACTGGAATGCTATCTGGAAAAAAACCCTCTGCTTTAATAGCTTTATGAAAGCTATCAAAGGTTGGTCTGATCTTTGGAGGGAGACCATTCTTCAGCATTGGTACTGCCATAGGTAGCAGGACCTGCTAGTTACTTTCTGTAGAATAATTCTAGAGATTATATCAAATGCAAGCCTAAAAACCAATGAAATCGTCCAAATGGGATGGGAATTGCTAACTCTGTCTGAAATTAATCTGAGACCCCATTCTCACCCAAACAATATGCATATCTCTCTCTGTCTCTCTGTCACACACACACATGCATCTATGTATGTGTACATATTCATATATGTGCATATATTTACCAAAACCCACACACCTAAAAAGGGGAAGAGGTTATCCCTCCCTCCCTGAATTAAGGACTGCTAATTAAAATTCAATCAAATAAGAATGATGTACATCAACCATTTTCTTACCCCTTGTAAATCACATTCACATTAATAATGCACAACACACAAGCCACATTTCCTCACTTCTTCCAGCAAATAGAGCAAACAAGCAGAGAGAGAGAGAAAAAAACCCCTAGGATGGAGATGGGGTTAGAGGGGAATTGCCTTAGGAAAGGAAGAAAGGTGAAAAAAAGGTGAAAAGATGATAAGTTAATGCAAAGGTGCTTTTTCAAGAGGCAACTGGAATTTCTGGGGCTTTTTTAAAAAAGATGTTCCAGAAAGTCCAGTTGCCTCTTGAAAAAAACACCTTTGGGACAACCATGACCTGGATGGCTGAGAAGCTCCATAGACATGATGAGTTAAATTCTGTGGGTAGAAACCTTCCTAACTGGCTTGCTTAAGGTCTGCATACACATATATAGTTTTTGAGTGGTGTCATTCCTTTTGAAGAATGGCTAATTTCAAGTCATCTTTAGAATCGGTGAAGAAATTTTGTGGGCAAATGCAGCCTCATAGATGGCTCTCCATAAGCCTAGTTTAAAACTCCATATCTCAACAAGGTGCTCCCTGGGTTTGATGTACCTATCCTCTTCACAATGCATATATTATAGAGCATGCAGGATTATCTTTACAAAGGTTATCTCCAATTTAGGAACTCAGTGAATTTGCGATTGATGTTTTATCATTCATAAAGATTTAATTTTTGTAATTTGAATTTCATTGGATATTTTTCATTGCTCTTCTTAATGTTAACTATCCATACAATGAGCTAATGGGCTGGTTCCTTCTATGCACTTAACTGAGTCAGCAGTAAGGCAGTCAGATAACTTCATCAATTATATTGGCAGCACACCATTACATTAATTCAGTTAAACATCAGTATGAGAACATGTTGGTATAGTTGGCTCAGGTATTGACCTGCACTGGGAAGATTTACATTCTAGCCCCTTCTTATTACTTACTACTATTGGATTGCATTGTAATTATTATTTCTATTGTATTGCTATTGTATTGCTATTGTACTGCTATTGTATTGTATTGTATTGTATTGTATTGCATTGTATTGTTGTTGTCATCATAGCATCAAAATTGAGTGCATGCAAACAGCTAGAATTTCTACAAAACTCTTTTTTTATCCTATTGTCTGTTTCATTTTAGTGTGGGATGGTCTATTGGGATCTGAGGTTGATGAACAAATTCTACATACCAGTGGTGGGTTTCAAAAATTTTTACTACCGGTTCTGTGGGTATGGCTTGGTGGGCATGGCTTGGTGGGGTGTCAGGGTAAGGATACTGTAAAATCTCCATTCCCACCTCAATCCAGGGGAAGGCTACTACAAAATCCCCATTTCCTCCCGATCAGCTGGGACTTGAGAGGCAGAGGATAGATGGGGGAATTTTTACTACCAGTTCTCCGAACTACGCAAAATTTCTGCTACCGGTTCTCCAGAACTGGTCAGAACCTGCTGAAACCCACCTCTGCTACACACCTGTTTAATATTGATAAATCCTAAAATCAAGTCTCACTACTCATTTTTGCCTGGAGCAAAAACTTTGAAAGGACCAGGGGTGAAATCCAGCAGGTTCTGACAGGTTCTGGAGAACCAGTAGCAGAAATTTTGAGCAGTTCGGAGAACCAGTAGCGGAAATTTTGAGTAGTTTGGGAACCGGCAAATACCACCTCTAGCTGGCCCCAGAGTTGGATGGGAATGGAGATTTTGCAATATCCTTCCCCAGGAGTGGGGAGGGAATGGAGATACATTTTTGATAAATAAAAGTTTCTCAAAGGACGTAACCACATAATTACACCTATTTATTAGGTGTAATTAGGTGTGAATTAACCACATAATTACAATCTATTTTGTACCAACAGTTCATCAGTATTATAGGCACTGCTACGCAAGTTGCTTTTATTAATACTGCTTTAAAGTTAAGCATCTAAAAACACATGGTTATTATTCTTTATTCCAAGATGCTGAAATATGTATATCCAGACGTTGGCTCATTGTTAGACTTTAGTCAAAAATAATTTACTCTATAGTAACCTGATGTCAATACATTACATTCGTTAATGCAGTTTTGATAAAAGGTTCCAATAAAGTATCCTACCAGTAAGTGAAATTTCATAATTCAACAAAGTAGGAAAGCAATGGCATTAAAGAACCAAGATAATAGTTAAGAAGTATAGTAACACAGACTGAAAGAAAACTATGTATTGTTCCTTTGCAGTGGATATCCTGTAAGAAAGTTATCATTGACCAAAGGTTAACGTGCAGAAGTGCTTGAAAGGAAAATTTGTTGAACCTATAACATATTCTCATGGTATCCTTGTGTAAATTCCCAGTTGAGGTCTTTAAATCTAATTTTATTATAATCCTCTATTTTGAGGAATTTTTTTCTGATTCTACAATTCCACCATACAGGTTTTGATAAACTTTTATCAGTTCACACATAGCCCCTGAACTATAGGATTGTAGCCTAATTCATGCTTGGAAAACTCATTTCCAGGTTTCAAGTTTAAAAGAAGTTAATTACTGACTCTCAGAAGTTTAAATTATGATTGATTGACAAAGTGGACTGAACACAAAGCCTGTTCAAATCCCTGTCATTGTCTCTAAAGCAGAGTAGATCTCATATTCCTGAGCTACCATAGAACTGTCTGTAGACACAGAACAACATTTAATTTCCAAACACTTTGTCAGGCAATGGGTAGCAGGCCCTCACTTGCAAACAGACAACCACCAGCCTCAAGCAGCTTCTCATAATGCCAAGCAGACCTTGCAACAAACTCAAGATGTTTAGTTGCTTCCACATCTACACCAACTGCACCATTATAGCCCTACAAAGATCTCCACCTGTTCTTTCTCCAATGAGTTTTATGTATCATCTGCCAGCAATGCCCCTATGGATTTTACTTAGGAAAAATGTGACAAACTTTGTGGGAAAGAATGAACACACACATGTTTGACATCTGAACACCAAACAAGGACAAAGTAGTGCCAGAGCATTTAAAAGTGGGACAGTCTATAACAAATCTCGAAGTGACCGTTTTATATCAAATGTCCAACCAATCTAGAAGGTCAAAACTTACATCATGTATTTTTAACACATTACAATTGTTCATAGGTATTTGTGTCTATGTGATTTCTTGTTAAAAAATACAGAATTATCATTGCATATTTCTGTGCCGTATATATTGATGCTATTGTCACTATAATTGCCTGCCTCTGGTATTTTCCTATATTGCTGCCGTCCAATATAAATTCCTGCTTGCTTTAGCTAAATAGCTGGGATTACTTCACCTTGATGGACCCTGCTGGGAATACAAACTCTTGGTATAAACTCCTGATGTTCTTCTCCTATCCATTTTAGGAGCATTCCCAGACAAGATGAGGCAACACAATAGGACTTGGAAGAGGTTAATTGACAAGATACTTGTAATCTGCCTTATCTATAATCTGAATTTTTTGTAATCAATCTATGTTCCCATTTCCCCTTGCCTTGCATCTCACCCTGCTTTAAACCCTGCTTATCCCCTCTATGTATGTAATGAAGAGAACTTCAGTGTCAGGCTACCCCCGACGGCAAATAGGAAAGAAATCACCTTGACTCCATTTGGATTGGAAACAAGTACTTTTACTTTTACAGTCTGGTTAGCAGCCAAGCAAAGCTGGAACTGAGACAAAATATGGCAAACATATCATATCCCCCCAATTGTCCCTCCTCCTCCAGGAGGTCAGGCTGGTCTGGTCCAATGCCAACTCCTTCACGGCCCCTCGTGGTAATCTTCTTCCACAAGTCTCTGGATGTCAGTCAACTCAGGAATGCAGTGTCGGTTAGGAAAGCGCGCGCTGATAACACTCAATCATTAATCACCCCTCCTCCCAGTTATGTCAGCCGACACTAATAATAAGTTCCTTTCCCTTACCCCGGACGGTGGTATGATTCACCTCATGATCCTAAAAGTTTATAATACAGAAATAAACATTTTACATTCTATCTACTGATATAATCATTTAAAAGTAAATGAAGAGTGGAGTGGAGGCTGACATTCGCCCTCCTGCAACAAGGACGTCAGTCCTAGAAAGAAAAAGAGAAGTTAGGGTTTGTCAGGATATTTTTATAGAATTGTGCTATTTTTCCGAGGCATGAACATCTTCTTTGTTCACCCATTCAGCTTGGGATAACGGAAGTGTTTCCAAGAAATAAGATATTGAATTTTATTTCTATGTTTTCTTGAATCTAAAATTTCTTTTATTTCAAAGTGTTGTTATCCCTCTATGTGAATTGGTATAGGAGGGGGTGTATGGTTTGGACGGAAAGTAGATGTGGGGTCAGGTTTCTGCAAACTGACATGGAAAACGGGTGGATTCTCCTAAGTGTTTTTGGTAAATCTAGTTGTACCGTCACAGGGTTGATGATTTTTACTATTGGGAAAGGTCCCACATATTTGGGTCCAAGTTTTTTAGATTTCTGAGTGGTTTGAAGATATTTGGTGGAAAGATAAACTTTATCGCCCACTTGATATTTGTTCTCAGGGGACCTTTTTTTATCTGCTTGTTTTTTATGCGCACGGTGAGCGTCGTCGATCGCCTTGCGAGTCATTTTCCATGTGCTTTGTATTTGATCTATCCATTCTGATAAAGAGGAAACAGTAGTTTCTTCCTGTGGGAGTTCCGAGATAGGAACAAAATCTTGGCCTGAAGCTATTTTAAAGGGAGTAAATCCCGTGCTACTATGAATTGAGTTGTTGTAGGCAACTTCAGCAAAAGGTAAGAGATCAGCCCAATTATCTTGCTGGTAGTTAACATAACATCGGAGATATTGTTCTAGTACAGAGTTCGAACGTTCACAGCTTCCATTAGTTTGAGGATGATGGGAGGAGCTTAATCCTTGGGCGGAACCAATGAGTCGTAAAAATTCTTTCCAAAATTTAGAAGTGAATTGAACTCCTCGATCTGAAATGATGCGATCAGGCACTCCGTGAAGTCTATAAATGTGTTGTACGAACAACTTTGCTAGAGTCTTTGAGGAGGGTATTTTTGAACATGGAATAAAATGGACTTGTTTGGAGAAAAGGTCAGTCACTACCCATATAACAGTATTGCCGGAACTTTCAGGTAATTCCACTATGAAATCCATGGATATTTCTTTCCATGGGGTTCCTGGTCTGGCTACCGTTTGTAGTAGTCCAGGAGGTTTTCCCGGAGGTCTTTTGGATGATGCACAGACCGGGCAACTTGCCACATATGCTTGAATGTCTTTTTTAAGACTTGGCCACCAAAATTGTCTTTTAAGAAGATGCAAAGTTTTCACAAATCCAAAATGCCCTGCCATCTTGGCATCATGGCATCGTTGTAGGATGGTTTCTCTGAGTGATAGAGGAACATATAGTTTTGTTCCAATCCAAGCTAGTCCATCACGGAGTGTGCATTCATGGGAATGCGTTAAGTACCAGTCATCGGTATTTAAAGCTTCTTTAAACGATTTGGTTAGTTCATCTGGGAGTGAGGGGTCAGGTTTGGAGTGGCTTCTAGTTATTGCTGGGGCCGCCAACTGTTGCACGGGAAGTATTGGTTGAACCACCTCGGAGCGAGTGCAATTGTATTGGGGTAAACGTGAAAGAGCATCTGCTAAGAAGTTTTTCCCTCCAGGAATATACTGTAAAGTAAAATTAAAGCGGTTAAAATATTGAGTCCAACGGGCTTGTTTAGGCGAAAGTTTTCTAGGAGTCTTTAGCGCTTCCAGATTTTTGTGATCAGTCCAAACTTCAAAAGGATGATTTGAACCTTCTAAGAATTGTCTCCATGTCCAGAGAGCCCAATGAACTGCAAACGCTTCTTTTCCCAAATAGCCCATCGCCTTTCGGTTTCAGTCAATTTTCGAGAAGTGAAAGCACAGGGTTGTAAATTACCATCAGCATTGTTTTGGACCAACGCGGCCCCGACTGCTACATCACTTGCATCAGCTTGTATTACAAAAGGAACATCCATGTCAGGGTGCTTTAAAATAGGTTCGGCGGCAAAGAGTCGTTTCAATTTTTCAAATGCTGCTTGACATTCCATTGTCCATTCGAGGGGTAATGATGGTTTGGGTTTCGTGTCTCCTTTAGTTTTTAAGAGGTTAGTGATTGGTAAAGCAATTTGAGCAAAGGAGGGGATGAATTGACGATAGAAATTTGCAAATCCCAAAAAACTTTGGAGCTGTTTGCGTGTGCGTGGGGGGGCCCATTCCAAAACAGCTTTCACTTTTCCTGGATCCATTTCTAACCCATCAGCCGAGATGCGATATCCTAGGTAGTCTATTTTGGTTTGATGGAAATCACATTTGGATAGCTTGCAATACAGTTCAGCAGATAATAACTTTTTGAGAACTGCTCTTACTAGTTTAATGTGTTCTTCCATAGTTTCTGTATAGATGAGTATGTCGTCAAGGTAGACAAGAACTCCTTTGAACAAATGCTGATGGAGTATTTCATTTATCAGTTGCATAAAACTGCAGGCGCCCCTGCAGACCAAAAGGCAGTACTGAAACTGGAAACACCCTAGTGGACAGTTGAAAGCGGTTTTCCATTCATCCCCTCCTTTATACGGACTCTGTAGTAAGCTTCTCGCAGGTCCAATTTGGTGAAGAACTTCCTTCGCTAAGTGTGCTAACATATCTTTCATGAGCGGCATGGGGTATATGTTTTCAAGACACTGCGCTCAAATTTCTATAGTCAACTATAAGACGAAATGAGCCATCTTTCTTTCCCGGAACATCACAGGTGCGCCACGAGGCCTAGCTGGTTGGATAAAGCCCCGCTCTAGGTTTTTGTCTATGAACTTTCGTAGTTCTCCCAATTCTTTTGGGTCATGGGGTAAGCTTTTGGTTTTGGAAGTTTTACCCCGGAAGGATGTCGATGGCACAATCAATAGGCCTATGGGGAGGTAGAACGTCTGATGCTTTCTCACTAAAGACTTCCGCAGGTCCCAGTATTCCTTAGGTATCCTTTCCTCCCCATCTATCCGTTCAACCATTGCCCCCCATTTATCTTGGAGCATGGCCATAGTCTGACTCTTCTTGGAACCCCCTTTTTCTTCTTTTAACGCTCTTGGGCGGGACCGGAAGACTCCTGGTCTCCAGGTAATATGGGGTTCCATTCCAACCATGACAGTCCTAGTACCAAAGGTTGGTCCATTCCTGGGGCTACTATGAAGTTTAAAATCTCGCGATGGTCTCCAATTTCCATTTCTATGGGTTCTGTTACGAAATGGGCGGGTCCTCCCCCTGCCACACTGCCATCCAACTGGGCAAATGCTATGGGCCTGCTTAGGGTTCTCAACCTTAGTTCCATTTTTTCTACTAGTTCGGGACTGATCATGCACCTAGTACATCCCGAATCTAATAATGCTAACATTTCCCCCTTGTTGCCCGAGGAGGGAACATGCAGGTTGACTGGAATGTCCAAGGGCCCCCGTGCCCAACTCACCAGAAAGTCTTCGCCGGACTCGATGTGGTTTTGCTGTCATCAGTGTCGGTCGACGCTCATCCTCTTGGATGGGCGTGCCCTTCTTGGCAATGCCGTCCTCCACTTTTGCCGGTTTTCGCGCCTTAGCAGTTGGTTTCACTGCTTCCTTCCCACCACCAGGGGTCGTGCTTGGAACCAACTTCACTCGACAGTCGGCTGCCCGATGGCCCTCTTTTCCGCATCTGTAGCACGCAGTCGATCGTTGCCTCCCTCCCTCTGGTCTAGGCGTGTCCCTTGAGGGCCACCCAGGAGAATGGGCCGGGTAAGGTCTTCCAGTGCGCTGCCTTCTGCTACGGTCCTTCGCTAGTTCAATTTCCATCTCTGCTGCCAGGGTATACCAGCCATACAATGTGGTTGGAGACGCTCGTGCCCGGCACAGTTCATAGAGATCTCCATTCAGGCCCTCTTTGTAAAAGTCGACCAGGATCACCTCCGACCACCCTCTCATCAAGGGGACTAGATCACTGAATTCCTGGGTATAATCAGCCACCGGTCTCCTCCCTTGCCTGATGGTTTTCATTCGACCTTTGGCTTTCTGCTCCGCCAGGGGGTCCTCAAACCTCCTCCTTAGTGCCGTAATAAAATGCTCGTAATTTTGCAGTAAGGGGGAGTGGTTTTTATACAGCGACACAAACCATGCAGCTGCTCTTCCGGTCAAATTGTGGGTCACAGCTCTAACTTGTGCTGCCTGTGACCAATAATCTCCCCCCCAGTCTAACATGTGGTCATTCACTATCGCCAGGAACAATTCCAGCTCCTTCGCATCTCCATCAAATTTTTCTAATATGGGGGGAATTTTGGCTTTTCCTTCCCTCTGTGCCTTGCATGGTCAGCAGGTGGCGCCTGGCCCCCATCCAATTCAGCTTCCTCTGGGGAGAGAGTTTCCGTCTCTTCAGGAATCTCACCACCCTGGAAATCACCTCTAACGGGCCTCTTTGTAACTTCTTCTTCCTCTTCCCCTCCCCCCTTGGAGGACTGAACAGGGGATTCATACCTTTGGCGAGCAGCTTGCCTTACTTTCACTTCACGAAATAGGCGTAGTGCTTCTTCCAATTGGAGGCCGTCTCTGACTTTCTGCTCCTCAGCCCACTCGGAAAAAGTGCGCAGTTTCTCCTTTCTCCTTGTAGTTACTCCAGAGGGAGGTTCCTTGAAATCGGGTTGCCTCCTCTCTTCTTCCAACTGCATTATCTCCAGCTCAGGGTTAAAACTGACAGAAGAAATATCTCCGGACGCCTCCCCCAGTTCAGCCGGTAGCAGGCCTTCTATCACCTTTGGGTTTTCTTCCCCCCCGGTATTGCGATTGCAATCCTGGTTGGTAGACATGATGCGAGTTCCAGCTTAATGTCAGGCTACCCCCGACGGCAAATAGGAAAGAATTCACCTTGACTCCATTTGGATTGGAAACAAGTACTTTTACTTTTACAGTCTGGTTAGCAGCCAAGCAAAGCTGGAACTGAGACAAAATATGGCAAACATATCATATCCCCCCAATTGTCCCTCCTCCTCCAGGAGGTCAGGCTGGTCTGGTCCAATGCCAACTCCTTCACGGCCCCTCGTGGTAATCTTCTTCCACAAGTCTCTGGATGTCAGTCAACTCAGGAATGCAGTGTCGGTTAGGAAAGCGCGCGCTGATAACACTCAATCATTAATCACCCCTCCTCCCAGTTATGTCAGCCGACACTAATAATAAGCTCCTTTCCCTTACCCCGGACGGTGGTATGATTCACCTCATGATCCTAAAAGTTTATAATACAGAAATAAACATTTTACATTCTATCTACTGATATAATCATTTAAAAGTAAATGAAGAGTGGAGTGGAGGCTGACATTCAGTTCCTCAAAGCTTATGTCTGTTAATAAAATGCATTAATAAGGAAAGATGCTCCCAAACTTCCAATTGTAAAACTAAACAAGATATATGTAACTTGCTTAGCCATCCCCACAAATCCTCTATTTCCACATTTTAACTTTATTCCATCACTGTGAACTAAAAGGTAGTTCAAGTGCCTTTTCGTACTTATTTGTATTGACACAAGTAAGTGATCCATTGAAATGAGTTGATGGTCTTCTTTGGAACATTTATATGCCAAAGGACAAAACATGATATTAAGTTTTCTTAATGGAAAAAGTAAATTGGCAAAATGTATTGCTACACGCAACATTCAAATGACCTAGGAAATGATATAAACAGTTCACACATATATTGATCTATAAGAAAGAGATAGTTTAAGGAGTACCACTTATACCCACTGTGATTTTATGAAGAACAGTGAATGAATCTCTATCTCCAAGGGCCCATCAGGCTGGGAGTGGTTATGAGAAGAGAACATCATATTAAACTTTAATCCTATTTAATGTTTCCTTTGCTTTCTCCATCCCCATTGAGCCTTTAAATTTTATCCCACTACATTATTTATCAGATTATCTTTAGAATATAATGAGCTCCAAAGGGTTATAACAAAATGGTTGTTACTGAAACACACAGAGATATCCATTTTCCTTTTTCCGAACTGGGTATCTATGTTTTGTATGTGAATAACAGATGGCAACTCCATCATTTAATTGGAACACAGTTTTTAAATTATAACTATATACTAGCAACATTGAATTCTAGCTTTGGAAAATAAAATGTGATCATGATATATAGGAAACGTAGTGCCAAGCGCTGTGATTTCCATTTATTTCTGTGGGTTTTTATAGAAATACTAGCAAAAGTCCTACAAAATATTAGAAATGGAAGGGACCTTGGCGGTCTTCTGGTCCAGGGGTCTGCAACCTTGGTCACTTTAAGACTCGTGGACTTCAACTCCCAGAACTCTGGGAGTTGAAGTCCACGAGTCTTAAAGTGGCCAAGGGTTGGAGACCTCTGTTCTAGTCCAACCCCCTGTTAATCAGGAAAACCTATACCATACCAACTCTGGGAGTTGAAGTCCACAAGTCTTAAAGTGGCCAAGGTTGGAGACCTCTGTTCTAGTCAAACCCCCTGCTTAAGCAGGAAACCATTCAGACAAATGGTTGTCCAATCTCTTCCTAAAACCTCCAGTGTTGGAGTACCCACAACTTTTGGGGGCAAGCCATTCTGCTAAATAATTTTTCTAACTGTCAGTAAACTTCTCTTTAGTTCTAGGTTGGTTTTCTCCTTGACTAGTTTCAATCCATTGTTTCTTATTCTGCCTTAAGGTACTTTGGAAAACAGTTGACCCCCTTCCTCTTTGTGGCAGCTCCTTAGACTACTATCATGCTACCCCTTAGTTTGGTATCTGAAATATAGAAGTGTTGCACCAAAGAATAAAGAAACCACATTTAAATGGCAACGAAACAGTTGCAGAATAAATATGGTTATGAAATAAATTCCTTTTAAAACATTCCTCTGTAAAATGTTTTCTCTTTTGATGCAGATCTTCACTCAGAATGTTCTATGTGTTATAATCAATTTGAACTTCGTACATGCCAAAAGACAAGTTTTTCTTTCTTTTTAGTTCAATTGCATTTAGCACTACACATTTTGTTTCAAATACTGTCTATTTTTTGAGGAAGTAATATAACAAACTGGAACTCAGTGTTTTCTTTTCATTATCAAAAGTAATACCACAAAAGAAAGCGTAGGCTACAAATCAAACAACATCAGACTTTTTGGGGGCAGCTTTTATTTGTCATTAAAAAGGCTGATTTATCCAAATGAAGACCCTGCAGCAAACTGTCATTTCTGCAGACACAAAATGCAATTACACAGAATAATTTTCCTCCAGTTTTCTCAGGAATGTCTTTGAGAAAAAAAATATCAGAAAAATCAGTCACAAAGAAAATTAGCATTGAAAAATGTCGAAGTATTTTTCAATTGGGGCATCAGATCTGGTGATGCAATAGAATAAGGAATGCTATTTTAATAAGTACAAGGAAGAAACACATTAAATTCCAACCTTAGTTTAACTACATAATTAAAATACTTTTGAAGAGAAAGCATAAGGAGATATTTTGCAACACAGTTTTATAAAGTTAGGTTGAATGGTTTTTTAAAATATAAAAAATACAATGGCATGTGTATAGATATAGATATACATAGAGATAGATATATACATAGAGATATTTCAGCATTTTATAAACATTGCATAAAAAGTGCAACATTTACTTGAATTAAGCAACTTGTTTTTCTGAAACTTAATGTTTGAAATCCCGAATACCAGAATGTTTATAACTCAGGAAAAAAAGGTCAACATCACAGCCACAGGACACACAGGAACGTAGCAGAGCTTTAATGTTACCATTGGGTTTAGCATCTTGACTTTTTAAACCATATCCTGTGGAAACTCTTGCCTGAATATATATCATGTCTGTTTTTTATTTATCCCATATTTTTCAATTTTTTTACATATAAACATGACCTAAATATCAATTATATAATTTTTTAAAATTCCAATTTAATTTTTCACTAGTCTCTGTTGTTGCAGGTTGTCCCAGGCAATCCAGACAGGAAACATGACAAGATAAACTAATTCTACTTTATTGTAAGACTATCTTAGCAGAAACTTACAAGTCTGAAGCAGGGGTGAAATCCAATATTTTTCCCTACTGATTCTGTGGGTATGGCTTGGTGGGTGTGGCAGGGGAAGGATATTGCAAAATCTCCATTCTTTCCCTTCCTGGGGGAATGATATTGCAAAATCTCCATTGCTATCCCACTCTGAGGCTAGCCAGAGGTGATATTTGCCGGTTCTCTGAACTGTTCAAAATTTCCATTACCAGAACCTGCTGAATTTCACCCCTGGTCTGAAGGCAGTTACTGCCTTCACTTTTAGCTAATTGATCCATTAAGATGCTGTTTCCTAAGTTTCTCTGACCATTAAGCCACTGGGCATGCCTCCTTCTCTTATCTGATTGTTTCTTGGACAATATCCCCTCTCTTTCCTCAGGGCCCTTCATATATTCCATTAAAGTTGTAGACTATCCTTATCAGATGTGGCTCTGTAGGTTTGATTATAACTGCCCAATTTTCCATTTAGTATGACCAACAGTATTTCTATGTTTAAATTCTGGGAACTGGTGACTTGAAAACTTGGAACATACCAGACTGGGAATACTTATTCTATATGTGAAAAGGCAGATCAAGTATACTTAGGGAGTATGGAGTATATTCTATGATTTATTTTGAAGTGCCTGGCAATATGAATGGTGAGATCCTTTTGTTAATATTAATACCCTTAGGGTTTTGGTTATTCTATGGAATCTGCTGGGAAAATAAACATAAAACAGTAAGATCCTCTGAACTTCATAAACCAAGGAAATACTGAATTTCCTTGGTTTCTGATCTGAGTCATTTTAGGTGCTTGGCAGAATAAATTGGGAAATCCTATTGGATTGTTAATCCCCTTAGGTAACTTTGAAATTGTGAGATAAACAATTTTACAGTAAGAATCAGAGAATTTGTTTATAAATAACGGGGCTGATGGAGACTTAATGTACAGAAACCTAAATCAGAGTTTCAGAGTGAGTAATGGAAGAAGAAACTTTTCAAAGTTCTTGCTTTCTTAAGCTGTCTTTCCCTTTAAAATGCTCATAGATATTTTGTTCCCTAATGCCTCTTATTTGAATGGTAAACTGGCTCAGAAGATTCTTGATTTTGACTTTACAAACAATTAACTAGAGAAAATTTAATTTCTTTATTCCACGGTAGTTGCCTACTCAATTGAGAACTGACTACATCAATTTTGCACTTTTATAAAACAGGAGAAAGAATGTAGAATGAATCATTTGACCCTACTTTTCCACATTTCAACACGGTCTAGGTAAACAGGTTTTTCCTTAGTTTGCATCAGTAGAAATCCAATTGACTGATGTACCTTGTTCTTATTATTTGCACTTTCTAATATTTCTCTGCTGAAGTTCCCTCAAGGAACATAGCAGTGAGATAGTATGAACAAAATGGATGCATTTTCTTCACCACTGTTTATAACCTCCACATATAAACAGAGATGCTGTTTATATAACTGCTGTATGATATGTCCTACAAATATATAAAACAAGCAGTAAAAAGATGGAAACATGTACAGAAAATAATAGAAAGAAGAGATGGTGAATGTTCAAATCTTTTGGCTTTGAAAGCACTGGTATGCATCCAAACTCCATCTTCTGTTGAAGACCTTTGAATGAACCATAGCAACTCAAGTTTATTTTCTTGAATGGTATTGCTCCTTTGGCCCTTTGTAGTCTAGATTCTAACCAAAGTTTGATAGAAAAGCAGCTTTGATCACATTGGAAAATAAGACTTGAAGGAACATCCTTATTGTTCTGCATAATTTAATTTAATAGTAGTGGCAAGTAAAGAAATCAGCATTCCAAAGTGTGTACCAATGCTCTATGTAACACTTTTTTGAGCTCTAGAATAGAATAGAATAGAATAGAATAGAATAGAATAGAATAGAATAGAATAGAATAGAATTCTTTATCGGCCAAGTGTGATTGGACACACAAGGAATTTGTCTTGGTGCATACTCTCTTGGAGTATAGATAAGATAAGATACATTCGTCAAGAATCATAAGGTACAACACTTAATGATAGTCATAGGGAAACAGTCAATATAAATCTTAAGGATACCAGCAACAAGGTTACAGTCATACAGTCATAAGTGGGAGGAGATGGGTGATAGGAACGATGACAAGATTAATAGTAATGCAGACTTAGTAACTAGTTTGATGGTGTTGAAGGAATTATTTGATTAGCAGAGTAATGGCGTTTGGGGAAAAAACTGTTCTTGTGTCTAGTTGTTCTGGTGTGCAGTGATCTATAGTGTTGTTTTGATGGTAGGAGTTGAAACAGTTTATGTCCAGGATGCAAGATGTCTTTAAATATTTTTACAGTCCTCTTTTTGACTCTTGCAGTATACAGGTCCTCAATGGAAGGCAGGTTGGTAGTAATTGTTTTTTCTGCAGTTCTAATTTACTTTGAGTTATAGATTATGGTTGGCTACTTTCAGATACTTGGCTACAGACATATTCTATTATGAGCTAAACTGAAGACCAATTTTCTAAGATAGATCAGGCTAAATAACAGTATCAGCTGAACCATACCCTAGCCCATATTGTATCTCAGTCCCAGGACTCTAAATTATACTCCCAAGAGTCTTCAAAATGTTATGGACAAAATGGACAGTTTGAATACAGCAGGGCAGAATGGTGCTAAATTATTTCCACTCAAAGAATGAAGTAGCCAATATACCTGGATGAACTTTCAGATGAATAGATTTAATGCACACCAGCTAATTCAGGATTATAATTTCCTGTACAACCATTCTCCTATTTTTTTCCTTTATAGGGTCACCATCTCCTCATTTAAAGACCATCAGATAGCCCAAATCAGCAATTGATTTCTGTACATATTTTTACATAAGTTAAATGGCAGTCCCTGTGGCTTGCTCATCTCATTTACTGCCAAATGTCTATTCATAAACCAACTGAGATTTTGATAAAGGTAACTTTGCTAAAACTGAACTTCTTATAAATTGTGCAAACTCAGCGGACATTAGATTCCATCGGGAGTTATTTTAAATTCCTAATGAAGTATACAATGTCACTGCAATGGCCACAGTCATCTCAGCCAAGAGCTTTTAAAAAAAATCTGATCTCTCTTGTAACCACTGAGCCTATTTAATTATGATGTTTTAGAATTAAATTTCTGAAGGATAATATTTACATTCCATGGAAAAAAGCTAAGAAACTGACCCCAGTAGCTGCTCCTTTTTAAAATATTGCTGATCTTTTTGTAATTGGAGCATCAACTTCCTAAAACAGTCCCCTGCAGATTTGAATTCTCCATAAAACAGAGTCAGTCAGCACCATATTTTTTCAGCTAAAAGTCACCTGAAATGCTCTCATATGAAGAAAACATTGGCTTCTATGATGTACTGCCAGCCTTCTTGTTAGACAAACTATGATCTATCACAGTCAAATTGATGAAGTCAATACATCAACCAAATGGAAGAGACAATTTTCTCTTTGAAGTCACCTCCTCTGATTGGGATTTGACCCTGTAGAAGTATATAGACAGATAGACCCATCATGCTCTTCTTTTTTGCAGTAAGCAACACTATGCAGAATGTAGAAAAGTAGTCAAAAATAGTAACCCAAGGAAATTCAAGGCAAAAGTAAAAAGAAATATAGCAAATATTTCTCTACACAAATATTATTCGGAAGATCACTCCGTGTCTTTCTAACCTTGAACACTATCCTTGATTCCACCATGCTCTTTCACTGCTTCATATACTTCCTTTTGATCTTTCAGTTTTTTGTCTCTCTCTTTGTCAGGATCTCATGAGTCCTAAGCAACTACATGTTCTTCAGTCTTTCCATTCATCTTGATCTAGTCCTCCTCTTAATTTTCAATTTAATCCTCATTCATTATCTCAACATAACTAAATCATCTAAATCAACTAAATCAAAATACTTTTTTCACAGTTTCCCATTGGTTTTCATTCAGTATTTGTTAATATTTCTTTTCATTTTGTCATACAACCTTCCTAAAAACTCTATACAAATGCATTTAGTTTGCTTTACTTTTATATTTCCCCTGACATACCCAACTGTAACTTCTATCATTAGGCAAACAGTCAGACAATATCTCCTTCCTTCCTTCCTTCCTTCCTTCCTTCCTTCCTTCCTTCCTTCCTTCCTTCCTTCCTTCCTTCCTTCCTTCCTTCCTTCCTTTTTCCCAGCCATCCATCCCAAACCATTAAATCTGAATTATTCAAAATATTCATACAATATATATATATATATATTTACATTTATATCCCGCCCTTCTCCGAAGACTCAGGGCGGCTTACATTGTGTAAGGCAATAGTCTCATTCTATTTGTATATTTATATACAAAGTCAACTTATTGCCCCCCCCAACAATCTGGGTCCTCATTTTACCTACCTTATAAAGGATGGAAGGCTGAGTCAACCTTGGGCCTGGTGGGACTAGAACCTGCAGTAATTGCAGGCAGCTGTGTTTAATAACAGGCTTCTTACAACCTGAGCCACACCGCATGAATAAGGAATTGAAAGTTGTAATTATGTAAAATTATATAACCTCAAAGAAATGTTGTCAGTTATATTTGGAGTCCTTTGCACTGAAATCCACTAAATCAAAAGTTTCATTGCATTAATTTGTCAGTTGAAGAGTAAAGTCTAATCTATATTAAGCTATGCTCTCAGATTTCATTTAAAGTCAGCTTTCAATTCTTCCTAGTATACTTTGTTAATCTTCTGTGGTTTGGCATTTAGTCTTGCTATCTCTCTCTCTCTCTCTAGAACAGTGTTTCACAGCCTCAGCAAGTTTAACATGTGTGTAGAATTGAGAGACACTGCTATAAAGAAAAAATATGAGTATTTTTTCAATGATTAGATACAAATAAAATTTTCACACATATGCTAAATTACATCCATATTTTAACATTTATCCTATTGGACTGTCATGCTATTTGCAACTGCAATGTTACTATTTTTCAACATGCTCATAGTATTTATGATTTTCTTTCCAACATGTTTTTTCTTTTGTTATACATTAGTTTTGATTCCACTTCAACCTATTGCTATCATTTCTTTGCAAATCTCTAAAAGAATCCTTTCCTCATTTCAGTTTTATCCTAAATCATTCTATCATTTATTTTTACTTTCATTCACTCTGCTAGAGACTCATTTTTCAGCTTTCTGCACCTTTTTCAAAAATAATAATTCATTTTGCTGTCTAGATCAGTTGTACTTTTCTTGGCTTCCTTCAATCTTAAGAATTCATCACTTTCTCCCTAAGCAAGTATGTTTTTCTCCTTATACAATATGCATCTTTCATTCTTATTTTTTGCAGCAATTATATTATTATAATTTTTTGCTATCTTCAGCTTTATTCACTCCACTAAGCATTCTTTCCTCTATCTAATAAGTAAATAAAATAATAAATAACTCCATATTCTTGTGAGTCAATCTTCTTTTCATGATATTCCAAAACATGCCAAAACAAGCCAAACGTTTTGTCTTTATGTCTATTTTCTATTCATTTTATGGATGGAAGCTTTCTACTAATATTTTTCCATATAGGACTTTCTTTTAATTTCTGCAGTCTTCCACTTTCTTTTTCTTCTAGTTTCTTGAACTTGATACTCTGAATTATTGTTTCTTAGTTACATTTGTAAGTTATATTGTTATGTGTTTTTGCTTCTGAATTTTATAAAGAATGCTATGCATGGATGGTTTGTTAAAGCATTCACTAGCTTCCTATTTTGTGTGATATATAGACAAGAACGGACTGATCAAATACTACTCAAAACTATCTGATTGATCGTTCATTATGTAAAATACTTTTTATACTGTTTACTTATCTGCCTTTTTATATTTGTCTTTTAATGGCTGAAAGTGTTTCAAAATGAAGTATCAAATAACACTCAATTTTACAGTGTTTTATTAATACACACCAACATTATAGAGTTTTTATAAAAAAGTGTGTGACATGCACAAATAAAGAGTTAATGAGTATACTGCAATTTGGAAAAGAGGCAATTTGGAAAAAAGAGGAGAGAGGCAGATGGAAGTGGAATTATTTTAGACAAAAGATTCATGCAATGTTGTTACATTCCCTATCTGCCACATTTTATTTAGCGTTTTGTAAAGATCAAAGGATTAGAATATTTGATTGAAGAAATAAAATATGGTTTTATCACATGTCACTATTTACATATGTATCTATCGAAAGGACAAGAGAGCCAGTGACCTTTTGCTAACACAACTGGATAAATTTAATTACTGCCCCAACCACATAGCAGAGCACTTTTATATGAATATTCATTGGATGACATTAATTTATTATGAATGACCTAGGTTCACTAAAAATGTTGGTCAACAACAATCTATTTGTAGTTCATCAGAACCAAATGATATCTGAAAGTTTTGCAGAGTATATAGTTAGATGAAAATAGCACCTGGTAATGGTAATAATTGTATACTTTACAGATTTCTTCACTTCAAAACAGAGAAGTTGTAATGTGCCAAATACATTGGTACTTAAAGAGCCAGTCACTCTTTATCACTGCCTAATTGTAATAAAACTGCCATCCAACATATTCAGAGCTAGCATGGAAAAACAACCAAGCTCAGAGAGTACCAAAGGACTCCTCACACACTTTTCCTGATCATTTACAAGTAAACATAAAGAAGATTCTGTTGCATCCACATAGCCTGAGATGCTGACAATGCTTTGTTTGCAAAAGTAAAAATAACAATACTTTTGTGAGTGTAGGTATCACCCTAAGTTTACAAGCAAAAAGTTGAGCAATTAATGCATTTTATTTGGTACTGTATGCTTCTTTGAGAGCAAGTTTATAACATACTGTATATCTTATACCAGTGATGAAATGTAAAATTTGTTACTACTGGTTCTGTGGACATGGCTTGGTGGGGGATAATGTGACAGGATGGGCATGGCCAACCTTTTTTTTACTTTTAAAAGCATTTTCTACAACTTTTTTGGCTAAAGAGGTTGTAAAAAATTCTTTTAAAAGGCTCTGACGATTCCAGCTGAGTTGCCTGATTGTCAGAGGTTTTTTTTAACTTTTAAAACCATTTTTTTGCCCGAAGGAAAAATGCTTTTAAAAGTGAAAAAAAACACCACCCTCCGATGATCGTGGCTCAGCTGGGCATGGGGGATGGGTGGGCAGGAATTTTTGATACCGGTTCTCCGAACCACCCGCCGCCATTGCTACGGATTGGGCAATCCGGTCCAAACCGGGAGCATTTCACCTCTGTCTTATACTATGAAACAGATTCCTCATTATGATTACAAATAAAAGTAACTGAAGAATGTGATTCATATGCAGAATAAGTGATTTTTCTTTAGTATGTACAGTATATAGCCAGAGGCTTAATTTTTTTGCAATTACTATTTGCATAGATTTCAGAGAAGCACAACATTACTGTTCATGAAAGTTGACATGATGGATGTTGGATCTTCCTATTTATTACAACCCAGGAGTCAATGTTGTACTCAGAAGCATACTGATTGTTTCTTTCAATTATCTAACCTGGGGCTGTTTGCACATATGTATTTGGCCTGCTGTGTTTGTTCTCTATGGGAGCGGGTAGTTTTATGGCTACTTGAGCCTATTTACTTATGAGAATGGTTTGGCAAAACATTTGTGTGAATAAGGCTGATAGAAGAAAACAACCCAAATTATATGTAAACAAGGCTGACACAATTGTTTTGGATTATCATGGGAATTTATAGAACATTTAGATGGAACTATAGCCCAATGCTGTTCTAAACGTTAGCAACAGTTCCGTTCTTTAAAAACATAGTGATGCTGCAACCCTTGAGAATTAAATTGAGGAATAATTCCTGAGGGTGTTAAATTGCATATTTTCAAATAGTTAGATACCAAGCAATTTATTAGGATATGTTTTCAATTAAATGTCAAACATAGGCAGGCTTTAGCTTGCTACGTTTTAAAAGCCATCTTTTAAGGTATCAATTTTTACTAAATGTTTAATCGGTATAATAAAATATAATTGCAAACTCACATACTTCAGTAGAATTGTAGTGAACTGAAGAAGAAAGAATTATTTACATGCCACACACATGGTCAAAGTTTTGTAAGAGCCAAACATTTTTAAAAAGTAGAATAAATCCAATTTCTCCTGTAGAGAAGTGTGAGATGAAGAACACAAGTTCTACTGAATCAGACCAAGAGTTATATAATTCAGCATTCAGTTGCCATAGTGACTGACTGGATGCCTATCAAAAGCCAAAAGGAGGCCATAAAAGCAACATTTTTTTCCCATTTCAGAATCCCAGCAATTGGTACTCAGCTGCATCTTAACTCTGAAGTTGGAGGGCCTAAATGTAAAATAAGCTTGGTCTAGCTCATTCTACAGAAAGTGAAATGCCATTGAAATGGTCGCATCTTAATAGGGTTTCAAAAGATTGCTTCAACCTGACAATGTTGTTAGCAAAGCATTCTTCTGCAGCTGCTATGTAAAATAACATGGCCTCAACTTTTGAAGGGTGAAATGGTTATTTATTTATTATTTATTTATTTATTTTCATCAAGGATGTGTTTTATGACAGATACAAGTGTAAACATAATTAAAACTCATATACTTCAGTAGAATTGTAGTGAACTGAAGAAGAAAGAATTATTTACATGCCACACACATGGTCAAAGTTTTGTAAGAGCCAAACATTTTTAAAAAGTAGAATAAATCCAATTTCTCCTGTAGAGAAGTGTGAGATGAAGAACACAAGTTCTACTGAATCAGACCAAGAGTTATATAATTCAGCATTCAGTTGCCATAGTGACTGACTGGATGCCTATCAAAAGCCAAAAGGAGGCCATAAAAGCAACATTTTTTTCCCATTTCAGAATCCCAGCAATTGGTACTCAGCTGCATCTTAACTCTGAAGTTGGAGGGCCTAAATGTAAAATAAGCTTGGTCTAGCTCATTCTACAGAAAGTGAAATGCCATTGAAATGGTCGCATCTTAATAGGGTTTCAAAAGATTGCTTCAACCTGACAATGTTGTTAGCAAAGCATTCTTCTGCAGCTGCTATGTAAAATAAGCTTGGTCTAGCTCATTCTACAGAAAGTGAAATGCCATTGAAATGGTCGCATCTTAATAGGGTTTCAAAAGATTGCTTCAACCTGACAATGTTGTTAGCAAAGCATTCTTCTGCAGCTGCTATGTAAAATAAGCTTGGTCTAGCTCATTCTACAGAAAGTGAAATGCCATTGAAATGGTCGCATCTTAATAGGGTTTCAAAAGATTGCTTCAACCTGACAATGTTGTTAGCAAAGCATTCTTCTGCAGCTGCTATGTAAAATAACATGGCCTCAACTTTTGAAGGGTGAAATGGTTATTTATTTATTATTTATTTATTTATTTTCATCAAGGATGTGTTTTATGACAGATACAAGTGTAAACATAATTAAAAACACATATAAAGGGTATGAATAAAAGAAAACATTAGGACAGGGATGGTAGGCACGTCTTATGCACGCTTATGCACGCCCCTTACAGACCTCTTGGGAATGGGGTGAGGTCTATAGTAGACAATCTAAGGTAAATCAAACGACGCTATAGAGTACTGCACACCAGAACAACTAGACACAAGAACAGTTTTTTCCCGAAGGCCATCACTCTGCTAAACAAATAATTCCCTCAACACTGTCAGACTATTTACTGAATCTGCACTACTATTAATCGTTTCATAGTTCCCATCACCAATCTCTTTCCACTTATGACTGTATGACTATAACTTGTTGCTGGCAATCCTTATGATTTTATATTGATATATTGATCATCAATTGTGTTGTAAATGTTGTACCTTGATGAACGTATCTTTTCTTTTATGTACACTGAGAGCATATGCACCAAGACAAATTCCTTGTGTGTCCAATCACACTTGGCCAATAAAATTCTATTCTATTCTTTTGAAGGGTGAAATGGTTATTTATTTATTATTTATTTATTTATTTTCATCAAGGATGTGTTTTATGACAGATACAAGTGTAAACATAATTAAAAACACATATAAAGGGTATGAATAAAAGAAAACATTAGGACAGGGATGGTAGGCACGTCTTATGCACGCTTATGCACGCCCCTTACAGACCTCTTGGGAATGGGGTGAGGTCTATAGTAGACAATCTAAGGTAAAAGTTTTGGGGATTTGGGGAAGAAACCACAGAGTCAGGTAGTGCATTCCAGGTTTTGACAACTCTATTACTGAAGTCGTATTTTCTGCAGTCTAGTTTGGATTGGTTTTCCATGAGTTTGTATCTATTGTGTGCTCTTGTATTCTTTTGGTTGAAGCTGAAGTATTCATTGGCTGGTAGGACATTGTAGCAGATGATTTTATATACTATGCTTAGGTCAGACCAAAGACGGAGAAGTTCTAAGTTGTCTTAAGCCCAAAATTTTGAGTCTGGTGGCATAAGGTATTTTGTTGTGAGCAGAGGAGTGCATATTTGTTGAAGCCCAGATGGAAGTACCCTTCACAATAAGACACGTCTGCTTTAAAGAGAAATGGTAACTCTACTTCTGGTAGAGTCACCAGAACTTAACTGTAAAAATCTGGAAGTCCACTACATGGAAGCAAAGAAATACCCATTGATCTCTGGCATCTCCCTAAAACAAGAAATGCTTCTTTTCTCATAATGCCTCTTTACCTAGATTTATTGAGAAGGAATTGGTTATAAGAATTCCAGCAACTGTATTAATTCGCATCTAGGCCAATATATCTGAGTGTACATTATGGAATAGGCTTTTAAATATTTTTCCTTTCTAATTGCCTTCTTGAAATCCCAAAGGTGGTGGGTCTTATCAGTATTAATGAATAAACTTGCAGCTGGATGTTTACATAATAGTCTCCTGAGTCTTTATTAGTCTGGGAACCAATTTTTACAATAGCAAATATGTAAAGCCTTTGCCTTTGTCTGATTTTGTAGCCTGAGGGTAGCAGTTTGGATGCTTGCTTTAGTTCTGAAGTGCTTCATCTGAATCATTTTGGCAGCGTACATAGTCCTTGTCAAAATGAAGCAAGGCCACCTTGCAGAGTCCTGTATGTTACTTGCTTTATTTAGCACTACTCAGCAATCATAAAAGATTACCATGACAGTGACCCATCTTTGCAGTATGTGGTGTAGATTGTAATCCAACACAGTCACCTGGAACTAAAAACACATAAAGCTTTCTCATAACCAAGAACTTGAAGTTGGAAAGGAGCCATAAATGAGTAGGAGAGATGACCAGGAAATTTATTTTCAATACTTGTTAATTGCTGTTTGAATATTCCTCAAATGTGAACAATTGTGCAAAAGTATTTGAATTTGATTTTTCCCCCAGTTATGATTATAATACGGGAATTGCACTTTGAAAGCTGATATTGAATAATGTTATCTGACCATTTCTGACAGTTGACTTGCATCCAAATTTTAAGCACTCTATTGATTACATTTTAAATACTTAAAAATTGAATTTTACCTTAAAATTTAAGATGCTAATATTGAATATAAAATTGAACAAAACTTGAAAATTTCTTGATTTCATAATGTTGCAAATTCTGGTTTTGAACTTTGAATCCATAGTTACATATTTAAGTTGTTGAGTTCCAACTCGTCATCAACAGATCTCAATTGTTGAAAATTAAAAAAAAAAGTTCTAGTGCAAATGAAAACCATTCTAATTAACAGTGAAACATGAGTTTCATCAGCCAGTGCTTCATTCTATAGAAATTAAAATAACTAATTATTAATACTGTCATGTATCTTTAAAAAGGTAAAATTTTATTTAGCATCTGTTTAATCACTGCTACAAAGACTGCAATGCTGCTAAGATTAATAGGCATGTATGTTATTATTCTTTCTGCTGCTTCAGTTACTTGGTAGAGTTAGCACACAAAGCAAGAAATATTTAAAATTATCTTTTTTTAAAAAAAGAAAAGAAATGATGTTATTAAGTTATGGAAACTTGAAAAATGAGCAATGGGAAATGCATAAATTACTTGACCAATCAGGTCAAGCAGAATGGGCATGCTGCAGATGCTGTCAGCCAAAGAATGGTGCCTGGCAGGGACTAGAAGAGGAGCTTTTTCTTCAGCAGCCCCTGTTCCATGGAACATCTTCCCTTCCGAGATCAGAATGGTTCCCCCGTTAGCTTTTCGTAAGGCCTTAAAAACCTGGCTATGTTCCCAAGCCTGGAATATAGATTGTGCCAAAGGCCCCATTTCCTGGCTATTTTGCTAATGGGCCAAATATCTCGATTTTATGTATTGAATGGATTCTTTTAATGTATTTTTAAACTGGTTTTACTGTTTTTATTGCTTTCAAATGTTTTTCTTTAATTCTTAGTTGTAATATATTTTATGAATCATAAGTTGCCCAGAGTCATTAACTGAGGTGGGCAGCCATAGAAATTGACTAAACAAACAAATGTTTTGTTGTGATAGGTCATGGTACACTAATCTGTTCATCACCACAAATCACATTCCTTTGTAATTTTTTTCACACAAAACTCAGAACTCAAAACTCAGTCTAATTAACAGCACTCAGTGCTGCACAAATATTCATTGGTTCCCTTATTAGCAGTGTTAGTTTGCAACTAAATAGTCACCAAGGCTATGAAATTTTCTCTTTGCTAGATGCTTGCCTTTGGAATGCAACTATTGCTCAACAATATGGAGGAAGAAGTCCACACGTAAAGCAAACTGGCTTATGAGTAAACAAAAGTTTAATATTTCTATAGCTGTTTATCCAGCTATAACTTTCAGTAGCTATAAATAGTAACAAGATTCAGTGTTAGGTAATCTGAAATTATCTGACATCCATTATATTGTATCATGGATTTTGTTCATAAATGATTTCTTGAAGAGCGTTACAGTTTTTTTGATATCTTTTCAAGTTCTAAATCACACCAAGTCCTTTTTTTCTATAACTACTAGGCCAATCGCATTATTGTTTCAGTTGGACTTCAGTTATCTTCCAGAATTGCTGTTAAAATATGGGTGGAACTTCAGAAAAGTTCCAAAACTGCTCTGTAGATCTCAGCTAACTTTACCTGAACTTGCCAGCCTTGAATTGAGCAACTTTTTAATCTTCTCAAAACAAATCCCTTATTCCTAAGTGTTACCTTAAGTGAGGAAATGCCATGACATTATTATTGTATTCAACTTATTTGTACTTCTAAACTATCACTGATAGTATTTGAAAATTCACAAAATAAAATTGCTAATCAAGTTAGTTTTAAAAAAAAGACAGCTTTAGTTAAGCAATGAGAAAATGTCAGTGGGAAATCACTAATTAATTATCCATAATTCTCAATGGCACTTAAAGATCATTTGTTAGTAATACTTAAGAAATGAAAAAAAATATTTTATAAAGGAAGAACATTATTAAAATTAAAAGTATAATTACCAAATACAACCATTGGGATAGAGAATATTCATCACATTAATGCTTTTGTTTTGTCAGTTCATAAATAACTGAAATGGGGATGAAAAAATCAGCAAAAATCTTCTAGGTTTCAGAATGTTATGAGTTGTTCACAAGACCATGAAAAATTACACAATCTTACCTTACCCACATGGGATACTTCATGCACCAAAGGATTGTGTGCAGCATTCAAATACCATTTTTCTCCATATCAGTTATTATTTGCATGGGATAGTTGAAAAACAACATCTATATTTTGAGCAACGATTGTTGTTTATGAAACAATCTTTGAAAAGCAAAGTTGATATTAAATGTCACCCTATATCAAACTTGGCATTTTGGATGAGAATATATGATTCGATTTCAATAGATCTCATAGATATTTTCCTTGGAGTTGAAGATGAGGATTAAAAGAATTACACAGAATTACAAAATTAATCTTGATCAGTCCAATCTGTAGTAAATTATTTCATACAGCACATTTAATATGTTTGCATTAATAGAAGTTGAAGTATCGATGAACAAAACTATCTAGTACTTTAAAATGACTCTATAACAATTCGCTATGGCCAACTTGTCATGGCCAACTTGCTATGGCCAACTTGCTATGGCCAACTTGCCATGGCAAACTCACTGCAGGACTACTCGCTATTGCCAGCCAATTGTGGGACAATTCTCTGTGGGACAAGAGTTACACTAATATCAAAGAAATGGTGGAATAGAATAATTAAAAAAGGATGCAAAAAGGAGGGACAGAATGAAATGTGAATGACAAAAATTAAAATATTTAATAATTAATTTTAACTAATTAAATTGAATTGTTAAATTGTCCCATGACAAGTTGTCCTGGGGCAAGTTAGTTGTGGCAAGTTGTCCTGCAGTAAGTTGACCATGGTGAATTGGCCATGGTGTTGTGGCTGCAGCCAGTTGGCTGTGGCAAGTTGTCCCATTCCATTTTAAAATCAGTGTTTCAGTGAACAGGAAAACACAATATTAAGGTTTCTAGATCCCACTTCTTAGCCTTCAGTTGATCTGGAATTGTGACAAAATGAGGGAGAAAGAAAAACTAATGTACAGAAATCTCCTCTCTTGTCTGTTTTTATTTTTGCAAATTATTTTGTAATTTTACTCTGAGGAGAGAGTCTATGAAACCTTTTTCTACCTCTACTCATGTTAAATTACAACCTTTGGGAGACAATCAATCCAAGGTCTTTCCAATCTGTGTGCAAATAAACTGCATGACTAAAAAGCAAAAATGATGTCATGCCCCACAAAATACCATTGCCTAGGTAATTACAACATTTGTGATTTGCTGAACTGTAAAGGTATTTTTTTTTACATTTTCAAAGAGATTTCATAGAGAATAAGGGTGCTGGATATATTTTCTCCTCTAAAGTACAGTACAATAATCCCCCATTCTTTCAATACTGGGGTCAAAAGAAATGAATTTTCTTGATAATGCAATATTTATGAGTGCATATTTTTATTTTCACTTCCATGGCGTCTTAGTTCATCGAAGACATATTTCTTCAATTCATAAAATAATTCAAGCTGAAATCATTATTGTGAGTGGATATACAGTGTGTGGAAATTTCTAGCAATTAATAAAGCTTATTTTAGGACAAGTTTACTCACCCACATATGTACACACACACACACACACACACACACACACACACACACACACGTATTGAGGTCAATAGTACCTTTTGGATCCTTCAAAAGGTAGAATCAGTTCCAATGTGATTCGCAGAATGTTTTGCAATGGCTATATAACGTGGCCCAAACGTTACATAACCTTTGAAATAGTTTTTAAAGTTTAAAATTTTGCTATCTTCAGAAGAGATGGGAGCATAAAAATAAATAAATAAAATCTCAGGAAGAACCCCATTCCAAAACATCACAGAGAAAGTATGCTTCTCTAAAAAATCTGTACCTAAAATAGCCGTGAGCTGAAAACGCACCTATTTATTCAAGTGGGACTGGCTTAAAAGTTTTATTAAATTTTTAATTGGGGCTGTTTATATTTTAGGGTTTTAAATTGGTTTAAATTCTGGCCGTCTTTGTAATATGTTCGGTTTTAATCTTGTTTTAATGTGTATATTGTGGGTTTTATTCGGCTGTACACCGCCCTGAGTCCTTCGGGAGAAGGGCGGTATAAAAATCTAATAAAATAAATAAAAAAATAAATAAATAAATGACACTGTTTAATTGATGGGAGCCAGAGCATGCCCACTCTGCCTGGTTATAACCAGAAGGGCCACGGGAGACAGGCAGTCTTTCAAATAACTAGTCCCTATGCCATGTAGGGATTTATTGATTACAGCTATAAATTCAACACCTGTTTGAGTTGAACCTGGAAGCACGCTGGCAATCTGTGATGCTCACAATGCAGAGGTGTCACATGCTGATCACTGCACCCATGCATTCTGAACCAGTTGAAATATCTAAGTGGCCTTCAAGGATGGGCTCATGTAGAAATCGTTCCAATATTCCAGCTGTGAGGTTACAGAGACATGAGTGATTTCATTGAGAGGCTAATGGATCCAAGGAGGGATACAGTTAGTGCAGAATAAGTAGCTATGCAAAGGGCCTTTTGACCACTGCTAACATCTGGTGTTTGAGCAGGAGCTGGAAGTTGCTCACCACTCCTGACTAGGAAAAGTGACTCTATCCAGGAATGAAAATGTGAAATTCCCAGATATGAACAATTCCAACAGTTACAGCCACTCATCCCTGGAAGGACTGAGCAATAGTTGGTTATTCCCCATTCATATTATCATAAAATCCAAGCCCTGAAACAGAACTTCAACAGCCTAAATTGGCTGGCTTGGAGTTGAATGGTATAATTGGGTATTATCAGCATACGGATGATACCAGATCCTAGAATGGCAGATGATCTTACCAAGTGTTTTCATGGAGATGTTAAACAGAAGTGAAAAGACCATTGAAAAACTGAAGGAGTCAGGTTGGGATAAATTTGTAGCAATGAAAGAAATAACATTTCAGTCTTCTTTTAATAGAAGTCTCCCTAATTCACTCATCCAGAAGCAACATGCAACCCAAAAGAAAGTCATTCTTTGGCATTTATCAGAATTCTGTTTTTTTAAAAGGGGCATACAAAAATGCTGATATTAAGGACATGTGCACATAAAAAGTGTATATCTAGGAAAATAGTAAACAAAAGACTTAGGAAATGGGAAATATGTGAAAAATATGTTAATGGACTTTTAAAACAAACAAAAAAAATTGATACAGAAATGAGATGAAGAAACAAGTTCATAGTTGGCAGAAAGCAACATTGTTAAATTCACTCAAACATACTAGCTACTTCTATCTATCTATCTTCTGTCTTACATTTGGACACTTTTATAGTTTTTTTTAAAAGAAATGTGATTCCTGGTTTTGTTCGAAATGGTTTTGTATGTGCAACCTAGGTCCTGCCCTTGTGCAAATGGAGCTTCATGTGCTCGTTCACATTTTGCACAGCCAGTTTCCGACGGTCCTGGACTGGTAGCAGTCCACGGCCCAAGGGCTGGGCTCCCCTGAACTAGACTGCTTAGACTTTCTATGATAGAAAACTATTTTATTTTATTTATTTATTTGTCAAGTACATATTAGATAATATATATAAGCATGAATTGAATATATAAAATGAATACAAATAAAGGAAACATTAGGACCAGGATAGTAGGCATGCTGGTGCTCTTATGCACTTCCCTTACAGACTTCTTAGGAATAGGATGAGGTCAACAAAGTAGACAGTCTAAGGTTAAAATTTTGGGGGGTTTGGGGATGAAACCACAGAGTCAGGTAGTGCATTCCAGCCATTGACCACTCTGTTGCTGAAGTCATATTTTCTGCAATCGAGTTTGGAGTGGTTCACTTTAAGTTTGTATCTATTGTGTGCTCGTGTATTGTTGTGGCTGAAGCTGAAGTAGTCACTGACAGTAAGGACATTGTAGCAGATAATTTTATGAGCTACACTTAGGTCATACTGAAGGTGGCATAGTTCTACATTTTCTAAGCCCAGAATTTCAAGTCTGATGGCATAAGGTATTTTGTTGTAAGCAGAGGAGTGGGGGACTCTTCTTCTGAAATATTTCTGGACACGCTCATTAATTAATTGTATTAATGTCTGATATGCACTGCGGGTTCCAGACAGATGAGCTGTATTCAAGAATTGGTCTAGCAAATGTTTTCTATGCTCTGGTTAGTTAATATTAGTTAATATTACCGCAGAAGAAGCTATGTAAGATTAGGTTTACAACTCTTAATGCCTTTTTGGCAATGTTGTTACAGTGGGCTTTGGCACTTAGATCATTAGATATGAGTACTCCAAGGTCCTTGACAGAGTGAGGGTCATTACAAGGTCGTGTCTACTCAGCTTGTATTTTGTTTTCTGGTTCTTTTTGCCAATATGTAAGACAGAACATTTGTTGGTTGAGATTTGGAGTTGCCAATTGTTTGACCATTCTGACACAAAGTCGAGGTCTTTTTGAAGGTACCTGCATTGTCTGTGGTGTTAAATATTTATACATCATCGGCGAAGAGAATGCAGTTGCTTATAATATGATCACAAAGGTTATTTATGTACAATACGAAGAGTGTTGGCCCTGGAACGCTGCCTTGAGGGACACCGCTTTTAACAGTTGCAGGATTTGATAGGGCACTCCCTATTTTGACCACTTGTTGTCTGGATTAGAATGGTTAGACCTTCTATGGTAGAAAAGGGATAGGGGGTGTTCCTCTGCCCTGGTCCTATTAGACCTCTCAGCGGCTTTTGATACCATCGACCATCGACTCAGGGCCCTGGCCTTCGGCTGATGTTGTGCAACGCACGGTCCGTGGCCAATAAGGCCCCCCTAATTCACGATCTTATTCAGGGGGGTGCCGCGGACCTTATGGGCGTTACGGAGACCTGGCTGGGCCCAGAAGGGGGCGTGCCCCTTGTTCAAATGTGCCCGCCGGGTTTCCGAGCATTCCATCAGCCGAGGGGCCAGGGTAGGGGTGGTGGGGTGGCGGTTGTGATTAGAGAGAGTCTAGAGCCGAGGGAGACCACTGTGCCTCAGATTGCCGGGTGTGAATCCCTTTTTGTGAGATGGGGTCATAGATGTCAGATGGGCTTGCTGGTCGCGTACCTGGCTCCTTGCTGCGTGACAGCTGCCCTGCCTGAGCTCCTGGAGGTGCTTGCTGGGTGGTAGTTGAGACCCCAGACTTTTAGTCATGGGGACTTTAACTTGCCATCTTCCGCTCGTCATCGACAGCTGCTCGGGAGTTCACGGCTTCCATGACGGCCTTGGACCTGACTCAAGTAGTTGATGGCCCTACTCACATTGGGGGTGGCACTCTGGATCTGATTTTTATCTCTGGTCAGTGGCTGAGAGATCTGGATTTGAAGGAAATAGTTATTGAACCTCTGTCATGGTCAGATCACTCTCTTCTTCGCCTGGACTTTCTGACCGCCACTCAACACCGCAGGGAGACGGAGCCAGTACGTTGGTTCCGTCCCAGGCGCCTGATGGACCCTGAGAGGTTCCGGACGGAGCTTGGGCCATTTCCTGAGGGTCTGGCTCACGACACGGCTGAGGAACTGGTTGCGGCCTGGGAACGGGCCGCGGCGGGGGCCTTAGATCGTGTCGTGCCTTTGCGGCCTCTGACCCGGCGCAGGTCCCAAACGGCTCCTTGGTTCTCCGAGGAGCTGAGGGGGATGAAGCGCCGGAGAAGACGCCTGGAGAGTTCTTGGAGGCCCAGCGGCCCCGAGGCTGATCGGACACTAGTGAAGTCCTATACTAGGACTTACCTAGTGGCACTGCGGGAAGCGAGGCGTTGCTACGCCTCCTCCCTCATTGCGTCGGCAGATACCCGCCCAGCCGCCCTGTTTCGGGTGACCTGCCCTCCTTCATCAGGGGAGCGGATGACCCGCTGCAGGACGTGCTGAGGAGTTTAACGGTTATCTATACGATAAAATCGCTCAGCTTCGGGACGGTTTGGACCAAAATTGCAGTGGCCCAGGGAGGCGCCCAAGGGTGGTCTTGGTGATATTTTATGGGATGAGTTTGACCCTGTGGCTCCGAGGACATGGACAGGTTGTTGGGTAGGTTGAATGCCACCACATGTTTACTGGACCCGTGCCCTCCTGGCTGGTGCTGGCCACCCAGGAGGTGACACGAGGCTGGCTCCAGGCAATTACGAGCGCTTCCTTGGTGGAGGGAGTCTTCCGGCCGCCTTGAAAGAGGCGGTGGTGAGACCCTCCTCAAGAAGCCTGCCTTGGACCCAGCTGTTTTAGGTAATTATCGTCGTCTCCAACCTTCCCGGGCGAAGGTTGTAGAGAGTATGGTGGCATATCAGTTTCCTTACACCTGGATGAAACTGTCTATCTAGACCTGCTCCAGTCCGGTTTCCGCCCGGTTACAGCACGGAGACGGCTTTGGTCGCGTTGGTGGATGATCTCTGGAGGGCCAGGGATAGGGGGTGTTCCTCTGCCCTGGTCCTATTAGACCTCTCAGCGGCTTTTGATACCATCGACCATGGTATCCTGGTGCGGTGGTTGGAGGGATTGGGAGTGGAGGCACCGTTTATCGGTGGTTCTCCTCCTATCTCTCCGATCGGTCGCAGACGGTGTTGACGGGGGCAGAGGTCGGCCCGAGGCGCCTCACTTGTGGGTGCCGCAGGGGTCGATTCTCTCGCCTTTGTTCAACATCTATATGAAGCCGCTGGGTGAGATCATCAGTGGCTTCGTGTGAGGTACCAGCTGTACGCTGATGACACCCAGCTGTACTTTTCCACACCGGCCACCCCAATGAAGCTATTGAAGTGCTGTCCCGGTGTCTGGAAGCCGACGGGTCTGGATGGGGAGAAACAGGCTCAAGCTCAATCCTCCAAGACAGAGTGGCTGTGGATGCCGGCATCCCGGTACAGTCAGCTGCAACCGCGGCTGACTGTTGGGGCGAGTCATTGGCCCCGACGGAGAGGGTGCGAACTTGGGCGTCCTCCTGGATGAACGGCTGTCCTTTGAAGATCATTTGGCGGCCGCTCCAGGAGAGCTTTTACCAGGTTCGCCTGGTACGCCAGTTGCGCCTTTCTGGACCGGGATGCCCTATGCACGGTCACCACGCCTCGTGACGCCTCGCCTGGATTACTGCAATGCTCTCTACATGGGGCTCCCTTGAAGGGCATCCGAGACTGCAGTTAGTCCAGAATGCGGCTGCGCTGGTGATAGAAGGAGCCCTCGTGGCTCCCGGGTGACACCTATCCTGCGCAGACTGCACTGGCTACCTGTGGCCTTCCGGTGCGCTTCAAGGTGTTGGTGACCACCTTTAAAGCGCCCATGGCATAGGGCCGGGCTATTTACGGGACCGCCTTCTGCTACCGAATACCTCTCACCGACCTGCGCCTCACAGAGAGGGACTCTCAGGGTGCCGTCAGCTAGGCAGTGCTGCCTGGCGACGCCCAGGAAGGGCCTTCTCTGTGGGGCTCCCGCCTCTGGAACGAGCTCCCCAGGACTTCGCCAACTCGGACCTTAGAACCTTCCGTGAGCTTAAAACACACTTATTTAGGTGCAGGACTGACTAGGTTTTTAGATTTTAAATTTTGAAATTTTAAATTTTATATTGATTTTAATTGGTTTTGGTAATCAGGCTGGTTAGAATAAGTTTTTTATTTGTGTTTTAATCTGTATTTATATGTCCTTTTTATATGCCTGTTAACCGCCCTGAGTCCCTCGGGAGATAGGGCGGTATACAAATGTGATCAATAAATAAATAAATAAATAAATAAAAACTATATTCAGAGACTTCTGAAAGTGAGAGAATGTAAAGCATCCCATTATGCATTCCATTCAAATGGAAATGAAGTAACTAGATAGTTTAAATATCCATGATTTTTCTGCATATGAAACTGATGCTCAGGAAATTATCTTGTTAATTTTCTATTCAACATTTTATATTGACATTCTTTCATTCTTTATAGATCTGTGAGTGATTATATTGAATTCTATATTTTTCTTGGTTTGGGGACTGACTTGGAATAATACTTGAATGCATTATTATTACAATTTATATAAAATAAAACATTCATAACTTTGGCATTTACCATTCCTTATATAAAGAAATCAGTCTTCAGCCAACACAACACTGTTGATTTTCTAAAATAAGATTCTTAACAAATGGTTTCATTTGTTCATATTTAAGAATGGTCAGAACAAAACTCAATGCTTTTACACATAATTTCTTCCCTGTTTTTAACAGCTGGAAAGCTTTGAGAAATTAATTAGGAAAGTTTTAAAATAGGCTCTTTTCTGAATGTTCTCTGAATCAGCTTTTTCTTTAAAAAGTTACATATTTAATTACATTAATTTTAACTTCAATAGTTATTTGACATTATATGTGCTGAATAAAAAAATTCTTCCCTTTAAAATAACTCAGTATGAGCCTCATTACAAACCAGTTTTTTTTCCTCCACAATTATAGCTAAATCTATCACAATGAATTGTATTGACAGGACTGCTAAAATGTGCTTAATTTGCTTTGTTCCCTCATCCAACATTAGGGCAAAAATTACTTACAGCTCCTTTCAGCCCAGTTTTGGACTGGCTGGATGATCCATCATCATCATTTTTTAAATCTATTTTCTTTCATTTTTACTGAAAGCTTTTCTCTCAGAATTGAAGCTAACAAGCCAAATCAAGTTGCCAGATTTCATATTATTTAAGGTACTTTTGAGCAAAGTGAAGTTCAACTTTTCAGATTGCCATAAATGATAGGTCTTTGCTTTGAGTTAATGTCAGATTCTTGCCCTGACTTTCCTCTCCTTACATTTAGCATTTTAGGGTTATGTGAAAGACTACTTTATGCCCTACCCTGTTGCAAAGAAAGATATATCTTTACAAATATTTACACCCAAAATGTCATCAACTTCTTTATAGTCTCAAAGTTCTTTGTTCTATTATATAATGACCTGGAAACAAATGCTTCAAATTCTGTTTGTAATTTTGAAAAAAAGATATATGCAGTTCCTTGTGTTGGAAACCTGGAATAATTGTGTAAGGGCAGGTCTGGGTCTGGGTGGCATGATGGCTCACTGGTTAAAGGGGCTGTGCTTGTCAGCTGGAAAGCCAATAGTCCAGGTGTGAGATCCAAGTACCAAGCAATGGGGTGAGTTTCCATTATTACTCACCCTAGTTTAGTAGTGGGTTTCAAATCCCATCACTACCGGTTCACTCTTGGATGTGTGAGTGCTCATGTGTGCGTGCGCTGCTTTGTGCATGCGCAGAGATGTCTGTGTGGGTGGGCAGAGCTTGCCTGATCCGGGGCGAACTGGTAGCAACCCACCACTGCCCTAGTGCCTGCTAACATAGCAGTTTGAAAGCACACAAATGTGAGTAGATAAATAGGTACACATAGGAAAGGTTACTGTGGTTCATATTTCATGCTGGCCACATGATGACGGAAGCATCTCTTAGACAATGCAGGCTCTCTTGGCTGAGAATCGGAGATGAGCACACCCCCTTGATTCTTTCATGACTGGACAGGGAAACCTTTAAACATTTAAAATATGGATCTATTTTTGGACTGAAAGTGGTCATCCAGTGCCAAATAAAACATATCTTTAAAAAAACTGACTGACAGCAGTTGGGACATAGCAAACAGTTCTTTTCTTCTGTCCCTCAAGATAGAGGGACAATGACTCTGTTCTGCTGGTATGATAGAAAAGTACACTCTTTCTATGCATTATGGGACAACATGTCTGTCTATAAATTATAGCTTTTTTTGTACAAGTCTTCCTCTTGCATTTGTACATTTGGTAAAACACTGACTATACAACTTAACACTTCCTGCCAAAGCGGTATGAAAGATTCAAAATAATGAAAGTAGTGGTTACCAATAAACTAGAACTTGATACAAATAGCCTTTTGAAATTAATTGCCAAATTTTTAGATCAAATTCAGGTACACAATTCTTTGAAATAGCTCCAATGAGAAGACTAATTCTCCAACAAATTTTTATGGTCCTCCTTAGTGAAAATCCACCATCACTCAAAAAAAATGATAAGGAACCTTCTGTTAGATTAAATTTTGGAGGCAGTGGGGAACTGAAGGGAAAGGGGTATGGAAAATGTAATTAGAAGTGCTTGGAGATAAGATATTTATTGCCAAGGAAGACAAAGATTACCAATCTCAGATACTTTCTACAGATACTATAACCATAATTTATGTAATATAAAAAAAAATCCCAGGTAATGGATGAACTTTGAGGTGGGGCTCTGTTATTAACATTCTTTCATCTGTAATTTCCTTGTTGGCTTCATTTTTTAAAATAGTTTTTTTTTATAATGAATGATGATAGGTGGTTTTATGTATTTATTCACTGTTTTAGCTTTGTTGTACACCACCCAGTCTCTTTTGATGAGATCAGCAGCTATATAAATTATAAAAATAAATAATAAATAAATAATATTCAACTCATAGAAAGTTACCACAGCTTCTTATCTATCCCGGATCATCCCAACAGTTAACTCTGATTTGTCTTGGATTAACTATCCTTATTTGATTCTTAATAACATCTCTTTAACAATTGTTGTCTGGTTAAATGTAATAAATCCATCCCCCAAAATCCATCTATCATCTCAAAAAGAGTCCAGATGAAATTATTTTTTAATTAAATATAATAAATGCATTCTTCAATTTTTGTCTATCTTCTTAAGGGAAGGTGATTTATCACTTATCTGTTCAGTCATTTCTAAGTATGGAAGAACCATATTTCTTTCAGTCTCTCTACCAAATCTGCCAATTTCAAAGCAAATTCCTTTTGTAAATCTGAATTAACCAGTTACTTGCATCTGGGCATTCTATGAAACCATTATTATTTTGTCACGCCTTTTAAAAAAGTTTTCAATTTGGGTTTGCATGTTAGGAAGCAGTCTTTTCTCAAATTCGAGCCACAGCATCTTGTCTGTAAGCTGATGCATTTTTTTCTCTTGTAACTTGGCAACAAGAGATAAGAAAACTCTCCAAGGACAGGGAACAAAGAACATTGAAGTGATATTCTTCTGAGCAATAAACTGGACAGAGAAGCAAGGAGGATATTTTTTGGATATTTTGATCCAAAATTTAAAAATAAAAATTGAAAAAACAAACTCCAAACTTTTTTTTCAAATTAATAAAATGCACAATTCCTTTCGGTGAAAATCCAATATAGATGTAAATCAGGTGATATCGAAACACTTTCACTACCCAAGAATATGCTGTGACTTCCTTATGAAGAAGCAAAATTTATTCAAAGCAGCAAAATAGATCAAAGGAAAGAGATTAGAGACCAGATAAAGTCCAGCAGGGGGTTAAAATAAATCAACATTCAACCAAAGATCAATAAATTTTACAGGTAAAAAGCAAAATAAAATAGAAACCTTGAAAAACATAGTTAAAACTCAGGCGTATGTAAAAAAACGAACTCCCAAGAGGAAAGATTGTGACCTGACTTTCCATTGTAATCTTCCAAATTAGTGTTCCCAGGTGGGAAGAATAATTAGTCTTCTTGGATCATTCCTAAAAACTCCAAATCAAATCCTGGAAGCAGCGCTGCCAAAGAAACAGCTCTGGCAGCAAAGTCAGCCGATCGCCATCAGGAGAGAAAAGTCTTCCTACCGTTAAGCAGCCATCTTGGGAAGCAGAGCTACACACTGAATTTAAATGGATAATTGCACAGTATTAACATTCTGATTTTAAATATTGTATGTTTATCTAAACAATAGGATTTTTTTTTATGTCAATTCGTTACTTGAACATCCTACATTAGATGAGTTCAGACTTTAGAACTGGACAAATACAAATGGCTATTAATGATCTTCATAAAAATTGAAACTTTGTCTGGAAGTTTTTGCAGTTGACCATAGGCAGCAACTGTAAAGTATAAGCAAAATGAAATGCTATAGCCATGGAATGGTTGAAAAGAAAACAGTAACTTGTAGTGTTACTCATATCTTCTTTTCTAAAGAAAAAAAATGTTTCAAAAGATTTCTTAAGCAGGCACGTTTTATAGCTCAAGCACAGGACACAGAGCAAGTCAACAAGTTGGGGAAAAGACATCTCCCATGGTATCAAACCTTTCATTCAGTGCACCTCAAATAAACTTCCATGATCAAAGGCTGCAGTTTTGACAGTAGAACTTTCCAAATGGAGGCAGTGGAAGACCTTTGTTAAAAGCAATGCAAACCCAGATCGATGCTGTAGAATTCTGGTGTGCTTCTATTTCATTTCAAAATTTGTAAACCAATTTTTTTTTTTTTTACAATGGCTTGCTTATTTTAACAAAACAAAAAAAAAATCCCTACGGGCAGTGGTAGGATTCTACCAGTTCACATCAGTTCGGTAGAACAGGTTGTTAAGTAGTTAGGAGAACTGGTTGTTAGAAGAAATCTCCTTTTGTTTTTTCCCACTTTACAGGGTTAATCCTGTAAGGAATTACAACTTTCTGGTATTGTTTCCTAGCCTAATCTCTATTGCCCTGTTTACAGAAACTGCCTCTCCGTTAACCCTTATTACATTCTTGGCAGTACGCCTAGACTTACTGTCGCTTCCGGAGCTTCTCAGAGTTTGTTTGTTTGTTTGTTTGTTTGTTTGTTTGACTTTCTTAAAGGGGAAGGGTTGTTTTAAACTTTTTACACTGCTGTTGGGAGGACTCCCCTGTTGAAGTTCTTCCAGCCAGGATGCATGATCAGCACTTGGAAGAAATAATTGAATAACGAAGCAGAAGCTTTTAATGACAAGGAACCAAGATGAGTGACATTCAGAAAGTCTTATTGGCTAGCTAGAAAGATTGTTATTCAAACGTGAGTTTACAAACCCTTTCTGACTTTTGGTCTAAAACTTGTTTTTGGTGAAGTTTAATTCTGTGCTTGGTGATGTTTAATCCTGTGTTTAGTGATGAGATAATTTTCCCTATTCAGCTTTGTTTGGAAGGAAAAATGTTAATCTCTGTTCCTGAAAAGAAGCAGCTTCGGAAATCTGACTAGCTCCTATATCAATTTGTTCTGGTAATTGGTTGAACAAGCACCAGATACTCTCTGTTTGCTTCATTCTGGAGAGCTTAAAGGACCTCTCTGCTAAAGGGTTTCACTTTATGAGCAAGAGGTGGCTGCTGACAGTTATCATTGCATTTTAACTATTGTAATTCCTGAAGGTGCTCTGGTACCCTGCCTGATTTGTAACTCCAGTTTGCAGGTATTTCTCATCTAATGATTGGTATTTAGGAAAGCTTTTTGCAAGCAAAGAAGCTTTTTGTAGTTTTGTACAAGTAATCCTTGATTTACAACAGTTACAATGGCACTGAAAAAAGTGACTTATGACCGTTTTTCACACTTACGACCGTTGCAGCAAACTGTCATTAGGGCAAAGAAGTGATGTCACATGACCACCTGGCCACACCCACCCGGTCACATGAAGCACCACAGTTGTGAAATGAGTGACATGGTTGTTAAGAATGCTTCAACGGGCATAAATGATGACCGGTCATAATGCGAGGACCAGTCAAAAGTGCTAGGACACGTCAGAAATCACTTTTTTCAGCCCTCTGGGTAGTCTCTATGGGCATAGGGACTACTCAGAGGGCTGAAAAGGTTATTTTGACCAGTCCTCGCACTTTTGACCGGTCCTCGCACTTATGACTGTCCTCACATTTTATGTTTTGCACCCTATCTTGTAACCGTGGTGAAGAGAAGCAGTTGTGAAATGAGTGACACGGTTGTTACGAATGCTGCAATGGGCATAAATGTGAAGATGGTCATAAGTACGAGGACCAGTCAAAAGTGCAAGGACCAGTCAGAAATGACTTTTTTTCAGCCCTCTGAATAGTCCCTTTGCACATAGCCATGGCCACCCAGTCACATGACCAGCTAGCCACCACCCACCCAGTCACATGACCACCAAGCCATGCCCCAAAGTAAGCCACGCCCACAGAGCCGATTGTTAAAATTTTCTGAATCCCACCACTGGTGCAATCTGTCTCACAATTTTTTCTCTCTTGCCTGCATTGCTGTATGAGAAACGATGTCTGAATTTAAAAACCAAGAGAAACAATTTCTTTCTCCCTCTCTCCTTCTTTCTCTCTCCCTGTCATTAAACCCAGCTTTGTCTCAGAATACTTTGGCATGAAGAAATTGGTGTCTGCACATAAGCAGAAATAACACAGGGAGCTGTCCCTAGGCAGAGGGATGTTGCAACCAAACAAAAAAGACCAACAACCAGGATGGCAACCAAAGTCTACAACCAAAGTCCACAACCAAAGTCTACAACCAAAGGGCCAAGCCTTCTGTGCCAGAAGATGAGACATAGGCAGCTTTGGGGAGGAGTTAGTAGGTTCCCTTGGGCTGCCATTGGTGTGTCTAGAAAAGGTGGAGAAGGGGAGCTTTGACAGGATCCCAAAGGAGGGATCCTGTCATCTCCTTGGGGATTCTGATGGCTTTGTGATGTCATCCCTACCAGTCAACTGTCAGTTTCTGCCAGTTGTTGGTGACCAGTTTGAAGATGGCTCCTAAGATGTAAGTAGGCCTTTTTAAGGGCTGCTGGGCTCTGGGTAACCTTCCCCATTTTGTAGCCAGTTTCTCAGAGAATTAGGAGATTCCAGGTAGGAGACATTTGTTCTCCTTTTAGAAAAGGGGAATGGGGGAGGGGCAAATGTGCTCCAGGGAAATATTATCTTTAATTCCTTATTGGGGCTAAAAGACTTGGCTGAGTACTTTCCAATTGGTTGAGATAACTTAGCAGCCTGAACCTGTGAATTAGAATAGAATAGAATAGAATAGAATAGAATAGAATAGAATAGAATTTTTATTGGCCAAGTGTGATTGGACACACAAGGAATTTGTCTTGGTGCATATGCTCTCAGTGTACATAAAAGAAAAGAAAAGATACGTTCATCAAGGTACAACATTTACAACACAATTGATGATCAATATATCAATATAAATCATAAGGATTGCCAGCAACAAGTTATAGTCATACAGTCATAAGTGGAAAGAGATTGGTGATGGGAACTATGAAACGATTAATAGTAGTGCAGATTCAGTAAATAGTCTGACAGTGTTGAGGGAATTATTTGTTTAGCAGACTGATGGCCTTCGGGAAAAAACTGTTCTTGTGTCTAGTTGTTCTGGTGTGCAGTACTCTATAGCGTCGTTTTGAGGGTAGGAGTTGAAACAGTTTATGTCCAGGATGCGAGGGATCTGCAAATATTTTCACGGCCCTCTTCTTGATTCGTGCAGTATACAGGTCCTCAATGGAAGGCAGGTTGGTAGCAATTATTTTTTCTGCAGTTCTAATTATCCTCTGAAGTCTGTGTTTTTCTTGTTGGGTTGCAGAACCGAACCAGACAGTTATAGAGGTGCAAATGACAGACTCAATAATTCCTCTGTAGAACTGGATCAGCAGCTCCTTGGGCAGTTTGAGCTTACTGAGTTGGCGCAGAGAGAACATTCTTTGTTGTCCTTTTAATGATGTTTTGATGTTAGCTGTCCATTTGAGATCTTGCGATATGATAGAACCCAGAAATTTGAAGGTTTCTACTGTTGATACTGTGTTGTCAAGTATTGTGAGAGGTGGAAGTATGGAAGGGTTTTTCCTAAAGTCTACCACCATTTCTACGGTTTTGAGTGTGTTCAGTTCCAGATTGTTTTGGTTGCACCACAAGGCTAGTCGTTCGACCTCTCGTCTATATGCAGATTCGTCATTGTCTCGAATGAGACCAATCACTGTTGTGTCATCTGCGAACTTCAGTAGCTTAACAAATGGATCATTGGAGATGCAGTCATTGGTATACAGAGAGAAGAGAAGTGGGGAGAGCACACAGCCTTGGGGGGCCCCTGTGCTAATTGTACAGGTATTTGATGTGATCTTGCTTAGCTTCACCTGCTGCTTCCTGTTTGTTAGGAAGCTTGTGATCCACTTACAAGTCTGTTCCGGTACCTGTAGCTGGTTTAGCTTAGTTAGAAGGATGTCTGGAATGATGGTATTGAATGCTGAACTAAAGTCTACAAAAAATTAGGAAAACCTGTTTAAAATTTGGTAAAGTCAGGTGGTTGAGGAACACATCCAGTCAGGTAAAACCAAGTCCAGGTTAAAAGTGATGGGCTCAAGCCAGGAGTATCATGTTCCCATTCTAATTTCCTGAATCCAAGTCATTATGGAAACCAGGTTTTAGTTGATCCCTTTCTTTACATTTCTTTCTCTCTCTTCTAGGGCATTCTTCAGAGTTTTTTCTTGTTTTGGAGGAAAAAGAAAGAAGGCGAAGGACCAGTCTCCCATCATCAAATCAGAGGGGACAACCAAGGCTCCTGGCCAAATCACATATATTGTGGATGTGGTCCTCCACAAAGTGGAGCGATGTGGTGAGTGGACATTTTGGATTGCGACACTGAAAGGGAAGGATTTCCTTGAGGAGCCGACACCTAGATGCAGGGATAGAGCAGAGGAGGCTCCGTGATTAGAGTGCAGTACTGCAGGCTACTTCAGCTGACTGCTAGTTGCTGTTCAGCAGTTCAAATCCCACCAGGCTCAAGGTTACTCAGCCTTCCATCCTTCCGAGGTGGGTAAAATGAGAACCCAGATTGTTGGGGCCAATAGGATGACTCTGTAAACTGCTTAGAGAGGGGCATAAAACCATGTGAAGCAGTATATAAGTCTAAGTGCTACTGCTACACATTTATACACAGACACACACACACACACACACACACACATATTGACACACATCTCCATCTTTGAAGATGCACAGAGGGAGAGGTCAGAGGCCAAGCTGTTCCTGACCCACCAAGCACCCCTCCTCCTGCGGCTCCAGCATCTGTATTGACTCCCGATAAGTTCTCCTGCTTCCATTTGGCTCTTCAGGGAACCTTTAAGAGTGTTCACCTGCACGTATTCATATACATTGGCAAGTGGGGAGGGAGAATCTATAGGGCAGGATTTGCCTGAGATCTCAGTGAGAAGATCTCTCGTGGCCAGGAGAATCCACCAGTTCTCTGAAGCAGGAAAGGATTTTAATAGATGGAATTGGGTCTCGAGGGAAAGAAGGATTTGATTTTGGAGGGTTTTCTTCATCTGGGGAAGACCTAAACCTCTACTGAGCACCTGCCTCTCCTTTCCCAGATTTCTCCACAAGAGACCAGAAGAAGAGACTCTTCATAAAAAGGAATGAGATATGTAGAAAACTGAGGATTGTGAGCCCCAACCTCCCTCTTGAGAGAAAAGGGCAGGGAGACAGGGTTTCTTTTTCCTTTTGATCCACTTGATGGTGGACTAGAAAATCCTTGGATAGGATGTCTTCCTGCTAATAGTTGGGTCGATGGGCCAAGGGAGGATGGGAAGTCACCCCGCAAGGCAGTGTGCTCACAACAGTATAATGGAATTCTTTTCTGTCTCTTCCAGATTGTCCATCAATCTCCAGTCAAATTTGGGCTGCCTGAAAATCAAGATTTTATTAATGAAGGTAACTTTATCACTGATAAAGTAATAAATGAAGGTACTTATCACTGATCATCACAAGTTAAATTAAAACTGCCACAGCACTCTGAAGGCCTATGTCATTCACTTAGCTAGAATTATAAAAATCATTTAAAACTGACCAAAATTTTGGACTCAATTAGCGCTGTAATTCAGGGGGTGACCATTTTGTGGTTTCCACCAATGTAGCCAAGAGATGAAACTGCAACATCTCTGTAGCCTTCAGGTCTTCTCATTGTGTTCATAAGCCTAGGCTTCCTCTCTGCCACCTTCTGTCCTTCATTTGTTTCACCTTTTTCCCCCACACAGGTGACCTGGTTTTGGAAGAACTTTGAGGGAATCAGCTTTGTACCATTTATGGTGGACATGTGACAAAGCAAAGCAGTTTTGGAGTGGGATTCACCTCTTAATGACAAGGGGAATAGAAACATACATTTAGAGATTATTGGATGCTTTAATTCCTGTGATGTAATCAATATTTGCTTTGAAGTTCTTTGTTCTGTTAATATAAAAGTTAATGTAAATTAGTTTAGCCAAGTTCTCCCTTCCCCCTTTATTAATGTACTCTAATGTTTTTAAATCATTTTCTGACTTGTTTGCTTATTGGAAAAGGTTGTAGAACAAGGAAGAATCTAGAGCCAGATATGGCCAAAAGCTTGAGGTGGGAAAAAATGAAAAAAAAAAAGATGCACCATCCAGCCCTCCACCCTCAGGAGTCCTCCACGTACAGCGGTTTGTTTAGTGACTGCTTGAAGTTACAACAGCACCAAGAAGAGTGGCTTATGACCGCTTTTCACACTTACGACCATTGCAGCATCTCCATGGTCACGGGATCAAAATTCAGAAACTGCACAACTGGCTCATATTTTTGACAATTGCCCTGGCCCAGAGTCATGTGATCACCTTTTGCAACCTTCCCAGCTGGCATCTTGCCAGCAAAATCAGTGGAGGAAGCCAGATTTACTTAACAACCACACTATTCGCTTCTGACTCACTAAAGAACCACAGCAAACGGGTCATGAAATGGGCATGACTCATCTAACCACTGTCTTGTTTAGCAGCATTGTGCTCTATTGTTGTAAATCGATGACTATGTTTAAAGCAATTTTTTAATATAGAACAGTGTGTACCTAGGTATCTGGAAGAAGCCAGCCTTGTGTCATAAACACAACATGAATTCTTTGCAGAGAGTTCTCCATTTATGACTGGTCGCTTAATGATCATTCAAAGGTATGATGGATCCCAGAGCAACCTATCACCCAGATTCAAATTTTGATGGTTCCCCCCCCCTTGGTCACATGACTGCACTTTGGACCCTGCACAACAGCCCACATTTATGGCCGTTTGCAGCTTCCCATGGTCACATTATAGAGATTAACAACATTTTTTGCTAGAAACAAGAGTTCACTTCCAGTTTCCTGCAAAAAACACCACAAAGCAAAGAATGGATTTGCTTAATGACCATGACATTTGCTTTATGACCACCACATTCACTTAATGACCACCACAACAAAAGTTGTAAAACTGGTCAAGGTCCACCGCTTGGCTGACCCCAGAGTGGGGTGGGAATGGAGATTTTGCAATAGCCTTCCCCCAGGAATGGGGAGGGAAGGGGATTTTGCAGTATCCTTCCCCTGGAGTGGGGTGGGAATGGATATTTTATAGTATCCTTCCCCTGTCATGCCTACCAAGCCACGCCACGCCCACCAAGCCACGCCCACAGAACCGGTAGCAAAAAAGTTTGGATTTCACCACTGGTTACATGTCAGCAGAAGCTGTGCTTTCAAACTTCCAGTGTTATTTTTTTTCTAAGTTTGAAAGAGAAAGAAAGAAAGAAAGAAAGAAAGAAAGAAAGAAAGAAAGAAAGAAAGAAAGAAAGAAAGGGACAGGAGGAGGGACAGGGGGAGGGAGGGAGGGAGAGAGAGAGAGAGAGAGATTTCATGGGAAAAGTCCTCTCAATATTTTCTTTTGGGGTTTAAGTGTGGAGGCTACCAATAGCAGAAGACAGGATTTTGCAAGGAAAAACAGAGCATTCTCATTTTTTTACCCACAGCTAAAAAAAATATGAGTATGTAAATATCAAATTTTCCTTGCATAACTGAGGCATTGTATTGGTGGCAGCAAAAATAGGTTTACACTGCAGTGTGATAATCAGTGAATGATGGGCATATTCTCTCCTTCCTGACTTTTCAACTGAAAGCAACGAGAGGGATTTATTTACTTTCTCTGAAGTTATCACTCAGCAAAAACTGATTGTAAACATTTTTCCAAGAAAGGAAAATTAGCTGCAATCGATCAGGATGTATAGTTGAGATTATTATGAACCTTGCTTGGAGTCTAATTCATAGTGTTCAGAGAGATCATAGTGGTTGAGTCCTGGTTCTGCTTTTCTACCAAACTGAATTCAAAACTGAACTGCAGGTGAAAAAATATCAGAATAGCCCAGCTCATACAAAATATCTCAACTTGATTTTTGAGGTCCATAATTCTAGAAGTAACTCTATTCAATAGGATCAATTCACCTAATACATAGTGCTTTATGAGCTTGTTGGGGTTACTTCAGTTTTCAGAAAGTAAAAAATCTGTTCCATGTAACCTAGATTCATAGATTTCATTTGGATCAAACTGTTATTCTTTATGAAGGTCAAATTCCTTGAACCATGACCTTCAAATCACTGAACAAATTTATTTGCAATGGAAATCTATTGAAAAATGCAAATTATATTGGTTGTTTGCAAGACAATATTATCTTTTCTAATAAATACATCTTTTAAATTATGTAATTAGATGTGCTTCTTTTTGAATACATTATATTTCAAGAAAAATGTTTAATTAATATGCTGCAGTTCAATATTTGACTTTTGTCATTCTCTGGAACATATAATTAGAAAGTAACAAACTAATTAAAATTATGGCATTAACCAATATTGTATAATTCACATCTTCATTGTACTGAAAATAAGCATTTAGCAGAAGATACAAGTAAAAGGTTTTTTCCCTCTTACAACTACATTTTTGATTTAGTATAGACACTTGTAAATTTAATACTTGCAAAGTACAAGATGTTTAAAGCATGGATAAAAATATATTAGAGATACTGTAGTATCAAATACAAATTACTAGAGATCAAAAAATGAAAGAGAGAAACAAAAAAAGAGAATATTGCAATTCCTTTCACTGGTTACTAATGTAAAGCTGATTTGCATATATATTTACACCTACATTTTCTTTATTTATTTTTCAAATTTTGAAACCCCCAAGTTCCCTTACAGAGGGACTTGGTATAAATGTACTGCATTTTTATAGTGATTGACAGAATAATTGAAGCTTGCACATTCAGATGCATGAGAACATGATGTGGAGTAAAAGAACCCAAGAAGGCCATCCCAGCAATGTAACTGAAGCCTGGCCCTTGTATATATGTCACAACAACAGGGGCAAGACTTCAATTGCCTTGCTAACAGTGTCACGTTGATGGGGTTTTTTTTATTCCCTCCCCTTCCCAGTGAATGCTGATGATCAAGAGAAAAGAAATGTCACAAGCAATTAAAGAAACAAAAAGAACTACCTTATATTGGAATCACATATATTTTTATGTATTTTATTTATTTTCATCAAGAATGTATTAGATAATAGATATAAACAGAAACATGATTATGAATACAGGAAATTAATACGAATAAAAGGGAACAGTAGTACAGGGATGGTAGGCGTGCTGGTGCGCTTATGCACACCCTTTAAAGACCTCTTAGGAATGGGGTGAGGTCGACAGTAGACAGTCTAAGGTTAAAGTTTTGGGGGTTTGGGGAAGAAACCACAGAGTCAGGTAGTGTATTCCAGGCATTGACCACTCTGTTGCTGAAGTTATATTTTATGCAATCGAGTTTGGAGTGGTTTACCTTAAATTTGTATCTATTGTTTGCTTGTAGCCAAGTTGAAGTAGTCATTGACACGTAGGACATTGTAGCAGATAATTTTATGTACTATAGTTAAGTCGGACCGAATGTGGTGAAGTTCTAAGTTGTCTAAGCCCAAAATTTCAAGTCTGGTGGCATAAGGTATTCTGTTGCAAGCAGAGGAGTGGAGGACTCTTCTCGTGAAATATTTCTGGCTCATTCAATTGTATTAATGTCCAATATGCAATGTGGGTTCTAGACAGATGAGCTGTATTCGAGAATTGGTCTAGCAAAGTTTTGTATGCCCTATTTGCAGTACAATATTACCGGAGAAGAAGCTACGCAAGATTAGGTTAATAACTCTTAATGCCTTTTTGGCAATGCTGTTACAGTGAGCTCTGGCACTTAGATCATTTGAAATGAATACTCCAAGTTCCTTGACAGAGTGAGGGTCATCTACAAAAAAATATATATAGCATAGAGGAAAGTGTGCCCAGTACTGTTGTGCATTCATGTTACCACTTGACTTTTAGTGTAGTTATTGACATCCATTTCATCTTTGTTGCACATTTTATGATATTGGATGTTTACTTTCTCTGTTTGCAGCAAGACACCATCCTTCTTAGAAGGCTTTAGATATTGTAATTTTAGGATGCATAGTATAATTGGGATGTGGGGCAGCTGGTTTAAGCAAGGCAGTGGAGGTTCCCTTTTTGTCTAGAGCTCAGCAGAACAATGGAATGCTTGACATTCAGAAACATTCCAGAGAAAATAAAATGATGCATGGCAGATGGTGGATATTGTGACTGTCCACGGCAAACATAAGGGAAAAGAAAGGGAAACAAAATCAGACTAAGGGGAAGCATAAAAAGAAATTCAGCTAAACAAAAACAAAGGAAGAGTAAATCCATAAATAACAAAATGAATGTCACTTTAACTAAAACCCCAGGAGGTGGTTTAAACAAGCACATTTTAATAACAAATACTGTATGTAGATAATAAACCGGCAAGCACAAGTTAATGCACAAATTTGGGAACAACGTAACTTTGGCTTGTCTGCTTCATTGTATTAATGTATTTCAGTAGCCTGTTAACTCCTTGGAAAGAGCTTAAAAACACAATAAAATGATCTAACTGCCCAATGAATCTCCTTGGCTCCTGGGGAATCAATGCAGTACATTAGAGGATTCTAGCCAAGTAACATGCAGAGAAATTATCTTTAAATTACACATAAGCAGGAGAGTTCCTCAACATTCCCCTGCAGTGATAACAGAAGGCAAGGATGGATTTCTATTCTGCTGGTGTTAATACAATGTAATCGCAGCCAACGAAGGCTTTCCACACAGTGTTATTTCCTGATCAAACTTGACAGCATAATGCAAGCTTAGGACCTCAGTGCTCTGACTTCAGGAAGATCTGATTCTGTACTGCAGAAACGATCAGCTTTGTAGGGAAGACGCATTTATAGACAGAACATCAAGCCCAGTGGCGGGTTTCAAATTTTTTTACTACTGGTTCTGTGGGTGTGGCTTGGTGGGCGTGGCAGGGGAAAGATACTGTAAAATCTCCATTTCCTCCCGATCAGCTGGGACTTGGGAGGCAGAGAATAGATGGGGGCGGGGCCAGTCAGAATTTTTACACCGATTCTCCGCACTACTCAAAATTTCTGTTACCAGTTCTCCAGAACTGGTCAGAACCTGCTGAAACCCACTTCTGATCAAGCCACCCCAAAGGTTTTTATCAGGCATGCTGTAGTTCCCAGAGCAGTTTTATAAAAAGTTTAGCTGTCTGCTCTGAACTTATGGGGATGCCCAAACCCAGAAATAGATGGATCAAACTCCAGTAGTTTTAAAACTCATGAGATGGGCATATTGAGTTAAGCTGGTTTCTTCCATTCGGTTTTTAGTAATGTAAATGAAGGCGAATACAAAACTATGAGTGAAACTTGTGACCAAACATCATTCCTGATGACAGTAATTTGAAAAGGTAACAAGATCTTTTTGAAGGAGAGAGAAGAAAAAGATTGGCAGATGGTTTACTGTTGCTGCACTGTTCCTTCTGGGTCTCCCAGGTTTTCCTTTTCAGTGGTTCTCCAATAGCATAGCTCTCTTGTATGAAACATATGTACATATACATATACGTGTGTGTGTGTGTGTGTCTTTGGTTATTCGGGTTTTCTCCCGCGTAAAATTGGAAGTGTCTTGGCGAGACAATTTTACGCGGGAGAAAACCCGAATAACCAAAGACCTACATACAAACACCCACGAAAACCTCAGAAAACAAATATATATATATATATATGTATATATGTAGGTCTTTGGTTTGTTTCAGAAAACAAATATGTATATATATATAAAATGTCAAGGATTGTTTTTTTATTTTTTTATTTTATTTTTGTCACACAGTATATATAAGCATAAGCATGAAATAATTATACAATATATAAGCATATATATAAGTATGAGTATGTAATAACTATATTAATTGGATATAACGAAAGGAAACAATAGGACAGGAATGGTAGGCACACTTGTGCTCTTATGCACGCCCTTTACAGACCTCTTAGAAATGGGGTGAGGTCAATAGTAGATAGTTTTTGGTTGAAGCTTTTGGGATTTTGGGAAGAGACCACAGAGTCAGGTAGTGCATTCCAGGCATTAACAACTCTGTTACTGAAGTCATATTTTCTGCAATCAAGATCAGAGCGGTTAACATTAAGCTTAAATCTGTTGTGTGCTCGTGTATTGTTGCAATTGAAGCTGAAGTAGTCTTCGACAGGAAGGACATTGTAATAGATGATTCTATGAGTTAAGCACAGGTCCTGTCGGAGGCGGCGTAGTTCTAAGTTTTCTAAACCCAGGATTTCAAGTCTAGTGGCATAAGGTATTTTGTTGTAAACAGAGGAGTGGAGAACTCTTCTTGTAAAATATTTCTGGACACGTTCAATTGTGTGGATGTCAGAAATGTGGTATGGGTTCCAGATAGTTGAGCTGTATTCAAGAATTGGTCTAGCAAATGTTTTATATGCTCTGGTTAGTAGTATAGTGTTTTTGGAGAAGAAGCTACACAAGATTAGGTTTACAACTCTTAGAACCTTTTTTGCGATGTAGTTGCAGTGGGCTTTGGCACTTTGATCATTTGATATGAAAACTCCAAGGTCTTTAACAGGGTAGGGGTCATAATGTCCATCAAGCTTGTACTTAGTGTTTAGGTTCTTTTTTCCAATATGTAAGACTGAGCATTTGCTGGTTGAGATTTGGAGTTGCCAAGTTTTAGACCATTCGGTTACAAAGTCAAGGTCTTTTTGAAGGGTAGCTGTATTGTTGGTGGTGTTAAATAGTTTGACATCATCAGCAAAGAACACAAATACTTGTGATATGGTCACAGAGATCATTAATGTATAATATGAAGAGTGTTGGTCCAAGAACGCTGCCTTGGGGAATGCCACTTTTGACAGGAACAGGATTTGATAGAGCATTGCCAATTTTGACCACTTGTCTGTTTGACAGGAAAGCTGTTGTCCAATTGTGGAGGGGTCCTGAAATGCCATAGGATTTTAGTTGTAGGAGAAGTTTATCATGTACTACTGAGTCAAAAGCTTTACAGAAGTCTATGTAGATTGCATCTATTGCTTACCTTGATGAACATATCTTTTCTTTTATGTACACTGAGAGCATATTCACCAAGACAAATTCCTTGTGTGTCCAATCACACTTGGCCAATAAAATTCTATCTATCAATCTATCTATCAAGATTTGTAGTCCATATGTTTTTGCAGGGAAGAAGTTGTAAGTTACATGATAATTTTTTTCTGAAGCCAAATACTTTATTTGAGAGTAGGTTGTTTGTTTCTAGATGGAGGGTAATGGATTGGTTGATGATAGATTCCATTACTTTGCAGGTGACGCAGCATAGAGAGATTGGTCTGTAATTTTCAACTAGGCTGGGGTCTCCTTTCTTGAAGATTGGGATGACTGTGGCTAGTGACCAAAGTTTGGGAAGGGAACTGGTTGTGAAAGCTTTTTCAAAGATTATGCTTAGGGGTTCTGCTATATTAGTGGAAAGTTTTTTTAAGAAGAATATTCCCCCACTTCAGAGACTTTCCATTTACTTTTATTTGCCATCATAACCACCTTTCTCTCTATATGTTTGTCAGGATTTTTGGAAGTTAACTAAAACTTAAAGTGATATTTTCCAAGTATAGTTGTCACAGAGAACTCTGTAGCATGATTTATTGAGATGAATGGGATGCAATGATATGATTTCCAGCAATGGAACAAGTCTCAGTTATTACCAATATATCTACCTGTACATATTTTTTTCTAACAGCCTTTCTATCCATTAGAAAGACAAGTCTCTTCCTTGATAATGGGGAAGCTTGCAACTGTCTGCTTTCATAATGTTATTATTCTGAAAACCAACTATTACAATATTATGTTCCAGTTTTTACTTGATTTATTTTTAAATCAAGCAAATAATTATTTTTAAAATTATTCTATCTAGAACTTACTAATGAATTAGGTGTTTTTCCCTTGTGAGCAATTATAAGTAATAAATTATATAATTATATGTCTGTACTCTTCTTTCATTTGGCCCTTAAATTTGTGTGAGCATGTAATTTGAAATGCTGCATGTCAACTTTCAAAGAAAAGTTTTCCCTACAAGTGATATTTTCCTATTGATGGCATGAGAGTATAAGGATTTGGTTGTCAAAGAGAAAGGGGGAGGGGCAGTGTCAATAAAAATGGTGAAGATTGAAGGCCAGACTTAGGTTTGCGATGGTTTTAAACCATTCATTAATGAGTTATGATCAGGGGTGGGCATCAAAATTTTTAGCAAGGGTTGCTGGGTGGGTGTGGCCATGGTGGACGTGGCCTAGTTGGCCTCCTGCACCATGGCAGGGAGGGCATTTTTGATCTCCCTGGGCTCCAGAGGCTTTCCTCAAGCCTCTGGGAGGGTGAAAACTGCCTACCCAAGCTCTGGAGGTCCTCTGCAGGCTGGAAATGGGCCTGAACTTCTGGTAGGTTCGTTTTTCACCCTCCCCGAGCCCTACACTTACCTGCATCCAAAACGGGCCATATGGGGACTCCTGGGAGGGGAGCGGAGGGGTGGGTGGGGCCAGCAAGGAGTGGGATTTGCGGGTTTTCTGAACTGTACAGAATCTTAGCTAGGGGTTCTCCTGAACTCCTGTGAACACCCAGCAGCCCAATGTAGGGGAAATGGTACATTTATGAAGTGTCTACCAAATATCATTATGGTTTAGTTATGAAACATAGCAAAAGGTGAATGCTAAAATGGTAGAATGGAGTCTACTTCATCAGATTAGCAGAGATGTCTACTTTTGATTCTTTTCTGTAACAAAACTTTCTGTAAATAATCAGCTTCAAATTATTCATTCTCTGAGAAAAGCATCTGCATATCATTTAAAATAACCCTGTAGGAGAAGTTTATCATGTACTACTGAGTCAAAAGCTTTACAGAAGTCTATGTAGATTGCATCTATTGCTTACCTTGATGAACATATCTTTTCTTTTATGTACACTGAGAGCATATTCACCAAGACAAATTCCTTGTGTGTCCAATCACACTTGGCCAATAAAATTCTATCTATCAATCTATCTATCAAGATTTGTAGTCCATATGTTTTTGCAGGGAAGAAGTTGTAAGTTACATGATAATTTTTTTCTGAAGCCAAATTCTTTATTTGAGAGTAGGTTGTTTGTTTCTAGATGGAGGGTAATGGATTGGTTGATGATAGATTCCATTACTTTGCAGGTGACGCAGCATAGAGAGATTGGTCTGTAATTTTCAACTAGGCTGGGGTCTCCTTTCTTGAAGATTGGGATGACTGTGGCTAGTGACCAAAGTTTGGGAAGGGAACTGGTCGTGAAAGCTTTTTCAAAGATTATGCTTAGGGGTTCTGCTATATTAGTGGAAAGTTTTTTTAAGAAGAATATTCCCCCACTTCAGAGACTTTCCATTTACTTTTATTTTCCATCATAACCACCTTTCTCTCTATATGTTTGTCAGGATTTTTGGAAGTTAACTAAAACTTAAAGTGATATTTTCCAAGTATAGTTGTCACAGAGAACTCTGTAGCATGATTTATTGAGATGAATGGGATGCAATGACATGATTTCCAGCAATGGAACAAGTCTCAGTTATTACCAATATATCTGCCTGTACATATTTTTTTCTAACAGCCTTTCTATCCATTAGAAAGACAAGTCTCTTCCTTGATAATGGGGAAGCTTGCAACTGTCTGCTTTCATAATGTTATTATTCTGAAAACCAACTATTACAATATTATGTTCCAGTTTTTACTTGATTTATTTTTAAATCAAGCAAATAATTATTTTTAAAATTATTCTATCTAGAACTTACTAATGAATTAGGTGTTTTTCCCTTGTGAGCAATTATAAGTAATAAATTATATAATTATATGTCTGTACTCTTCTTTCATTTGGCCCTTAAATTTGTGTGAGCATGTAATTTGAAATGCTGCATGTCAACTTTCAAAGAAAAGTTTTCCCTACAAGTGATATTTTCCTATTGATGGCATGAGAGTATAAGGATTTGGTTGTCAAAGAGAAAGGGGGAGGGGCAGTGTCAATAAAAATGGTGAAGATTGAAGGCCAGACTTAGGTTTGCGATGGTTTTAAACCATTCATTAATGAGTTATGATCAGGGGTGGGCATCAAAAATTTTAGCAAGGGTTGCTGGGTGGGTGTGGCCATGGTGGACGTGGCCTAGTTGGCCTCCTGCACCATGGCAGGGAGGGCATTTTTGATCTCCCTGGGCTCCAGAGGCTTTCCTCAAGCCTCTGGGAGGGTGAAAACTGCCTACCCAAGCTCTGGAGGTCCTCTGCAGGCTGGAAATGGGCTTGAACTTCTGGTAGGTTTGTTTTTCACCCTCCCCGAGCCCTACACTTACCTGCATCCAAAACGGGCCATATGGGGACTCCTGGGAGGGGAGCGGAGGGGTGGGTGGGGCCAGCAAGGAGTGGGATTTGCAGGTTTTCTGAACTGTACAGAATCTTAGCTAGGGGTTCTCCCGAACTCCTGTGAACACCCAGCAGCCCAATGTAGGGGAAATGGTACATTTATGAAGTGTCTACCAAATATCATTATGGTTTAGTTATGAAACATAGCAAAAGGTGAATGCTAAAATGGTAGAATGGAGTCTACTTCATCAGATTAGCAGAGATGTCTACTTTTGATTCTTTTCTGTAACAAAACTTTCTGTAAATAATCAGCTTCAAATTATTCATTCTCTGAGAAAAGCATCTGCATATCATTTAAAATAACCCTGTAGGAGAAGAAGAGGATGAGTCTGGGGGTGGAGTCATGAGAGGAATAAGTTTGAAGTCTTTACATTCCCACAAGCCACCCTTGAATTCTGTTAACTCTTATCTGGTATCAATTTAGTTCTGACCATTACTAGACTATAATCTTGTGTATAGATCTGAGGACTAGGTCTTAAATGGAACTTAATGTGTAATCCTTATTCTTCATGCCTGACAATCCCTTCCATCTCCTTCCATTTCCCCTCCTCCCCTCCCTTCCTCCCTTCTGCTCAGTCAAGTTTTCAGTTCAGTTAATATTTAAAACATAAGTTACTGAAAGAGCGAAGAAAAAACCAGTGCAAAGATTAATAAGAAAAATTGTGACAGTGATGTATCTTGCATCCTTTTTTAAATGCTGAGGTTGTGGGAGTATAACTTCTTAGCCTAGGAAGAATTTAATAATGTTATTATAAATAGAAAGCTATTTGCATCAATGAAATTAACCAGGTCAACAGTCTAACTTTTTAAAAATAATACTACAGTCAAAAGAGAATGCAGCTTTTTCTAGAGCAATGCTTGCAGCAAACATATAAAAGGTAAAGGACAGGCTAACGATTTTAAAAATTCAATTTCCAAGGAGTTACTTGTTGTTACTCTGTAAACTCAGACAATTATGGCAGAATAGTTGTTTTAAACATAGATGTACATTCAGTTTGAAATATATTTCTTCAACAGTAAAGGAAAAAACAGTCAGGGAAAGGGAAACAGTAAGGGAAAAAAATCTCAACAACTTGAAAACCATTGAATATTTGAACTATTGAATATTTAAGAAAACTTGAGTATATCTCTGATTTTAGAATAAATTTTGCACTGACAGGAATTTTATCTGGCAACTATTCACAGTATTCTCATTCTTAAGAACTTCTGTTAGTTTTTCTGTTTTTTTTTAACTTTAAACATTCTAGAGAATTCTATTGCTTGTGAGCAGAATAGAGTAAGAGATAAGCAATGCTGCATGACATCTTCTTAAGAAGAAGGATTATGATGGATGAACTGCATACAACAAATCTTAGTAAACCATGAAATGGGTAAATTGTTCTTAGGAGATCCTTTATAGGATTCCAGAAAAGCTAAAAGCTATATTTGGAAATGGGGGAAGGAAGGAAGGAAGGAAGGAAGGAAGGAAGGAAGGAAGGAAGGAAGGAAGGAAGGAAGGAAGGCAACTGCAGAAGATCTAGAGTTAACCAATAAGCTTTTCTGATAATATTATAATATTTAGCAAGACCATTTTTAAAATTTTAGATAGTTTGTTAAAAAAAAATCATGTGTAGGGAAAATTTAAAAAACTGGATTGTTGTGTAAAAGAAATGGTGGGTTTTTTAGCTAGTCCAAGACATGCTGCATTTACAGAGTAGCACAGAATAATGTCCATTTACATTATATGCAGAATCATTTGAGCCAAAATTTTAGTATTACTTAAATATTTCAACTGAGTAGTTTTTTTTAACATCTAATGCAGCAGGTTCAGAATAAGTTGTGTGATTCTGAACTGAAGGTGATAACCAGGCCATTCTTCCAGGCCATTCTTCTGGGTTGTTCCCGGTTCTGTCCAGTTCTATAGAACCAGTAGTAAAAGCGGCAGGAGGCTCTGCCCACCCACCCGGACGTCACAATTGATGATCTGCGCATGTTTCCCATTGCAAACCGGTAGTAAAGGTATGGAGAACCCACCCCTGCTTCCATTGTTTATATTTTTCATTCACAATGTCATTTCACAATGTGATTTCACAATGTCATTTCGGACATTAATACAATTGAGTGTGTCCAGAAATATTTTACAAGAAGAGTTCTCCACTCCTCTGAATACAACAAAATACCTTATGCCACCAGACTTGAAATCCTGAGTTTAGAAAATTTAGAACTCCGCCGCCTTTGACATGATCTGAGTTTAACTCATAGAATCATCTGTTACAATGCCCTTCCTGTTGAAGACTACTTCAGCTTCAATTGCAACAATACACGAGCACACAATAGATTTAAGCTTAATGTTAACCACTCCAGTCTTGATTGCAGAAAATATGACTTCAGTAACAGAGTTGTTAATGCCTGGAATGCACTACCCGACTCTGTGGTCTCATCCCAAAATCCCCAAACTTTAACCTAAGACCGTCTACTGTTGACCTCACCCTATTCCTAAGGGGTCTGTAAGGGGCATGCATAAGAGCACCAATGTGCCTACTGTTCCTGTCCTAATGTTCCCTTTGATGGTATCCAATTCATATAGTTATTTCATACTTATGCTTATATATATGATTATATATCACATAGTTATTTCTTGCTTATGCTTATATATACTGTTGTGACAAATAAATAAATAAATAAAATAAAAACCGTGTGTGAGCATCTGGATGTACAAGAGACTATTCAATTAGCAGCCAACTTGTGTCATTAGTTTTGCATTCTAATTTATAGTGTCCACTCTGAGGATAGTTTGCAATTTTTAAAAATGCAATAATATTTAAAGGATCCAGTTAAAATCCTCTGGGGAAGGAGACAAACGTTAAAACAGCCTTCCATCCTTTATAAGGTAGGTAAAATGAGGACCCAGATTGTTGGGGGCAATAAGTTGACGTTGTATATAATATACAAATGGATGAAGACTATTGCTTGACATAGTGTAAGCCGCCCTGAGTCTTCGGAGAACGGCGGGATATAAATGCAAATTTTTAAAAAAATGAATATGAGTTAGTCTCCACCAGAGACCATAGGAAATATATTTGCATAACATTCTTAACAAACCTATTCCTTTAAATTGTCAGTATGAGATAATCCAATTTATTTCAACGTTCTTGTAGAAAACGATAATGTATCATAATATAGGTAGTCCTGGACTTATGACCACAGTCCAAAATTTCTGTTGCTAAGTGAGATAGTTGCTAAGTGAGTTTTGTCCCATTTTATGACCTTTCTTGCCACATGTGTTAAATGAATCACTGTAGCTGTTAAGTTAGTAACACAGTTGTTAAGTGAATCTGGCTTCCCCATTGATTGCTTGTCAGAGAGTTGCAAAAGGTGATCACATTACCCGGTGACACATGCCAGTTGCCAAGCATCCAGATTTTGATCATGTAATTGTGAGGATGTTGAAAAGGATGTAAATGGGAAAAACAGTCATGTCATCTTTTTACAGTGGCATTATAACTTCAAATGGTCACTAAATGAATGATTTTAAATTGAGAACTACTGGTAATATTGCTACCAACCTGCCTTCCATTGAGGACCTGTTACTGCACGAATCAAAAAGAAGGCTGAGAAAATATTTATAGATCCCTCACATCCTGGACACAAACTGTTTCAACTCCTACCCTCAAAACGATGCTATAGAGCACTGCACATCAGAAGAACTAGACACAAGAACAGTTTTTTCCGGAATGCATCACTCTGCTAAACAAATAATTCCCTCAACACTGTCAAACTGTTTACTAAATCTGCACTACTATTAATCTTCTCATCGTTCCCCATCACCCATCTTCTTCCACTTATGACTGTAACTTTGTTGCTTGTATCCTACGATTTATACTGAGATTGTTTCCTGATTGCTTAATTGTAGCCTATGACTGTCATTACGTGTTGTAGGTGTTGTATCTTGATGAAGGTATCGGTTCTGTTATGTACACTGAGAGCTTATGCACCAAGACAAATTCCTTGTGTGTTCAATCACACTTGCTCAATAAAAAAATCCTATTCTATTCTATTCTATTCTATTCTATTCTATTCTATTCTATTCTATTCTATTCTATTCTATTCTATTCTATTCTATATTCCTTCATTGTGAATAAAAATTAAATATATATCTAATATCTCTCTAATAAAAGCAGATAATTTAGAAATGAACATCTAGAGCCTTCTGTAAGATTACATTAGAAACTATAAAATGAACTGACTGACTAAAATCACAGCACAGAGTTTGGGAAATGATTCTTCTTCCATAGTTTGCATAATTGTAAACTCTACATTTCTAATCTGCATCTTAGAAATTTACATATGACAGATTTCATGATGTCTAACTGAAACTTCTATGATTAGAACATAATATCCACTGGAGAAAGTTAGAAAACACCATAGTTTTTATAGCTTTCGCATGAAGATTCCAAAGGCATCAAGTTGTGCTGCATTAGAAACTATTTTCTTAACCATATAAATCTAATGGAATGGATTTCTATGTTCAAATATACCATTAAGGAAACGAATATGTCCAATTGTCATTTTTCTTTCTTAGCTAAAAGTACCATGTTGCAAACTGAAAAGGGGAACTGCTTAAACTCATTTAATTTCATTCAGTTTGCAACTTCCACCAAAGCTCACTTTCATAGTGATAATTCTAACTGGAAATTAACAGAATGTGGCTCTCTACTGAACAAAAATGGACATTAAAGATTACAATAATGATGTAATTTACAGGTGACAAAACTAAAATGATAATTTTTGTCACTTATTTTAAGTAAACAGCGTTATGTTTCTACCATATATAGAAATGGTTGTGTTGCCAATCAGACTCTAAAATAGGAGAGTATGAGTCTACCCCAAGTTTGATAGGCATTCGACAAAGTAGACCACAAGCTAGTTTTATTTTATTTATTTATTTTGTTAATCATATATAGGATAACAGGTAAAAGTATAAACATAATTTGGATACATGAAAAGAGTAAGTAAAAAGGAATATTAGGAAAGGGACAGTAGGCATGCAGGTGCACTTACGCATGCTCCTTTCAGACCTCTTAGGAATGGGGTGAGGTCAACAGTAGACAGTTTAAGCTTAAAGTTTTGGGGGTTTGGGGAAGAAACTACAGAGTCAGATAGTGCATTCCAGGCACTGAGCACTCTGTTACTGAAGTCATATTTACTGCAATAGAGTTTGGAGCAGTTTACCTTGAGTTTGTATCTATTATTTGCTCATGTATTGTTGTGGTTGAAGCTGAAGTAGTAATTGACAGGACATTGGTAGGACATTGTGGTAGATAATTTTATGAACTATGAATTATATGAACTATTATGAAGCTGAAGTAGTCATTGACAGGTAGGACATTGTAGTAGATAATTTTATGTACTATGCTTAGGTCAGACTGAAGTCGGTGTAATTCTAAGTTGTCTAAGCCCAAAATTTGGAGTCTGGTGGCATAAGATATTTTATTGTGGGTAGAGGAGTGGAGGACTCTTCTTGTAAGCTAGAAAAATATGGGATAGACAGCATCATTACCAGATGGATTTGTAACTGACTGACAAACTGTACTCAATGAATAGTCCTTAATGGTACTATTTCTACATGGAGGGAACTAAGCAGTGGGCTACCACAAGTTCTGTCTTAGGTCTGCTACTCTTCAATATCTTCATAAATGATTTACATGAGGGAATAAAAGGGGAACTTATCAAATCTGTAGATGACACTAAGCTGGCAGGAATAAACACCTCAGAAGACAAGCTCAGGATCCAAAAGGATCTTGACAGACTTGAACAATGGGCCCTATCCAACACAATGAAATTTAATATGGAGAAAAGCAAGGTTTTACAGTTAGGCAAGAAAAACCAAAGGTACAAATAGAAGCTCAAACACAATAACTGTGAGAGGGACCTTGGAGTTCTAGTGGACAATCACTTAAATATGAACCACCAGTGTGTGGCAGCAGCCAAAAAAGTTAATACAATCCTTGGTTGTATAAACAAAGGCATAGAATCAAAATCACGTGAAGTATTAGTACCGCTTTATAAAAACTTAGTAAGGCCACACCTAGAATACTGCATCTAGTTTTGATCACCACAATACAAAAAAGATGTTGAGAGACTTTGAGAAAAGTGCAAAGAAGAGTAACTAAGATGATTAAAGGCCTGGAGACTAAAACATATGAAGAATGGTTGCAGGATTTGGGTTTGGCTAGTCTATAGAAAAGAAGGACTGGACGGACACGATAGCAATATTTGAAAAATGAGGATGCCAACTTATTTTCCAAAGAACTAGAGGGCAGGACAAGAAACAATGGATGGAAACTAATTAAGGAGAGAAGCAACCTGGAATTAAGGAGAAACTTCCTAACAGTGAAGACTAGTGGTAAGATTCAGCAGGTTGGCATCAGCTCAGCGAACCAGTTGTTAACTTTCTGAGCAGTTTGGCAAACCAGATGTTGGAAGAAATCTCCTTCCAACAGCCTTTTGTTTTTTCCACCTTAAAGGGTTAATCCTGTCAGGAAGGCAGGAAGGAGACATTCTAGTGTGCCTCTGTGTGTTGTTTCTAGCCCAATCCTGCTTATCTTTATTGCCTTGCTTAAGTGTTTTCAGAAACTGTCTCTTCAGTTAAGCCTTCATACATTGTAATACTGTAGCTGCTAATATTTCTTGGCAGTACGCCCAGACTTTCTATAGCCTGAGTGGCTTCTCTGGATTTTTTTCCCCCTTTGCTGGTACTTTTATTCCAGGGCTTGACTTTTTTTTAAAGGGGAAGGATTGTTTTAAGCTTTTTATACTGCTTTAGTGGTTCCTGACACTGTGTCCAGCCATGTTGGAATGTATTTCCCACATGGCTGAATCCCCTCCCAGACACTCCTTGACTCCTCCATCCCCAATTAAGGGTGGGATGGGCCTCTTTCTTCCCTGGATCAATAATCTTTTCTAAATGGAGTGATCTGGCTAGTCTTGGCTTTTTTGTTTGTTTGTTACCAAAAAAAGGGGCTTCAGGATGTCTCCTTCCCACTGATGGAAAAGCAATGAGGTAAACCTCCTGCTGCCTGCCTGATTGAGTTAAGCAATGCTGCCTGGAAAAAAAATCTTTTTAAAGCTGCATCTTTCCCTCTTCCCTCCAACACAATATTTTCTTAAATCTGGATGGTTTCCTTAGGATATCTTGAGAGCTGAATGAGACCAGCTGGTATCTTTAAGTGGTGCAAATGGATCTAAGGATTGCTTCTCCTAGGTGGAAAAGGGTGCTTTGTCAGTTCACTGAGCACAGGAATCTCTTGTCTATGGGGATTCTCCAGTCATCGAGGTCATGGTTGTCCCAAAGGTGCTTTTTTCAAGAGGCAACTAGACTTTCTTGGTTTCCTTTGATAGGAATCTCTTGCATTGCTTCGGAATGGCCAAGGCACATGATTGCTCACTGATAGTAAGATGTTTCTAAAAAAGGAGGTATGGGTGTGGATTCTCCCTCCAATTTGTTTTAGTGTTCTAAAGGCTTGAAGCTTATTTAGATATCTGTGGCATGCACTCATTTTCTTGTGATCCTGTCAAGCTTTGGAGGGCAGAGACTTGAACCTGGGTCCCCTATATACTTAGTTAATTTGTCTCTATATCAGCATTTTGTAGCCCAAGTATGCCCACCCACTATCGGAAGAGCTTACTTTCAGTTTATGAGCAAGAGTTGGCTGCTGATAGTTATCACTGCATTTTAACTATTTTAATTTCTTAAGGTGCTCTGGTACCCTGCCTGATTTGTAACTTCGGGTTGCAGGTATTGTTGATGAAAAGAAAAGTATTTGGACAGAATGGTTTAGGTTTCCATGATGGCTGTGACTCATTGATCTTCAGTCTGTATTCCCCCATTTCTAATCTAATGATTGGTATTTAGGGCAGTCACATGACCACCCAGCCAGGCCTACCCAGCCAGTCACTAGGGTAGGTTGTTAAATTATTTGAATCCCACCACCGGTGAAGACAATTAGCTAGTGGAACAGCTTGCCATCAGAAGTTGTGATCATCACTGGAGGTTTTTAAGAAGAGACTGGACGATCATTTGTCTGAATGGTATAGGGTCTCCTACTTGACCAGGGGTTGGATTAGAAGATCTCCAAGGTCCCTTCCAGCTCTATTCTGATTGGTAAAGATTCTTTCTTTAAAACTCTATGGTGCAGAAAGAAAGGAAGTGGCAGTCGGGCAGGCCCGAATCAGTAATAAATAAAAATTAATGATTAATGATGGATAATAGTTTGTATATATATATGATGTTGGAAAATGGAAATTTTTTTTTAAAAAAACAACAACTCTATGGTGCTACCTTCTGAGCTCCTTGAAAACTGTAACTGAATTGTCATTTTTTACTTGATGAAATTTTATATACATGAGAAATAATTCCAATATGTGAATATCCTTAATTTAAGCTTACTTTTTGCCCTGAATTTACCTACTCTTTTGAATGTGGTCCTGACATGCCCTTCAAAGGTCAAGTATAATCATCTGCATAAAACAGCTTATATACCTCTGTGTTAAAGGGAATATGTAATTCTGATCTTTGTGGAGGCAATTTTTCTACTAGTGGCTTAGAACATATTCCAGAGCCCTTCAACCATCCTTGTACCAGAATAATAGAAATGAGAACAGACTTCATATCACTTCAATGGCAGTCAAGTGTCATCGGTGTAAAAATCATCCATATCAGTCATCAGGAACATTTGACTCATAGTAGTCAAATTATGATTTGACTACTTATAATTTATGATCATTGGGTATGTATGCTTGTTGCAATTGAACACCATATAAGTCCAATAAATACATAAAATATATACATATATACTGTCATGCTTTTCTGCGGTATAGTAGCTATCATAATTCTGCAATTCAGTTTCAAATTTAGTCCACATTATCTACCTTTCACCATATCCATTGAATTTCACCAAATTCAGCAAGAGATTTTTCCAATAGATTAACCTGACCATAAGCCCTTTACAACAATGGAGCAGTAAAGAATTGTCACATACTTCAAAATCGTATGTATTTTAAGAAATACCAAAGAAGACGATGTAAATTCATAGTATGGAAGAACATGACTGCATCCCATGTTTTATGAAACATGCAAAATGACATAAATAGAACTAATTCGTGGATTAAAAATAGAACTAATTCATGGATTTTCATAAGATTCCCAGCACTGTTGGAACAATTGAAAAGTTTGGAAGCCACTAGTAATATTGGATATATACATGTTCCAGAGTTATATTTGCTTAACAGGGTATGAGCTCACATAAAAAAGCCTCCACAGTTTTTTAAGTGGACAAGGAAAAAACCCAACCCTTTCCTCTTTCCCATTCTGGAAAATGGCTGAGAAACAAAACAAAATCAAGATTCAAAAATTGGATATAAATACTTTCTGCAGAGCAGATACACTCAACTGATAAAAGGTTCTTTTTGATTTCTCATAATTGATTCTATCAGGCCAATCTCAACACCTTTTTCTCTGTGTAGAGCATCACTAAGATTAGTGTCTCTAATGCGTTCCTTTCTAAAATTCTTTTCAAACATAGAGCTGTAACCTGTCCTTCATGAATCTGAATGATGTGTATTAAAGGAGGTTTGAATGAAAAATGAAGCCAGAGAAGTAGCTGTGATTTTTTTTAAATTTCATTGAAGAGCCATCCTCTTTTTCTGAAAGAGACAAATAGCTTAAGACACATGAAGGTTGTCTTGGAAATCATTCAGAAATAGAAATGTCAGCCATTATTAATAATAGATACTTTTTTAAAAAAAACTGATTTGTGGCATATTTTATATAATGTTATTTAATCTGCTTTCTTAGGGATTGAAAGTATTGCACAATTGGGTAAAAAGATTCATACAAGAGAACTATTTTTCAAAATCTTTTTTTTTTCTATCTCCAGTGGTGCTGGGAACATTAAGTGCTATAAAATGAGGAAAACAGAATGTTTTTCTTTTTTTCCCCTGTGCATCTCTTTCAGTAAATAAAAGCCGGGAGAAGTTCATAGCTTTTAAAAAGAGATGAAGCACATTTCTATAAATAATTGCATTGTCTATATGAGAAATATTTTTCCTATGGTTTATTTAAAGGCATGTTTTAATCTTACCTACAAAATAATTGCTAATTGTCTCATATAATAAAAGAAATTATACATCAACCACACATTTTGGGATTACATAGGATGCCTCTAAAGTTGGAAAAATGGATTCAAAAATGGATTACATAGGATGCCTCTAAAGTTGGAAAAATGGATTTAAAAAAGAAGGTTGGCCTGAACTGTAGTCCCTCAGAAACCTGGTTGACACACAGCTAATATTGCCTGCCACATAAAATAGGGCTAGATAGATGTTTATATTTGGAGGAGAACATGTCTTTCAAGAGCAGAGAATAAGGTGCACCAATGTTCAGATCTTAAGGATTCTTGTATGTGAAAATGTAGGTTGTTTTACCAGGGCATCTGCCAGTTCTGCAATCCTGATTATGAAGGTAAGTAGTTAAATGTGAATCCCACCAGATCCAATTCAACACATTGACTTGATTAATTGATTGAATGAATCACACTGATTCAAATGGTTGAATCAACTTGATGTGATTTCCCAGGTTAATGAAATAGATCAACATGTTTTCCAAATACATCTTTGACCTCGCATAGCACTAATATGCAAATACATTTTTTTTCTGACCCTCAAATAAGGCATAAAACAAAGAAAGACTCTCCTATCATGTTTCTATTTCATGTACCTTATTTTTACCCTAATAAATATCAAACAAATCCTAATATCTCGAATGCTAATTTTATTATTTGATCAAGGAACATTTTGTCTTCATTACAACACTGCCATGCTTAAGACGTTTCTTTCGGTGAAAATATTTTCCTGTGAAACTTCATATTCACCATTGTGTGATATAAAATTGAGTTGAGAATTAGGGAAATCCTATACAGGAAATTGAGCAATCTTCTATGGAAAGTTACATATCTATGCATTGGAATATGAATGAAGGGTATCTGCAGAGGGTTAAAAAAAGTCAAGATGGTGACCATAGCAAGAAGATTGAAGCCTTGCTACTTTTTTGTTACAACATATATATATAAAAAAGGAGAAGACATGGATTTCACAGTCTTAACTGATATTTGTAATTTTGTGATGGTTCTTCTCAGCAGATATTTCAGTCCTGAACATTCTAGAAGCATTATTAAAGAATATATCTGGGTCAAATTACAAGAATAATCAGCTGGCTCTTTCACTGTGTCAGGGGATGCAGCGGCTCAGTGGCTGAGATGCTGAGCTTGTCAAATGAAAGGTCAGCAGTTCAGCGGTTCAAATCCCTAATGCCTCATAATGGGGTGAGCTCCCGTTACTTGTCCCAGCTTTGGCCAACCTAGCAGTTCGAAAGCACATAAAAATGCAAGTAGAAAAATAGGAACCATCTTTGTTGGGAAGGTAACGGTGTTCCGTGCACCTTTGGTGTTTAGTCATTCTGGCCACAAGACCATGGAGATGTCTTCGGACAGTGCTGGCTCTTCGGCTTTGAAACGGAGATGAACACCACTTCCTAGAGTCGGGAATGACTAGCACATATGTGTGAGGGAAACCTTTACCTTTATCTTTACCTTCATTGTCTCATTCAATAAATATTTTTTGTCTCGGCTCTTGTGGAAAAGGGTCAAGTTTTTCCTTTACACTGCTTGTCCTACAGAAATCTTTGTGTGAATTTATTGTTTCCACCCAGTTTAATTACCATATGAATTTCACACAGATTTAAGAGTAAGGCAGTGTGCACGCTATTCAGTGGTGGGATTCAAATAATTTAACAAATGGTTCTCTGCCCTAATGATTTCTTCCAACAAACAGTTCACCAAACTGCTCAGAAAGTTAACAATCGGTTCTCCCGAAGTGATGTGAACTGGCTGAATCCTGCCACTGACTCTATTAGAACAAGAAGTCAAACAATGCCTAGCCACTGCAACATCTATAAAGATATTATGCAATTTTATCATTTATTAAATATATATAGCTCCTAGCTCATTGTCAGGTAACTCTAATTTTCTTTAATTTTACACATTTTCTACAGAAAAAAATCTCAATTTGAAATAAACTATTAATTCATCAAACAGATTAACAATTAAATACAAACCAGTTAAGCATGTAACTATTTCTATTATATAACAGTGTTCCTTTGAATGGGTTCAGGAACTGCATGTCGAACAATTAATAGTAATTTACTCAATTGATTCTCCATATAAACAAACATTATTACTTGATAAGCCTACTAGGAAACCCCATGACTTAGTCAATAAATTATTAGATACTATTACAATTACAAAAGTTAAAGTCATAAAAAAAACCAGCACAACCAGAACCAAAAAATTAGTTGAATAAACTGCAGTATTAGTTGAATATCTGCATAAAGGTATTATCAATATATTTTATTGACTTTTGGGACAACACAAATTCCTGTAATTATTAGTAGGATTAACTAATAAAGGTATTGGTTACCACCTTTAAAGCGCTTCATGGCTTAGGACCGGGCTATCTACGGGACCGTCTACTGCCGGCCTCTATCTCCCATCGTCCGGTACGTTCCCACAGAGAGGGACTCCTCAGGGTGCCGTCAGCCAAACAGTGTCGACTGGCGGCCCCCAGGGGGAGGGCCTTCTCTGTGGGGGCTCCGGCCCTGTGGGACGAACTTTCCCTCGGACTTCGACAATTACCTGACCTTAGGACCTTTCGCCGCGAACTTAAAACTTATTTATTTCGTATGGCTGGACTAGCCTGATTTTTATCTTTATTGGATGGGTTTTTAAAATTTTGTGATTTTATGGGGGAGTATGTTTTTTAACATTTGGGCATTTAAATTAGTTTTTTAAGGGATGTTTTTAATTATTGTATGTATTTGTATTTTATTTGCCTGTTCACCGCCCTGAGTCCTTCGGGAGAAGGGCGGTATACAAATTAAATTATTATTATTATTATTATTATTATTATTATTATTATTATTATTATTATTATTATTATTATTATTATTATTATTATTATTATTATTATTATTATTATTATTATAATTTCTCTTCTCTGAAAATATGTAATTTCAGTGGTGTGAGAAGAAATACTCATCTGGTTCAGTTCCAAGCCAGGAGGAAGACACTGAAAACATGGAGGCTTACTCGAAAGATGGTTTAATGATGAACAGAACCACCAAGCACATGGTTCTGATGCAGCTGCCAAAATGGAGTTGAGAGTGAGGTTTTTTTAAACCTTCTCTTGAGCTTTGCATTTGAGTTTCCTGTTCCTGTACAAGAACATGTATTCTATTGGCTGTTGTCAGATTCCCATGAGGCCATGTAGGGGTTATGTATGGGTCATAGCTGGATCTATAGGCAAAGTACAAATCCTTGGTGTTCATCTGAGCTAAATTTGGTTGACATTTCTGAGGGTGATGCAATGTCTGAAAGGGTATTGGGTAATTCCTATTGTGGCTTAATGGCTTTGTGCTGGTTTGGCTCTTGGGTGAGGGTATTTGCTTATGAATAGAGCTATCTCATTTCCAATAAGCTCTTTATCTCTTAAGTACTGACATCTACTGTGGGCTATTAAGGAAGGTGGGGGCTGCTTTCTGTCTCCAAGAGTATGTTGGAGACAAATTCCTTGTGTGTCCAATCACACTTGGCCAATAAAAAATTCTATTCTATTCTATTCTATTCTATTCTATTCTATTCTATTCTATTCTGCCTTTTTTAAGTATTCCTCAAAATATTTTTTTCTTCTAGAAGGGTGGCTACTGACTTTCTACAATGGCATGAAATATTATCCCAAGGGATCGAATTCCATGCAATTGAAAAAAGTTTCAAAATGCTTAGTCATCATGGTGAACCATATGATATACCTCATTCCTAATATTGACAAATCATTGATTAATGATACCTACCTGTCACCTTATATAATTTAACAACAAAATTCCAAATTCAAGTGAATAATAACAGATTAGAATAATAACCATATTCATTATTGATATCATTAGCTACTCATTAGAGCAGATGGCAGGGTATGAATTGACTAAATAAAGATAAAAATACGTCAAAACAAAGGTCACCGGTTTTCATTTTATGCAGTAAATAATTTGACGGCTACTGTCATATGTAAATATGCAATACATAAATGTTACAATTTGTATATAAATATTCTCTAAAATAATTTAGGCAACCATAAACAGAATCTGCTGCAGTTTACTTCACCACAACCTCGATACGTAGGCTGAAGCACAGTGATTATCTAAACCTGGTAAACTGATGTTTAAATGGAAATTGTTATGTATCTTTAAATATTTTGGCGGGAAACAAGCACGTTGCTGATTGGTTGAAGCTGCCGGTTAAACAGTATATAAGGAGAGGTTTTTCCCCAGCCAGGTCGCTGGGTTCACCATATATTAAAGAGCTGTTGTCACTACCCTGGTCTCCAGCCTCGTTACTTCCCGAACTTAACACTGGCGACGAAGGTGGGATTTCGAGGCTAAGGAGCACCAGAACCGAGCTGAAGCACGGAAGAACCGAACCCAGCAAACCCAGGGCAGAAACGCGGAGATGGCTAGTTACACTCCGCCCGCGCCGTTTGACCCAGCCAGAGAGAAATGGGGAACGTACATGACCCGTTTCGAGAGCTTCCTAGAAGCCAACGAACTGCAAGGAGTTCCAGACAACCGCAAAAGGGCATACTTCTTGAGCCACTGCGGTCCCGAGGTCATCGACATCGCGGAAGCCCTGGCAGAGCCAACGCCGGTACAATCGGTATCGTGGCAAATTCTGCAAACCCTGCTTAAAAACCATTTTGCGCCAACGCCGTCCAAATACGTGCGGCGTTTTGAATTTGGAGAGCGCCGACAGCTGGAGGGCGAATCCATCGGCGACTACATGGCCGCCCTGCGGAAAGCCTCCAAAGACTGTGGGTACCGAGACCTGGACAAGGCGCTGCTGGAGCAACTCATCCGGGGAGTCAGAGACATGCGTTTGCGGAGGCGGCTGCTATCGAAAAGCAATCTAACGTTGGCAAACGCCCTGGACGAAGCCAGAGCACATGAAATGTCCACCCAAGCGGCGGAGACCCTGCAAAAGCCTCTCACACCGAAGGCGAGCACAAAGTCAACCCCGGTGCACCAAGAAGAGATCCAAACCGAATCCGATGGCGAGGATGAGGAAGGGGTTTGTCGAACCGAGAAACGCAGCAAAGACGACCGGGATGAATGCGGAAGTTGCGGGGGTCAACACCAGTGCCAACACTGCAAGTTCAAGGACGCTACATGTCGGCGGTGCGAGAAGAAAGGGCACCTAGCTCAAGTCTGTCGAGCTCCCCAACCTTCCCGCCGAAAATTCAAATCGGCCAATCAGAGCGCGGGATCGGCAAGGCGACCCGTGATTGGCTCAAACAAAAAAGGCGCGAACTCGAATCAAACGACTGTGATCATAGGCCGCGCCACAACACGGGTGGAGAAGAAAATCTTCACCAAGCCCAAAATAGAAGGAGTACCGTGCCGACTCGAAGTGGACACCGGGTCAGCGATCACCATCATGTCCTGGGACACTTTGGCGAAGGCGTTGCCATCAGTCGCGAAGCGCCACCTGCAAACACAACGGCTACGAGTCCACGACTACCAAGGGAATCGCATCCCTGTTCGAGGGACCACCTCTGTCCGAGTCGAGTACGGACCACACAAAAAGACCCTGCCCATCACGATCGTCGAAGGGACCCTGCCTAGCTTGTTGGGACTAGACTGGTTCCGTGCGTTGGGCATGGGAGTGACTGGCATCTACAGAAGTGACTGTAACCTAAAAGACACACTCATGAACGAGTTCGAAGACGTCTTCAAGGACTGCCTGGGCAAGTACAAGGGGACCCCTATTTCCTTCAACTTAGACCCCCAGGTAGCCCCCATTAGGTTAAAGGCAAGGAGAGTCCCTTTTGCCCTTAAACCTAAGATTGACAAGGAGCTAGATAAGCTCATAAATCAGGGGATTCTGGTGCCAGTCGATCACGCAAAGTGGGAGACGCCAATCGTCACCCCAGTAAAACCAGATGGGTCAGTTAGAATCTGCGCTGACTACAAGGCGACGTTAAACAAAGCCTTACAGAAAAGCGCTTACCCGGTTCCCATGGTGCAACACTTGCTGCACTCGTTGGGGCAAGGGCAAGTCTTTGCAAAGTTAGACTTGGCTCAAGCCTATCAACAACTGCCCGTAGATGCCAACACAGCCGAAGCCCAAACAATTGTAACTCACAGAGGTGCTTTCAGGTGTACCCGATTACAATTTGGGGTGAGTGTGGCACCGGGGCTGTTCCAAAATTTAATGGAACGACTTCTGCAAGGGCTCCCAGGGGTAGTTCCCTACTTCGATGATGTATTGATATCAGCCGAAAATTTAGAGGAATTGGGGGAGCGTTTGAGAAAAGTTCTGGGCATTTTCCGGTCAGCCGGACTAAAGGTTAAAGTGAACAAATGCCAGATAGGGGTAGAATCCGTTGAGTTCTTGGGCTACCGAATAGACAAGAAAGGAATTCACCCCACTGAGAGCAAGGTCAAGGCAATCAGAAAGGCTCCAGCGCCCAAAAACAAAACAGAGCTACAGGCATTCCTGGGGCTAGTGAATTTTTACGCGGTCTTTTTAAAAAACAAGGCGACCGTTGCTGAGCCGCTGCATAAGCTTCTGGGAAAGAATACTGTTTGGTCTTGGGGAAAGTCGGAAGCTAGGGCTTTCGAAGCAGTAAAAACCTACTCGAGCGATAGCCTACTGATCCAGTATCATAGCTCATTGCCATTATTACTGGTTTATGATGCCTCCCTTACGGGGTGGGGCTGTGCTCAGCCACAGACTCAAACGGCACAGAAGCCCCAATAGCCTTCTACTCCAGAACGATGTCCTCCACAGAGAGGAACTATAGCCAGTTGGATAAGGAAGCTAGCAATTGTGTCAGGGTAAAAAGTTTCACGAATACGTTTTTGGTAGAGACTTTGAAATTGTTACTGACCACAGACCGCTGTTAGGATACTGGCTGGCGATCACCAACGCCTGTGGCACTTTCGCCACGATTGACCCGATGGACTATCTTCTTAGCCGCTTATTCCTACAAGCTGCAGCATCGACCGAAAAGAAGTGGGGCATGCGGACGCTTAAGCAGATGCCCACTACCAGGGGCGATCAAGACCCCACTCCGGGACGCCCATCCTGCTAATTGACTCTTTGGACTCTGGCTCAGTCACATCTAAGGAAGTGGCTCGGGCATCATACCGGGACATTACTTTGAGGACTGTACTCGGTTGGGTACAAAGAGGGTGGCCCGCTGCGCCGGGCAAGCGTTTTAAGGAATTTGTAAAAAAACGGGGGGAACTCTCGGCTCAAGGGGTGCCTGCTATGGGGCGATCGAGTGGTGATCCCGGAGAAATTGAGGGAAAGGTATTGGACCTCCACGAGGGTCACCCAGGGATCGTAAGGATGAAGGGGCTAGCAAGAAGCTATGTTTGGTGGCCACTAATGGACTCAGAAATTGCTGAGAGGGTAGGAAAATGCCAGGCTTGCCAAGAGTCCAGACCTCTACCCCCAACGGCCCCAGTCAGGGAATGGGAAAAACCCCAAGGGCCCTGGTCGAGAATCCACATTGATTTTGCTGGCCCTTTCCACGGCCAAACCTTCCTAGTGGTAGTCGACGCTTTCTCTAAATGGTTGGAAATCATCCTCATGAGATCCATGACAGCCGAGGCAGTAATCGCAGCCCTGCGGCACCTGTTCGCAACCCACGGGTTGCCGGACACACTCGTATCCGACAACGGCCCGCAATTCACGGCAACCCAGTTTGAGGAATACCTGGCAGATGAGGGCATCCGACATGCCCTCTCTGCCCCTTTCCACCCTGCGTCGAATGGCCTTGCAGAGCGTTCCGTCCAGAGCGCTAAGGAGACATTGTCCAGACTCAAGCCAGGCGACTGGCAAACAAAGATAGATTTCTTTCTGGCCGTTCAGCATAGAACCCCCAGCACTGCTACAGGCAGAAGCCCCGCCGAATTATTGATGGGACGGAAGCTCCGGTGCCCACTTGACCGTTTAAATCCCCATTACACACCAGAGGGTTACAAGGGGGAACTGGAAAAAACCAGAGAAATGGGCATAGGCGACCGAGTGTGGGCCCGCAACTATGGGGACGGCCCAAGTTGGCTAGCAGGGCAAATCATAAAAGCAACCGGTCCAAAATCATACTTAGTTGAGTTAAAAGACAACCGAGTATGGAGGCGCCACATAGATCAGATAAGGAAACGAATAGCCGAACAACCCGAGCTAAATGAGACAGATCATGACCACTCATTATTTGAACCCACAGCTGACCACAACCCGGGGGAAGCGCAAGACTTAGCTGAGTTCCCGGAGGTCCAGCGACGCCATCAGGTTCCCGATGGAAACAGCAGGGAAAACTCTGCAAGTAATCCAAGGCCGGATGGCCTAGAAAAAGAGTCTGCAAGTAATCCAGGGCCGGATGGCCTAGAGAAAGAGCTGGGAGGAGCAAACAGCCCCTCCAACCAGCTCAACCCACTCCCAAGGACTGAACCGCGCAGGTCCGAAAGAATCAGGAGACGCCCAGGTTATTTGCGTGACTACGTCGAAAAATAACATGTAAATAATAGGTAAATAATAGGTAAAGTGTTTTCTGAGAGGGGAGGAGTGTTATGTATCTTTAAATATTTTGGTGGGAAACAAGCACGTTGCTGATTGGTTGAAGCTGCCGGTTAAACAGTATATAAGGAGAGGTTTTTCCCCAGCCAGGTCGCTGGGTTCACCATATATTAAAGAGCTGTTGTCACTACCCTGGTCTCCAGCCTCGTTACTTCCCGAACTTAACAGAAATGTTCATCCAAGTTACTCTGGTTGAAATCTTGCTTCAGTTTGCCACACTACTGAACTATTAGAAATTAAGTCAGTAATTTTCACAGGACTGAATTCCAAATTAAGCTTCCAGACAGCAAGCACTGACTAACCAAGAGCTGAGAATGGCAGCAACTGATATGGAATGTATACAGAACCACCCGTAACACTGAACATTTAAATGATATGTATAAATCAATATTCTAAATTAAATGGATCATGTGAGAGGATCAGCAAGGGAGCACATTTAGTTCATTCTGCCATAACATTTCCTTCTTAACGGCACTAAGAAACTGTTTTTAACAAGCTTTGCTAATTCAATAATAGATAGCACCAAGTCCTATAATTTTCATGAGCAAAGCAAAAACATTCATTTAAATGCAGTGATCCTGCAAGAATCACCATTTCTTCCTTTGTTACCTTTGTTCTATGAGGTAACAGAAAGAAGTAGCCCAACCCTTCTAGCTTCTTTATCTAGAAATTATGCTAGCTCATTCTCCTGGCGAAAATCACATACATCACCTCAGTTTGCTGCTTAGTATCCTCATTTATCACAAACAGAAAAAAGACAGAATAAGGCAAAGTTTTGAAAAGAAGCTGACTGGAAGTTACTCTTTATCTGAGACCTTGAAATTTAGTTAAATTTAGTTAAAACTCACCAGATTTTGAAACTTGCTATTAAGACAAAAGGGTATTGAAACAATTAACAAGATTTTGTGATTTGGCCCTGAAATTGGTTCTGAACTTCATCTTTGGCCAAGTTAAACAAAAAGTTACAAGCCCAACTCTTCTAATGGGTCTTCAGGAACTTTAGAACATTATTATACATCCTAAAAATTTGTAAGCAGTATGAATAAAATGCCTTTGGATGCTGATACAAAATTTATAGATTAAATTATAAATTATCTGACTTAGAAACACAAAACTAGCTGTAAACACATCTATTAATTTTTCTTCTGGTAGATTCTGATAAACAATTAGATATTGTTATTCATTACAAACTTTTCTGATCTTTCTGTACTCTCTAAAATGTGGGTGTTCACTGTATGTATTGATGTAGATTGACTGCTCTCAAGCTGTGTAATTCATAATTATCTAAAGTATAGTTAAGGCTAAAAACTATCTTCATAGCTATCTCAACTATAGCTAAAGCAGGAAGTATTAATTAATCTATCTCAGTATGATTACTTGTTCCAGAAACATCTTTCTAAGTAAAGAAAGAGGAACTTGAAAGCATTAGCTCTGTCACTGAACTAAGATTTCTCAGGACTATATTATTCAAATCACCCGGAGTGCTTGGTGTAGTGGTTAAGTGCTGGCTGAGAAACCAGGACACTGTGAATTATAGTCCTGCCTTAGGCATGAAAGCCAGCTGGGTGAGTTTGGACCAGTTAGTCTTACTTAACCCATACTGCTACAGGGGCTGTTGTGGGCAAAAAAAAAAAAAAAAGGGGGGGGGAGGAATATTATGTATATTCATTGCCTTGAGTTACTTATAAAGTAATAAAAACATGACAAAATAATAATAAATAAATGGGAAATCACTCTATATTTCAGGCACTGGTATATGGTGAGCTTGGAAGCCTAGTTTAGTTTAATTCAGCCCCCTATGCAAGGGCTTCTGATTCGCACAGGTTCATTGCTGAGTTGATGGGAATAAAAATGTATCATGAACCACCATGCATATGCATGTGTGGTATAACTACGAGCGCTTCACATTAGCTCATTATGGATATATACACACAGACAAGCTTCTCATTCTGCTTTCTGAACTTCTCCTCACCTTATTCATAGCATTTTATTGTTCACTGCAGTCAGAGAGAGAGAGAGAGAAAGAGGGAGGAGGAGGAGGAGGAGGAGGAGGAGGAGGAGGAGGAGGAGGAGGAGGAGGAGCATAGTAAAACTTTTACAACATGTTCTGGCATATGTTCTAAGACCTTGAAGTAGATTAAGTAGTTGGGCAGGAAAATTTAGCCACCACATAAGATTGATAAGTTTTATCTGCTTTAATAGACAAAGTATACAAGCCTCTTTTTTGAGTACTTTAAAGTATTCTGAATGTTTAAATTGGGACATGTTATTCTTTTGCATTGTTACAATATCAAGATTAGAGAAAGAAGTGTCTTTCTTCTATCTCTCTTTCTCTCTCCAGAAGGGTTGGCCTAGAGGCCACCAGTGACTCCTCAACATGGTTCTTAACTATCCCAAACCCTTCTAAGTCAGTGAAGCCATTTCATTTCAGTTCTTAGGGGAAATGGGTAGCTTAAATCTTGACCCAATTTACAGCTTATATATCTTAAATGATATCACAGCATAATTGATTGGAGTATTATAACTCTGCCCGGTCTTTTTCCATTAATCATCTTAGGTCCGCAGACTTTTCATAGACATTTGCCTAATCTATCAAGGTTATGTGAATTTCAAGCCTTGTTTCCAATATGCTTACATCTTTACTTAACTTTCTTCCTGTGATTAATGGTACATACTATTCCTGCCTAAACATAATGGATGGTTGTGTTAGAACAATTCACAACTCAGTTCTGACATCTCAGTCACTGAATGAAAATGTAGAGAAAAAGATGAGTTCAGGATACACATATACTTTTTTTCCATATTATTCTTTTCTGAAATTTGATGTTTTGCTCTATGTAATACTGAACTGCCTGTGTTAAAAATCCCTTTTTATCCCAGAAGGTGCACATTGTCTCAGTGAAACAATTCACTTTCCTAATGACAGCAATACTAGAAACAACAGATGAAAAGAATTTACTTTGTTGATCTTTAGAGAACAGACTCTTGCATCATTTATATGTAAAAAGAAGAAAATGTCCCTTTCAATTTGAATAAATAATATTTTACCAAGAATCGGAATAAGGAAGCTGGAAAGAAAATTAAAAATGAGGACTTCATAGTTTTCCTAGTAGATAAGGTCAATATTAATTAGGGATGTTGCTTTATATGGACTCTGTTTGTATCACATGGAAATAGGTCATGGATTATGGAACTAATATGCCATACGAACAGCACCACTTGGTCTACAAACCAAGAGATTAATTTTAACCCCAAAAAGATCTAGGTTTGTTTAAGGTAATATTAATTTTCCCAATCAACCTGGGCATTCTGTCTACTTTAGTGCTTCCTCCCCACACTGAAGAGTTGGGACAGGAGTGTGACTAAAAAAATAAAAATAAAATGCAATGGTGGAACTCTGGCCATATCTGAACACACTTCCCAAATGCTGATCTGCTCTGGGCCCAATCAAGCCATTTCCCTTAAATCACTTGTAGACATGCCTTCTGAAAGTAGTTGAAAGCTTGTTGGGAGCTGGAGATTTAAACTCACTTGAGACAACTAAAATTCTTAAACTGGGGGAGGGGGGGATGAAGTGTACAGTGAGGGAATAGAACACTGTGGAATACTTTGGGCTCTTTGAATAGAAGAAATTCACAAATAAGGGATAAGATCATCCAAAGAGAAAGAATAGGCCTGCACAATATATGGACCACAGACCACATGCAGCTCTTTAGGCAGTCTTGTGCCACTCACAGCATTTTATGAAAACTCCATAAAGCCACTGACACCTGATGTCCCTTCCAGAACTGATTTTCTACTACTGTTTCCATCCTAAAAGAGATGCAGCTAAGTGCCTTCAACACCTCTATGTCTCATCACCACTGCTAACTCCATTCCTGCAGCTGTGTCCTTAGATGGCAAACAATTGATCAGCATGCCAGCTATTCTTTATATCCTGTAATTATTTTTAATTTATCAGTGTAGTACTTTTCCCCTCTATGAATTATGTAGGTCTGTGATAGAACTATGGTATGGAACATGGGAGGGTGGAGATGGAAATGGCTATATTTGTATCTGCTGTAAAGAAGATTGGAAATTGCTTCTTTAGATGTTTTTATTGCTTTTTGTAATTTTAACTTTTTATGCTTTTATACTGTTTTTATGTTTCTATGTTTCTATGGTTTTTTAAATCTTGTAAAATCTTCTTTTAATAAAAAATATTCACCCAAAAAGAAAAAAAATTAAATAGGCAACTTCTGATCTTTGCAGCAATTCTAAATCAAATTATCATTCATCCTCTTCCTCTAAAATTATAGGAAAGTTCCATTTCCCTTTTTAACCAGCAAATACAGAGATCACCATTTCATTTTTTCGACTTTCAGCAAAAGTCCATAAATGTTTTGGAATCTGTTATAAAAATACTTCTTTCATCCCTGATCAAAGATGGCAGTGTTGCCAGTTCTGCAAATTCTGCAGAATTTATTTCTCTCTGGTGGGTATTTTAGGATTTCGTGAATGAAAATAAACATGGAGAGCGGGTACCTATATTTTAGGCAAAATGTGTACACACAAGCATTTATCACAAACATCTATCACAAGATGCCTGCATAATATGCTCGAGAGAGAAAAGAAGAAAGAAGGCACAAAACTAACTAACCTTGACACATTTCAAAAGCAGTAGAATGCAGCTTCTGAGATCTGCAAGTAAGTGTCACCACCCATGCACAGGCTACCATACAAGGACAAAACATGCACTATAATGATCATTTGGAGGTGGAAGAAATTTCAAATGTAATTTACCAGATTTCCTGTATGGATTGCCCCTTCAACTATGTAGGACAAATGGGGAGGAAGCTAACCATCATATATTGAGAACACGAGTGAGCAGTGAGACAAGGAGACCATAACTCATTGGTAGTCTCACATTGCAATGACAAGGACATGCATTCAATTGCACAGCTACTACTATTGTTGGTCGAGCAGAGACAAAAATATCCAGAGAAATGTTGAAGATTGGGAAACGCATCCCTCATCAGTCAATAGAAGTTCTGATTTACCATCAACCTGTCAGGTATTTAAGAGCAGACGGCACATGAGCACAAGGAAACAAAAAAATAATGACTTTAGCTTGCAATTAACACCCTAATTAACAACTAAAAGCTTACATACAACCAATAACTGTATAAATACAATAGAATAGCCCAGTGCATGTCTCCTGGAGACAGAGAAATTCCCTGATGATGGGCTCCAGCACAAGCCCAAAACCTTGAAGAATAAACTTTTGATCTTGTTGACTGACTCAAATTGGATCCTGCAGCATTTTAGAATTTCTCCAACAGTGGGCATATAATAGTCTTCCTGCAGTTACCATATGCAAAATCAATCTTCCAAAAGTCCAAATCGCCATGGAAACTTAGTCAACAGATCTATGAGGAATCATATGAAATATTAACCCTAATGGCACCAATGTGTGTGAATATATATAATGATTATACCAGTTTTGTAGTGAACTGAGTGCTCAGAAAAAAACAGGTCATTGAGTGCCTGATTAGTGAGTACATAGGACAATGCTGCATTTGTAACTTGCACATTACAATTCCTGTCAAGCTGACATTTTTCAAGGCCAATAAGTTGTTTAAATAAATCACTTCTATATCATTTAACAATACTAACAGACTTGACACAGGTTTTATTTTGTTTAACAGACCAATGCCCAATTGGCTAGTAACCATAATAACATCTTAACAAGTGTCCAGGTTGATCTTCATATTTATTTATTTATTTATTTATTTTTATTTATTTATCTGTCACAACAATATATATAAGCATCACACAAAAATATTATATAGTATATAAACATATATATGAGAAAATATAAGGAGGTATAAGCATATATACATATACATATACATACATACATACATACATACATACATACATACATATATATATATATATATATATAGGTCTTTGGTTGTTCGGGTTTTCTCCCATGTAAAATTGGAAATGTCTTGGCGACGTTTCGACGAAGTCTCATTCGTCATCTTCAGGCTTCAGCTTCGTGCTTCTGGGAGCAATGTGTGATCGCAGCTGTTTCTTCCTTTTAACTGCTTGTGGGGGTTTGAACTGATTGGGTGGGAGCTTGGCTGTGCTCTGATTGGATGGGGGTTTTTCTGTGCTCTGATTGGCTGGGGGTGTGTCCTGTGTTGGTGGGGGCTTGGTTGTGCTCAGTCTAGTCTGTGCTGCAGGGGGATTTGAGCTGGTGAGCTGCATAGCTGTTGTTTGGCTTTGTGGTCGTGCTACATCTTCATAGTGGGTGTCAGTCTGCTGCATGAATGGATTGGAGGGGTTTGAAATGGCTAATGTTGCAGCTGCGGTCTGGCTTCTGGTCCTTGGTCGTGCTTCATGATCAGTGTGGGTTTGGGTCTGCTTTCTGGGTGGATGTGCAGTGGTGACATCCTGTGTGGACCTTGTGAGTGTGGGTCTGGTGTCATTCCTCGTGTTAGGGACTCGTTTGTCAATAAGGGCGGGTTTCCAAATGGCTGGTAGGCGGGAGGTGTCATCTCGTTTGTTCATGCTGTGTGGGCGTTTTTCTATCTCAATGGCTTCTCTGATTAAATCCCCCTGCAGCACAGACTAGACTGAGCACAACCAAGCCCCCACCAACACAGGACACACACCCAGCCAATCAGAGCACAGAAAAACCCCCATCCAATCAGAGCACAGCCAAGCTCCCACCCAATCAGTTCAAACCCCCACAAGCAGTTAAAAGGAAGAAACAGCTGCGATCACACATTGCTCTCAGAAGCACGAAGCTGAAGCCTGAAGATGACGAATGAGACTTCGTGACGTCGCCAAGACATTTCCAATTTTACACGGAGAAAACCCAACAACCAAAGACCTATATACAAACACCGTGAAAACCTCAGAAAACATATATATATATATATATATATATATATATATATATATATATATATATATATATATATATATATATATATATATATATATATATATATATATATATATATATATATATATATATATATATATATATATATGAAGAAAAAAGAAAAACAATAGGACAGGAACGGTAGGCACATTTGTGCTCTTATGCCCTTATGGTCCTCTTAGGAATGGGGTGAGGTCAATAGTAGAAAGTTTTTGGTTAAAGCTTTTGGGATTATGGGAAGAGACCACAGAGTCAGGTAAAGTGTTCCAAGCACTGATGATTCTGTTACAGAAGTCATGTTTTCTGCAATCTAGATTAAAACGGTTAACATTAAATTTAAATTTATTGGTTGCTCTTGTATTATTGCAATTAAAGCTGAAGTAGTCTTTAACAGGAAGGACACTACAATAGATGATTCTATGAGTTAAACTTAGGTCTTGTCAAAGGTGACAGAGTTCTAAGTTTTCTTCATCTCTTCATGTCTCAAAATCTCCAAAATCTCCAAATCTGAGAGAGGGGGGGGGAGGGAGGGAGGGAGAGAGGGAGGGAGGGATGTTGTTGGTGAAGTGCAAAATATAAACAATTGGAGATCTGTAAATTATTTGGTAGAAGTAATTTGCTCCATCACTGAATGAGAGCTTGCATTCCAGCCAGAAAATATTTATTTTCCTCCACATATACTGTATCTCCAAATCCTTTTGACACATCCATACAAATGAATTTAGTCTTCATGTTGACATCAATGATTACAAGCATTTTTCTTCAGAATATATAAAAGGTAGTTTTGATACATGATCACTGGCACCTTGTCTTTTACACTGGCATATTTGCTTTATAGGTCATTGGCTTGAAGCATTCTCTCTGTTCTAATGTGACCCTTCTGTTAGAATACTCTATAAATCAGCAAACTTGTGAGTAAGAAACACTGTACTTACAGCCTGAACACTATCAAACTGCACACAAAAGAATCAGAATTTGTTTGATTCCCCAAGAATGCTATTAAGAGAGGAACAAGCATGTCAGCAGCTTTTCAAGTAAGTATGTTTTAAAGACTGGGAGTGGGAGAGAAAGAAAAAGAAGGAAATGAGGGAAGAAACCTTAAAACTGCCATTTAATTACTCATAATAAGATCAGTGGCAAGTGAAGCAAGACACTTAAGAATTGTAGAGGGAAGCTGTTGGAAAACGATAGAGCATAATAGAGTGGGAGTTCATATATTCTTCAATTCTGCCTGAAGCAAAACTTAAGTACAGATACTGAGGTTAATGTTTGTACTAAATCTACAATGAATTGAAGAAATATTAAATTTCTTGAAAGAGAGAGTTCAAACAAATCAAATTAATTAGTGGTTCCAATCTATATGCATGGAACTCTATACTATAACCTAGATGAACCTTTTCCAATTTGGAGTTGTCCAAATGAATTGATCTAAAAATCCAATCTTTCCTAGGAAGTTTGTGAAGTATTAAAAAACAACAACATTTGAATAGCTTCAGTTTGAGAAAATGGGGGTATCTATATAATACAGAAGAGGAATGTTGCTCCACGACATTCATCAGGCAAAAATAATTAAAAACAACAAACTCCTGGAAAGTGGATTTTTCCAGGGAATTTTTCACTAAGAATTTTTTTTTTATTGAAGTTTTATAAATTTTACCTTTCTCTGGTGAGGATAACTTTAAAATATGTAAATTTCAGCTTCCAGAATTCTCACCAATGATTATTATCCAGTCTACGGAATTTTGAAAGCTGACATTATTCATTTGTATGTGCTCAGATTTAGCTTTATGAAAATTGAAAGAAAAATTATCCCACTGAGAGATTTCTGCCACTTAAAATAAAATCACATGAAGGGTCCTCGGTGCTCTCTGAACGC